>NW_026623089.1:38634766-38944766 GCF_023065955.2 Ursus arctos | reverse complement strand
GCCGGCAGCGTATAAACCAGTCCGGGAATGCAGGGAACTCACCCCTCTGCCAGGCTCAGTTTGAGGATACTCCCCCTTCACGGGTCATCCTCAATGCTGCATTTATTCAACGACGATCGCATGAGCACCCAGCACTGTTCTAGACCCTAGTGGCCGTCAGCAGGAATGAGGCAAGACCTGACCCCTGAGCGCCGTCCCAGCGGAGAGGCACTCCGGAGAGCTGAGTCCCTGACACAAAGGCGGGTGGGGACCTGCGCTCTGGGAAACACGAATGGAGCACAAGGCTCGGCAGACACCTGAGGGCAGCCAGGCAGAGCGACCGCCACGTGAATGTCCCGGAAAGAGCACGCAGCCAGGAGAAGAGCAGTGCAAAGGCACGGACAGAGGAACAGAGGTTGCCTGTTCGGGGAGCAGCAGGGTGTTCAGACTGACCGAAGTCAGAGACTGCAGGCAAGGGCAGAAGCAGACGGGTCAAGGTCATCGGGGCCAAACTGCCCTGCAGGCTGAGCAGGAGTCAGTGCCAGAAAGCCTCAGCGGGTCAGAGTAGAGAGCGTCGCGAGCTTCTCTGCATCGGGGACAGGGTGGGAAGGCTGACGGGGTAAAGCAGTCCTGGGGGGCGTGGCTTGGCTCAACGTGGCTGGAAGGAAGGTGGTGAGGGGTGGCCAGATTCCAGGTTGTGGGGAAGGTTACAGCCTGCGCAGACTGCTCGTGGACCACAAGGAAGGTGATGGAAAGGAAGGGTCCACACGTGATGCTTACGGTTGGGCCTGGGCACCCAGATGAATGGAGGTGCCATTCCTAAGATGGCGGCAAAAGAGCATGCTGTCTCTGTGTGTGTGTGCACACGTGTGTGCGTGTGTGTGTGTGTGTGTGTGTGCGTGCGTGTGTGTGGAGGAGGAAGATAGGGAGAGTCTGGCCATGGAATCTCGTGGTCCCGCTGCCCATCTGAGTTCTGACGGGAGAAGTGAGCACGCTCAGCAGCGCTGGCACCACCCCCGTCCTTGAGGGACACCGGTGCACTCCAACTGCCTACGCCAGACAGGTATGGGGGGCAGGAGTCACACAGACTGCACCCAGACACAGTGGGTAGACTCGGCTGGCGGCATGACGTACTTTGAGAGATTTTCTGAGCTCCCAAGACAGGACAAGTGGTGGGCCCGCTTGTGGGATCCCTGCGGGAGAGGCACATCCCCGCAGCTCCACGCCGCCCCCCCAGTCATCCTGGGCCAGCTCCGAAGCCAGATCGCGCCGGGGGAGCAGGAGATGGACCAGCATGGCCCTGCCAAGGACAGTTGGGTGTTAGTGCCTATCCCTGAGGCCTGAGACCTGGGTCCACCATGGCCACTGGCCCCACGTGGATGGGCAACCATCTGACAAGGGAGAGGGCCATAATAAGCCAGTCCCTCACCTCTTTCTGAAAGTGCTCACCAGCTTTGGAAGAAGCGGCACCAGAGATCAGGTGTACCAGGGGACCAAAATCCCTGTGTCAAATGAATCCGAAGTCCTCCCAGCAGCCTCCAAGCCCTTGCGTGATCAGGCTGGCACTGTGCTCTCCTCCTTCCCATGTGCCGGCCAGGACTTCTCTCACAGGCTCACAGAGCATCAGAGCAGAGCCGACACAGAGCTGTACTACCCACTGTTATTATCCCCTTTTACAGATGAGGAGACCGAGGGTGAATAGTAAAAGTAGCCAAGCTGGGCCTCACCAGGCAGGGGGCCTGCGCCTCAACCATTGTGTCCCTCTGTCTGAAAAGAGGGCGCACGCCTCCCCAGCTTGGACACTTCCCCGGGCTCGGTCTGTGAGTGAAGAGCCCTTCCCTCTGCCTTGGAATGGTCTCCTCACACCTCTCTCTCTTTTTAGGGCTCCATTAGACCATCATCTCCTCAGGGGCCCTTCGGGACCTCCCCATCCAAAGTAGGCTCCCTGGTTACACTCCACACTGCTCAAATGTCACAGCATTGGCCACAAATGGTAGGGGGGACCGTTGACGGTTTGTTGACTTGTTTGTTGTCTGTTTCCCCACCCCCCAAGAGACTGCAGACTCCCAACAGTTTAAGTATCTTCCTGTCTCACTCAGCACTCTGTCCCCAACATCCGGCACAGTGCCTGAAACAGGCCAAGCCCTTGGAAAATACCTATGGAAGAAAGGAAGGCAGGGAGGACCTCCAGCCCAGGACCCGCTTGTAGGATCAGCCCTCACAAGACAGCCTCAGTGGCAGCTGAGATGTTGCCCCCTCCTTTCCCGGGGACAGGCTTCCCCACGCCAGGGCCAGGGACCTTCCTCTCCCCTCAAGCACATGGGGCATCTCTCTCTTCCTTTCCAAGCCTGCTCAGAGACAGAAGGAAGCTCACCTGTACCAGCACCCACGGTGGCCCTGTCCCCATCCCGGCCACCCTGAGGGATGTGCTTTACTCATCCCCACTCTCCAGGTAAGGAAACCAAAGCTCCAGGAGTAACTGGCCCAAGTTTGTACAGTTTGCTGATAGGTGGGACCAGAACCTTCTGGCGGTGTTTCCGTTCTCCGGGACGATAACAGGAGGTTAAAACGCAGCTGTGGTCTCCTACCTCAATTCTGATGGAGGGTCAATACAGCAGGTAACAGACACTAGGACGAGTGTGGGACAAATCACAAAAGCCAACTTTACAAAGATATGTTCTGAGAGCCCATTTCACAGCCCCACACCCCCGGTGGGTTCTAGCCTAGCGCCATTTAAGGCAGCAGGAAACAAACAGAAAGTTACATTGGGTCAAACCCCGAGTCCACTTTTCCCATCAGGCCTCACTCAACATAGCCAAACCTCAGCGGGGTTTGCAGCCTTTGCTGGGACGGTGCCTGTACCATGAGCCCTGGCAGCCACCCGAGGACTGGGGCCCCCTCCAGGTCTCCCTCCCAAGGGGAGACCGTACGCGAGGAGACCACACATGAGGACGCTGAACCCTCTCAGCAGGGGGAACACTGGACACTTTCCTCTCTGTGTCTGTTCGGAATTTTTCTCATTTTTCTACAACAAATGTGAATTTCTTTAAAAATCAGAAACACAACTTTTAATTTTAAATGAATGTTAAGAAGAGGCACATCTGAGAGGGGCTGTGAGAGGCTGGGGAACCTGAGCCGGGCAGGTACAGAAAGTCTAAGGGGCGCTTGCCTGGAGCTGGGGACTCTCAGCGACCTGGGAGGGGCCACAGTCGTCAGGACCCACCGTAGGCAGCCTGCCCGTGTCAGACCAGCCCAAGATGGTCAGGCTGATTCTCGCCTCCAGCGAGGCTTTGCTCTAATGTAAGCATCAAGCAGGGAGTTAAACGGTCTGTGACTCAGTGATGAATATACCACCTGCAGGATGAAGAAGAGCCGCTTGGACAAAACAGAGCCTCTTTCCCTGGGATCCACAGCCTGCAAGGTCACACCTGCAGCAGGCGGGCTTCCAAGAAAGCCACCAACAGCTACACTCCTAGTCCTCAAACCCAGATTCGGCCGTAAGAGAAATACATTAACTCGCAGAACCAAGGCTGCGGGAGGGAGCAGAGTCTGTGCACATGATCTCGTTCACCTCCGACACCAGATGGGTGGGGAAACTGAGGACCGGGAACCCCCGACCCTGGGACACTCTGTGTCAGGGCTATGCGTACAAAGGAGAAATGCTGAGTCTTCAAAAGGAAGGAAGCTCCGAAACATCTACAACAGGGGTGAACCTCAAGGACGTTATGCTAAGTGAGTGAGCCAGTCACAAGAAAACAAATCCTGCCTGATTCCGTTTACATGAGATGCCGAGAGCAGGCATACTCACAGAGACAGAAAACAGAATGGTGGTTGTCAGGGGCTGGGGAGAGGGGAAAATAGGAAGTTCTCGTTCAGCGGGCAAAGTTTCCATTTTGGAAGATGAAAAAGTTCTGGAGATGGATGGTGGTGGTGGTTGTCCAACAAAAGGAACGTATTGAATACTTTTGGACTGTATGCTTAGAGTTAAGATGATCAATTTTATCTCCTACATATTTTATCACAATTAAAAATAAGATAAAGCAAAATAAATTTTTTAATTAAAACTGTAAGAGCCAAAAGAGAGTTTGGGTCAAGGTCATCAGGATCACGAGGATTGCCCATGGCTGTCGAGACTCATTTACGGCTCCTCCAGGGGATGAGAACCTCCAAAGTCCTTCAGGCCAAGTGGTCCCACCCCAGCCACATACCACCTCACATCCATGGGCTAAGGGCCTCAACCCACCCCTCCAGTTGTGTCTTTGGCTAAGGAAGCAATGCATGGTTTGTATACCTCCCTTGAGCCGGGCCTCTGCCCCAGACTCAGCGCCATGCCTGTTGGGTGGGCATTTCCACAGCAGGACAGCAGATTAGGAGACATGCACTCAGGCCAACAAGATTCTTTGGCATACAGTCCCTGGCAGATGTCATCCTCTTTCCTCATCTACACCCCAAGTCCAAACAGCCACATCGAGGAATGCCAACCATTGGAAATCACTGTCTTTGCCCTACCCTTACTTGGATGGGAACATGGAAGATATGCTGGTCCAGAATGCAGATATGGGCAAGACAGGCAACTGTACGACAAACAAGATCGAAATCAAACAAGGAGACAAACCTAATGCGCCAACATTTATCAGGGAAAGGTGTAAAGTCTATGATCTGTGCCCAAGGATCCAACGGTACAGAGGGGGATGTACCCTCTGCGGCTCAGTGGAGCATGTGGTCGATATGACTTCTCAGTAAGCTCACTGAGACAACATATGGTTATGGGTTGCCTTAACAGAGGCAGAACCTGTGGGGAAAAGGAGGATAAATTCTTTCTCCCCTCTGTCATGGTCAGATCATCAGACTAGGGGGAGGGGAGAGGGGAGGAAGGGGGGAGGGAAGAGAGGAGAGAGAAGTGAAAAATGGAAGACCTGGGGCTACTTAGCTGAGCTGACCTCAGGGCACAATGGACACAAGGTAACTGTCTCCAACTATCTCTCTGTGCAGGGGGGTGAAATAGAAGCAATGGGCAGAAGTATGGAAAAAAGGGGAGTTTTTCTTTCTTTACCATCACATACTATGCATATGCAGAGGGCTTGCTCGGTTCCTGGTCGTCATACCCTGAAGCCCCCTTGACAGGACGTTAGAGAATCTTCACGCACAATATGGGCTGTTGGACGAGAAAAGGCTTTAAATCCCTTCCAACAAAAAAGGAGTGGTTTTAGAATGGGATGTGAATTATAAAGTTGAGTTCTTCATTTCATTTTCCTTCATTTTCAGAATTTCAACTGATGGTGATAGAACTTAAATTGTCCAACCACCAGCATCTCCCTTACCTCCTATCACCCTTTTTTA
Source organism: Ursus arctos (assembly GCF_023065955.2). Lineage (NCBI taxonomy): Eukaryota > Metazoa > Chordata > Mammalia > Carnivora > Ursidae > Ursus > Ursus arctos. Next base: position 38,939,447 of record NW_026623089.1, on the reverse strand, counting down.
ACAAAGAAAAAAATGATTTCCACGAACAGGATTCTCATAAAACTCACTCCTGATTTCTTCATGATTCCTCAGTACCAATAGCATCACCAGGTTTCACCAGGTGCCTCCTGCCCAAACAGCTTCAGTGGCCTGGACCCTGACTAAAAACCAGAAGAAACAAAATGGAGATTCGTCCTCTGGGGTGCTCAGCACGGCAGATGAACCAGTAGTTACCGAGTAAAAACCCAGACCCCAAAGCGCCTGCACTTGGCCCCTGAAAAGCCATCCTCAAGGCCCTCACCAGAGTACTTAACGATTCTTTCAAGTGCACTTCTAACATAAATGGTTTGGTTTAAAAGACTAAGACAAACTAGAGAGGGGGCGCCTGGGTGGCACAGCGGTTAAGCGTCTGCGTTCGGCTCAGGGCGTGATCCCGGCGTTCTGGGATCGAGCCCCACATCAGGCTCTTCCGCTATGAGCCTGCTTCTTCTTCTCCCACTCCCCCTGCTTGTGTTCCCTCTCTCACCGGCTGTCTCTATCTCTGTCAATCTTTAAAAAAAAAAAAAAAAGACAAACTAGAGAGAAACGTGCCTGCTAATGGCAGATGCACTGATGGGAAATATTGAGAAAAGACACAAAAACTTAGGGCAGGCAAAAGACTCAAAATGCACAGTAACCTGGAGCCATCCGGTACCAGGCCAAGCAAACAAAGGAGTCCACCTCAGCATGGCCCCACTGCTCTGACCCCCAGCAGCAACCGTCACAGAGAGAGGACTCCCGAAAGTGTCTTGACAACTGCCCCCAGCCTGTGACTGTTAGTGATGGCAAGACACTGAGCCAGCCACAAGAGGGGCCACACACCCCCCTTTATTATGTCAGGGAGGTTGACCCTCAGGAAAATGTCTACCCCAAAATTAAGTCATCCATTATCAAGATTCCATAAAATGAGAACAATAGCCGGCCATCCCTGGGGCCTGAAAACAGATGCAACCTGCCTCTGAGGCAGAAGAAAGTGGGATTTGAAGTTTGGCCCCCGGCCCCGCTGTTCACCAGTCATGGGGTTTCTCACCATCTTTGCACACTTCCGGTTCCTCATCCCAGAGGGGAGGTGATTCACCCACCTTTGGGAGACATTCCATAGCACACCCAGTACTAAGGCCTCAAGCAATTACTATTTCCATAGCCCCATACAAATTGAAGGATAATTCTAAGTCACAATTCACAACTTATTCCAATTACCGATTCATTTCAGCCCCCCACTGAAGAGCTGGCCTTGTGAGCAGCCCCCTGGGACACCCCGGATGAGCCGTGAGCTCTGCCACTGCCGGAGAGTGTGCGGGGAGCATCCCCCAGCTCTGTTCCCGCCCCCGTGAGATGCCCGACCGACGGCCACTCTGTGTCCACGGCTGTCCTGCTTCCTCAGTGGAGCCTTTCCCATCAGACCAAAAACTAAAATAACGTATTCCGCCAACAGAATGTTGAGGAGTAAGACAAACTTAAAAAGTGTCATTTTTTAATTACTTGATCTCCAGAGTTGGGGCTCTAGGGGGTTTTTCCCTTTTTTTTTTTTTAATCTATCAAAAAGGTATAAATCATGAATGGACTAAAAATTAAATTAGCTACAAAGTAAGTCAAGCCAGTGTGGCCTATGGTGACTGTAACTGTGACTAACCTCCTGGCCCAATAATCGGGGACGGACTGAATAAGTTATAGTCACCCACAGAGAACACACTAGGGCTATGACAAAATTATATTATGGAAGGCTACTTAGTGCCATGAAAATATTAATCATGATGACATAAAATAATGAAATATTAAGTGTAAAAAGTAGGTTAAGAAACAATGAAGGCAATGGGATTCCATTTTGGTACATGTCTGTATGCGTTGCGTGTATACCTAATACATGCACATGTGCATATGTACATATGGTTAGACGCCATATCCAGTGGGATCGTAGCTACAATACACATAAAAATATACAAGTAGAAAATATGGATAAACTTCAACTTCTGGGTTTAAAATCTTTCATTTCTAAATAAGTCATAAAATACATTAATTCATTAGAGATATGTATTTATAGATGGGAAGAAAACAAATATACCAAAACCAAATAGTCACAGTGGTTTATTCCGGGTACTAAGGTTTGAGTGATTTTTATATTTTTCTTTGTGTTTTATTGTGTTTCCCACTCTTTCTATCCTGACCAGGTATTAATGTCATGAAAATGGTGTCCTTTCTGTGCCTTGTGATTCCCAGCCTTCTCCCTTTCAGATGAGGAGAATAGATGCTCTCCTTTAGGACGGAGTCCCACTGAAACTGCCAAGGCATAAGGGCCGCGTCCTCAGCACCCAGCTGCAGCTCCTTACCTGCTAACGGCCTCGGTCTACCCTGACCAGTGAGCCTGGTGTGGACGAAGCCCATGGAAAACTCATCAGGAACACTCGGTCCATCTCCCGTTCTGTGGGGTTCAAGGTTAGCAAGTCCCTTTGCGTGGGGTATGAACAACCCGCCAGCAGACGAACCCCCTAAAGGACCACAACCTCTTCCCTCTGGCCCTACCAAAATGTGCCATCACCACCGTCTCCACTGGAGCCATCTGGCCCTTAAATGCAGCCTGAAAATGGTTTTGTTTGGAGAACATACTACCTCCTGGACGCTAAATTAAAACACGCAATTAGATTTCCATTAAGTTACAGCAAATTCTGGTGAATTGATCTAATCGGCCTCCATTCCTATATGACATCATGCTTTAAAGGCTTGGCCTGAACATAAATACTTAATGTAATAAATACAGCCTGAAATATTTGATCTCCTTGGCAGTTTAATTGACCTACTATAGAGACTGACAGGAAAAATTAAGTTAGTTCTGTCTCGTCTCTGCCAATAGCACATTTTCATCATAAAGGCACATGAACTACAATTTTGGTTACAAGTTCACCTCTTGCACACTGATTTCTTGTTGAACGTTCAGGTTACGGGTAACAGAATCGAACAAGGAAATGAGTGTGTGGGTTTATGAAACCTTTAACACAAATACCATAGTTCATGTCTTTTGATGGATGGATAGATAGATAGATAGATGATAGATAGATAGATAGATAGATAGATAGATAGATAGATGATAGATAGATAGATGATAGATAGATAGATAGATAGATAGATAGATAGATAGATAGATAATAGATAGATAATAGATAGATAGATAATGATAGATAGATAGATAGATAATAGATAGATAATAGATAGATAGATAGATGATAGATAGATAGATAGATAGATAGATAGATAATATATTTTGTGATTTGTAATACCAGCCCCTCGTCGTTCACAAGACTATGTGAGTGGGGTTGGTAGATGCCTACCGCACTGAAGCACAGATTTCTAGATGCCGTGGTTATGTGCGATCACCAATAATTAAGTGCACAAGGTCAAATTCATGAACCCAAATGTCTCCTACCTCAGAACCCCTGACGTGCTTCCTCCCACCTCCATTTTACAGTGTATATTGCCTTTGACCATGAGTTGTGTTTATTTTGTACCCAGCTCACGTCCCAAACTTGCCGTAAGCGCCCTTCACCCACTCTCACCCCTATACTCCTGATGCCAGACCTGAAATGTCCCGTTTCGGTAAAAAAACAAACACTGACTATTTGGGGAAGGAAGAAAGGGAGGGGGAGTCTCTGCTTCCTGACTGAGCTGGCATACTTTATAAGGTCCTCAGGGTTACCATCTCCCAGGTTCTAAACTTCCCCGGTACCTCGTGGAGAGAAACAGTGCTCATGGCAAAGTTGCTCAATCTGATTCATGTCAAAATCCCCAGGTTAATTCGGCAGGTTATTCTGCTAGATTTGACGCCAAGTCCCACCCCGTCAACGCCACCCACCGCTCCTACACCCTCTGTCTTGGCATCTGTTCATTTGCTCAGCAAATGCTCCTTGATGGGAGGCAGCTCGGCCAAACATTCCTCGTGCTGTGACAGTCTCAGGGCCAGCGCCTGGGTCCCCTTTCTGCTTGGATGTCTTTGGAGGGGCAAACAGAAAATGACAACACCCAGATCCAAGGGTCCTGGCACAACCCAGGGAGCAGCAGGGACATGCGTTCTGGGCAGTCCGATGCCAGTTAGCACTGCCCTCCCTCCTTCGATGGGCAGGCTGCTTCTCCCACTGCCTCTGGGCACAAGCCAGAAACTTCTGCTCAGCTCCCCACACTCCAGGGCCCCATTGATTAGCAGGAAGGGCAAACCCATCAGCACCCATAGGAAATGGCTTCTGGAAAGTGAGTTGCAGTTTTTAAAGCCAGAGAATGACAGCAGGTGCCTGTAAAAGGAACAGAATCAATACAGGGTGTGGAGAGCTGGACGATGGAACACCTGGGTCCCTGGCTTGTCCGACTCCTGACAGATGTACTACGTGACCTTGGGAAGTCCTATCCCCTCTCTGGGCCTCAGTTTCCCCACCAGATCCTGGAATGGTAACATACTCATCAAGAAAATGAGTTCTTTTTCATTTCACATGAAATGAAATCTTACAAATCTTACAAATCTTAAGCACTGGGATTCTCTACCCCTGTCTTCCTGACATCAACAAGCCATGGAGAAGGCTAGGGTTGACCCAACCACTTTTCCCATAAGAAGTGACTACCTTCTGCCCCTTGGGCTCAACTTGAGGCCATGCCATCCTCTCCTGGGAATATGGCCCCAACCAACCTCATGCTTTGCCCTTTCCTCAACACACTAGGCCTCACTGTCTCAGTGCCTTTGCTCATGCTGTTTTCTTGCCTGGGGTCCCCTCACCCTCCAGACAAGTCCTATGCTTCCTTCAAGCCCAACTGAAACATCACCTCTGAAAAAGCTTCCTTATTCCTGCAGGGAAAAATGCCCTCCCTCCTCAGGGCTTCCCCCACACCTTGCCTGCCCTTGTTGGCCTCTACGAGAGCACATGACGGTGTCACATGAGATAGAATTCTTTGTTGACTGTCTCTCCAAGCCCACCCTTGGCCTGTGAATCCCTTAAGGTCGGGATGTGTCTAATTCATCACCAGAGGTTTGGCCTCTGGTTTAGAGTCTGACAAAGCTGGGCACGTAGTGGGTGCTGAGTGAACAACAGGAGGGCCCAGTTGTTTCTGGGGTCCAAAGGGGGGCCAGCCCTGCAGGCTAGTGAGGCCAGTCTCCCACACCCACAGCAGCATCACCTGCTTTTTCCTCCCTTACCCAAACCTCATTACCATTTACTCTGCACCAGACTCAGTATTTGGGGCTGAGGTGAGTGGCTTGGAAGGACCTGAGTCAGATGGCCAGCACCCTTAAAGTGCTTGTAGTCGGGATTGGGAAGCAAGATAGGTTCAAAAACAAACCCCAATTCAAATCACGGTGCCAGAGTAACCTCAATACCTGTGTCAGTCTCCAAAGAGGACCTTCAGTGAGCCAGCCTCCTAGCTTTCACACCTGTGTGCAGCCCCCTCCATGCAAGTCCGGGTTGGCCCTGTGACCAGCTTAAATCGACAGAAGGCATCAGAAACAGCACTGTGCCTGCTGTGGCCATAAGCCTTAAGAAAGTCTGGCATCTTCTGCTTTTCCACTCTTGGGAATCAACCGACATTCAACCCCACCCCAAGCTCACCACGGGAAGAGAGACAAAGAGAGCTCCCCGCCTCCCAGCGTCGCCGCCAAAGCCCCAGACACGGAAGCGCTACCATGTTGCAGGTACCGGCCCCAGCGGCCACGTGACTGCAACCTCGTGACAGAGCCCAGACCAAAGCAGCAACAGAACTGCCTGGCTGAGCCCAGCCAGGCCTCGGAATCAGGAGAGATAATAAATTAGCTGGGCAGTTCTACTGCTGCTTTTATTATACTCGGTTTTGGGGAAAAGTGAAACAATACTAACACCTGGAATGGGAATTCTAAGAAAATCCCAAGCCAATCTCCCCGTGATCATAGATACAAAACCCCTGAACAAAGAACTAGTAAACCGAATCCAGCTCTGTACAAGAAGGATGACACATCGCATCTAATTTGGGTTTATTCCAGGAACGCACAGTTGGATTAACATTAAAAAATCAATCAACGTAACTTACTGTATTAATACACTGAGAAAGAAAAATCACGTGATCCCCTCAACAAGCAGCAGAAAAACTATTCAATGAAATTCAACATTCATTCACATTTATGATTTTTTAAATAATAATTAAAATAAAACTCTTAGAAAACCAAGGCAAGAAGACACTCTCTTTACTTGATAAAGGCTACCTAAAACAACACAAAACGGAAAAACAACAAACTTGACAGTGAAACCCTGAGATCAAGAATAGGCCAGGGTTGGGGCGCCTGGGTGGCACAGCGGTTAAGCGTCTGCCTTTGCCTCAGGGTGTGATCCTGACGTTATGGGATCGAGCCCCACATCAGGCTCCTCTGCTATGAGCCTACTTCTTCCTCTCCCACTCCCCCTGCTTGTGTTCCCTCTCTCGCTGGCTGTCTCTCTCTCTGTCAAATAAATAAATAAAATCTTAAAAAAAAAAAAAAAGAATAGGCCAGGGTCGGTCTCGAAGCCCACATATCGTATGATCCCATTCCTATACAAAGTCCACGGTTGCAAACAGCAAACGCGTTCACGACCACTAGAGACCACAAGATCCGTGGTGCCCTGAGGCTGGGAGCGTGGGGAGCAGCGGGAAGTGACTGAGCGTAGGTACAGGTGATGAAAACGTTCGGTGACGGCTGCACCAGTCACTGAGTACACTGAAATTCACTGAGCCGTATACGTCTGTGGATGCACGGTACGGCGTGTGAATGACATCTCAAGAAAGCTGTTATAAAAGAACCAGAATGAGGAAAGGAGGCCCGTTGTCACTACTTCTACCCAGTGCTGTGCTAGCGGCCCTGGCTGGCACAGACAAGAAGAGAGAAAAAGCATAAGGATTTGAAAGGAAGAGAGCAGCTGTCTTTCTCTGCAGATGGCCTGATCTTACACACGTCCTACAGAATCCACCACGGAACCTAATTACATGAACAGATATCCCAGACAGAGCGCTGAGCCAAAGCCGCAGACGCGAAGACTCTGTTCTGTATGACTGCATTTATACGTAAAGTTCAAAAAAGTCCAGCCTGCATAACAGTGTTTCAGAATGCCTCCTTAGTGGTTGGCAAAAGTCGGCATAGTGCTCCAGTTTAGGGGGAGGACAAAGGGGCCCGGGACTGGGGAGCTGCTGGGGTGCAGGCGAAGTCCCGGAGGGTGATCACATAGGTGCTTACAATGGGTCACTAAACTCTAGCTGCATGTTTTATGAATTTTTCTAACGAATATTATATTTCATAATAAAATAATTTTCAGGGGCGCCTGGGTGGCTCAGTCGTTAAATGTCTGCCTTCAGCTCAGGGCGTGATCCCAGCATTCTGGGATCGAGTCCCACATCAGGCTCCTCCGCTGGGAGCCTGCTTCTTCCTCTCCCATTCCCCCTGCTTGTGTTCCCTCTCTCGCTGGCTGTCTCTGTCAAATGAATAAATAAAATATTTTTTAAAAAAATAAATAAAATAAAATAAAATAATTTTCAATGATTTTTAATGGTGTTTTTTTTTCAAGCAACACAAAGGAAAAAGTGATTAAAGAGGAACAGAGGGAAGATGTTGCAGAAGGAAGAGGCTACCTCCAGCTCGGAGTTTAGCCTTGGTGGGCAGATGTTTATTGGGCAATAAAGCCTTCTCAGTCCCAGAGTCTGGACACTTTATCTTGGCCTGAGCCCAAGGCCAAGGCCAGTGCGAAGAAGGGAGGGCACATTCTTGATTAACGAAGGGCCTTGCTCTCTGGAAGGATGTGGCCAGACCCTGCCCCAGCACTGGACTCCCTGCCCCTCTCCTCCTGCTGGTCCTCACACACACACACACACACACACACACAGAGTGCAGGACCGGGACTGCAATTCCAATTGCTAGCAGCTATTGAGCGCCTACGGCATGCCAACATGGAGCAAGAGACTGGCACATAACACCTCCTGAGTCCTCACAACCTGCGAGGCCCGATCCCGGCAGCTCTGCCGGGGAGGTGGGAGCAGGCTTGTCTGCCTCCAGCCCCTCTGGTGTGGGATGGCTGGGGCCACCTCAGCTCCCCAGGAGGGGAGGGGAGGGTAAGAAGAAGTCAGACCTCATTCCTTTGCTCTGCTGCTGTTGCCCCCGCCCAGGCCTGACTCTAAGGACTGGGCACCCCTATGGCCCACCTTGCCCTACCCTCCCTCCTGCACCCTCCACTTTGGGAAAGTTGGCCCGATGTCCCCACCCAGCGCAGGAGAGTGACCGAGATCCCCCAGCGTGAGCACAGACTGAGTTATGAAAGCTCTCCCCTGGCAGCTGTAATTCGTTTCCACCTCACACCCAGCTCTCCCAGTCACAGGTTAGAGGCAGCCGGGCTAAGTGCACAAGGGAGAGGGGCCTCCGCTGACTGTGGCTCTCCTGCCCCCATCACGCTCCTCCTGTGGCCAGCACTTCCCCGGAACAAACCCAAGCGCCTCCCTCAGCCATTAATAACCTCCTCTGCATTAATGAATTGTGAACACAAGCCTGGCCATTAAGACAGCACAGGAAAATTCTTTGTGTTGCAAAGGCTTTTTCTCTGGACACCCATTACTGTTACGCAAACCCTCCCTGCATGGGGTAGGGTCCTGCTGCCTTTTTATTCGAGAGTGTCCATGGAATACTCGGTAAGGAAACACACTAGCTGCATGCAACCTGGCCACCATGGGTCCTCTCTGAACATCCCGAAGTACAGAACGCATCACTGCCCCGTGAAGCCCCAGGGAAGGAATGGGTGTCCTGCCCAGGAAATCCTACCAGGGACAGGAAGGAACCCCCCATCGTGGCCAAATTTGGAACGATAAAAGGTGCAAGCGAAAGGTAAGTCACAGCTACAATAAAGGTCAGAGAAATGGGAGATGTTTGGAAGACACAGACGTGTCTCTGGCTCCTTTAAAGGTGAGTGGGACCCGGAGACTTGGAGCCGAGAACGGAGGGATCCGGTTAATAACGCCGGTATTTACGGAGTACCTCTCAGGTGCCACACACTGTTCCAAGAGCCGCAGGTGTTCTAGCTCCTGCGCTTCTCATTCAGTTCGAGGACCTCAGGCTTACTATGATCAAGACCCCCGTCTTAGAGATGAGGAGCAAAGACAGAGACCCCCAGGGCTGTACGCACGACGTCCACAGCTAGGGAATGGAAGAACGAGGATTCACACCAGGCAGGCCACCCCAGAGCCCTTGCTTGAGGCCACTGGGCTGGTCGGCTGCTTGATAATTAAAGGATAATTAAAGGAGGAAACCCTCACAAGTGCCTGGTTTTCAATTACGTCTCTCTGTCCCCAGCGGGCAGTTTCCAGGCCGGAGGTAGCCAGCTGCCCCATTCCCTGATGGGCACAGCCCAATGCCCATTCGGGAGCCTGCCCGGCAACCTGGAGGCTAGTCGGCCTCATCTCCACATATGGACACTCTGCTTGACCCGCCACCCCAGAGGGGCCGTGACCTCCAGCCCTTCAAGGGTGCCACCCCACCTCCCACTCTTCCCCAGCTCCCTACTGCCCGAGTAGCCCTGCTGACCTATCCAGACACAGCCCTCCACATGCACGGCGCCTCACACACTCCCAACACTGAGCCTGCTGAATGGGCATCCCCAGGACCCCCTCCCTGGAGCTATGTCTCAGCTACCCGGACCTGGCCCCAGGACCTGGCTGGCAGCAGAGCCCATCCCCCACCACAGGATGATGTAGTGTGGCAGAGGTCAAAGCTCTAGACGGTCTGCACTCGCTCCCTGGCCTGAGGCAGAAGCACCAAGTCAAGCTTCACTGCTTTGGCAATTCCGAGCTGTGTGGATTGTCCAAATACTGGGGTAATTTTCAGTCTGATCTTGGTTTCCCCAGCTCTCTAGCTGCTGCCAAACCCCAGACCCCCACTTTCAACAGGTATCTCCAAGGAATGAAAATCACTTCTTCTAATTTCTGGAGAAAACCGTATTCCAGAGTCTTCTGCTTCTGACTTCTCAGTCTGTATACCCAAGCTCAGCATAGGGGCTGAGAGACCTGCTCCCACCCCACCGAGGTGCCACTTTCCCCCATCATCCAAAGATAAAGAAGCAGAGTCCACACCCACTGGCCACAGCCACGGAGCTTCTAGGGCCCAGCCTGTCCACCCCATTCATGCTGGAGCCCGGGCTTGGCTCTGTATTCTGGGAGCCCAACACTGTGGGGGGCCCCGGAGCGCATTCCCCCTACATCTAAGGTCCCTGCGTGCCCTTTCCCTTCCCCCAGTGTAGCCCGCTCAAGGAGCTGACAGCCCGTCTTCAAAGAGTGCTCCTGTTTTCAGAACACACTCAAAGGCAAAAAATTTCCAGGCAGGGGAATAGCCATAAAACTACGTTCAAGGACAAACAGCCCTCAAGGGCTGCTACTTATAGGAACCGTAAGCAAACTGTACCCCAGCAAACCCCAAGCTTTCCCACAAACACCCCTGCTGGCTCTCTTCACATTTCCCAGGCAACGACTTCACATCTGTCACAACAACGCCTGGAACCAAAAGACCGGGCCCCCCAGCTCAGAGTCCTTGGCCTTGTAACCATACACAATGCTCTCCGGGCAGCTAGCTCTGGGAGCAGTAGCTGAGGTGCTCCCTATGCCTCCCGGGAGGACTGAGCCTGCCCAGGAGCACTGAGAGCCCTGCCTTGTCTTCACACTCTGGCCCGCTCTCGGCGGCGGCACACGGCAGCTCTGGCTTAGATGCTCGGGCCCTGGTCTGGAGCTGCAGGTCTGGAGTCTCGGGGGAGGGGCACCCTGGTGCTGTCTAGGGTTGGGCCAGGACCTCAGTGGCCTACCCTGGATACCTGCTGTCTTCAGCCCAGGGCCGTACGATCCCCCTAGGACCGCAGAGCCTAGGGAAGGAGGCACGAGCGCTGCTTTGAGTCTGGGGGAGGTGACACTGTGTTCGATTTCTTTCTTCTGGGTTATTTGCAAGCTGCCACAGGCCTGGAGAAGTGGGTTGGGATCTCCGGGCTGGAAAGGACTGTGGTGTTCACCTCACAATGGTCCTGGTCTCTGCTAGTCTTGGGTGAATCTAGACCCCTCCCCAGGGCTCACACCCAGTGGACTCACAGCTGTCCTCATTTGCTGGGGAAAAGAAGAGTAGGGGTCCAAGGCCCTACCAACAGGTGCCCATCCGGAGGAATGAATGAATACATGGTATCTGGAGGAAAGGGCACAGCAGGACCCTGTGGAGGGCAGCCCAGACCCCAAAGAGGAGACCTAGCTGACTAAGCCATGCGTGAGCAAGTGACTTCTCTTCCTCTGAGCTTCAGTTTCTCATTTGTGACAAGAGGGATGGGCTTAGAAGCCCAGACAGGTGACTTCGAGCACCACTAGGCATGAAGCTCCTCCCACTTAGGTGAGGCCAGGCTCAGGCCACTAGCTCTGCCAGCACTGCTTACCCAGTCACCTGCGGGGGTGCACTAAGGTAAGGGAGGCGAGGTCACTGCCCAGAAGTCCTGGCATGGGGGTTGCTCCTCTCTTGAGCCTATGCACTTAATTTTTGGAGCCTGGGGAAGCCTGGGAAGAGAAGGTGCAGGTTGCACGAGACGAAAAGCTGTTCTGTCCCCAAACTACTTACCAGTGTCGCACAAAACAATCAGGTGTTGAACCCCAGGGCATCTAGAACTGACTCGTGGGCACACACCTGTTACCCAGGTCCTGAGGCGGAGGCCGAGCGCCCCAAGCACACCTCTGGGAAAGCTGAGCCCACCTGGACTAGAGCCGGGCAGTTCCGACTCAGAGGCTTCCAGCTCAGAATATCTTGCTCCCACAGAGGTACCACCACATGGGGTCAGGTACTTTCAGAAGGCAAAGATCGCCCAACCAATACCAGCTGTTATCTCAGAGCACAATGGAAGGCCACGGACTGCTCTGACCAACTGCGTGCGGGTTTGGCCTAAAGACTTGGAGACCACATTTAAAAGAAGGAAATATCTCAAATAAAAATCCAGCTGTCCAACTTCTCCAGAAATGTCAATCGTTCTGGCAATGCTGTGTCCGCGTACCCACTTGGCCACCAAGTGGGCAAATCCACTGCAGCCGCGCCTGTGCCCAGCCCCTCAACAGGCTCCTCAGATACGTCCCCTGGCCGTGGAGCAATGGAACTTTTCCCCGCGCCTTTCTCAAGAGTATGAAAATGACATGTGACCAAGAGGGCTAGGTGCCTCAAGAAAAGTGAGTATTTGGTCAAGTGAAGACAATGCCTACACACATTCACCTCGCTCACTGCCTGACATCTGAGCGTGGCGCCTGCCCCAGCACGTGACCGCAGTCAGGAAGGCCTTCCCATGGGACCCACAGGCTGCCCCAGCAAGTGCCACTACAACACACAAAGGGACACGGAGTTTGGTGAGCACACTGTTTCCTGTCACCACTGCAGGCTCTTACACACCCAAGCTCCACCCCTCGGCCCCCTCGGCCAAGGCAGCATCAAAGGAAAGTCTGCTTCTAATGAGGCAGACATAGGACAGGCGCCAAGGGTCAGAGTCCAGCCAGAAAAGTCTAGGGAAGGGCTGGAGGGGAGCACATCCCGATGAAGGGAGAAGAGGGGTGACAGATTTGCCTTCACCAGCCCCTGTCACCAGCCCCTGCCTCTGTCCTGGGTCGTAACTCGGAAGACACAAGCCTCTGTCTGTCTCCCTCTCACCACTGCCCTGGGCCCACCAGCTGCAGACACCGTGCCCTCGCTGCTCAGCCACCTGACCCTCTCGGCCTTCCTCGAGCCACTGCAGGCCTCCTCCAGGGCCCCAGCTTGGCTAGCCAGAGAGCCCGGCCACAGGCTGCCGCAGCAGAGACGTGGGAATCACCTCCAACTCGTGAGGCTGGAGTGGGGCAAACAAAGAACATTTATAGAAGAGATGGTTACTCTCGGGAGCCTGGCTGGCCGCAGCAAAGCAGAGAGGATGTGGCCGACAGACACGGGATTGCTCCTCTCCCCCACCAGTTCCTTAAGCGATACCCAGTCCCACTGGTAATCTCCTTCCAGAAGCCCCTTCCAGTTGGGACTCCACCTCTGTAGTTTCCTATCAGCCTACTGTGTCCTGTGAATATGTTCCAAGGCTACTCTGTGGGGGGTCTGTGTGGGCCCTGGAGCACCCGGGCCCTGGAGCTGAAGGAAGCATGAGGAAGGGCATGGGGCCCAGAGCTGGAAAGACGTGAGCCAGCTAAGTGAGGGGATTTGCCCGGCCACCTGGATGGCCTAGAAGTGGCTCTGGGCCTCAGGGCCACACCTCCTACAGAGGAAAATCCAAACCCAGGAGCATGGCTTGCAGGGCCTTCAAGCGTTGGCCCCTGCCGGGCACCTCCACCTTACTCCTGGGCATGCTCCCGTGGGCACCTACCATACCAACCATTCTCCAGACAAACCTGGTTCTCCCTTCTCCTGACGCTCTGCACATGTGCTGTTCCCTGAGCCTAAAATGCCCTTCCCTCCCTTCTGGAGACTCCCCAGGGAAGCTACTTCATGCCCTCACTCAGCCTCCAGAAACCACATTTGCACAGCAGATTGCCACTGTGTGTGTGTGTGTGTGTGTGTGTGTGTGTGTGTGTGTGTGTGTCTGACTTACCAGCTGGAGGGGGACCCCTCGAGGGCAGGGGACCCCAGATCCTAATGCAGAACACGCAGGGGACAGTCTAGGAGGGGCCCTCCTACTGCCTATATTATCTGGAAAAAGCCTACAGCCTACCCTGTACCTCCCCCTCCGAGACCCCCTGGGACCGATGAGTCCCAAGAGCAGCACTGACCGTCCCCACCCCAGACCCCGTGTGGAAGCCAGCCCGGCTCCCGGCCCACACGGCCTCCCGGCCTCATCACACGAGGAGTACGTTTGGGGCCAGGAGTGGCGAGACAGTGGATGGGCACATTCATCCATCGGGGACGCCCCAGAAGTCCCCAAGGAGCTCCTCTCTCTGGGCCTGACCAAACATCCCTAATGGTTTGCATCCTTCAGACAACAAGAACTGTTAAGAAGAGAGCAAACCCTAGAAAATCTCCAATGCTAAGCCCTTCAGACCTCTGACGTCAGGAGTCCCCAGGGAGGCGGGCAGGCACGCTGCACGTATGGGGACGGTCCTCGTAAGCTGGGACAACTGCCCATCAAGGCCTCACCCACGAGATGCAGGTTAAAACCCAAAACTGTTACCAAGAAGAAGAAGCCACCTGTGAACACAGATCCGTCCCTTGTGACACAACCGCCTCTCAGACAAGCCCCCAGCCGGTGCGGTGATGCCTACAATCTCAGGCCACGTGGAAGTCAAACAAGACAGCATGTGGGGGAACAGATGCTGTTCACGACCCTGGCTGTGACTGACAGAAGGAGAGAAGGAGCCGCACCAGCCCAAGATACAGGGTGGGCGGAACTGAAAAACCAGGACGGCCAGACCATCTCTGCGACCCCTTGGGGACAGCGCCATGCCAGCAATACCCCAGCCCCACCCCACCAGCCAGCAGAGACAAAACGTACCTTTCAGGGAGGCAACGTGCGACAGGGCCTGGGCGTAGGTGGCCGTGTTCAGGAGGGTCCCCGGCAAGCAAGAGGGGAAGAAAGGTCCTGTGGGACCCACAGTTCTCCCCAGGCTGCTAGAGAAAAGAAAATCACACTGAGTTCCCAACCCTCTGTACCTGCCAAGCCTCCAGACCCCAGGGGCCCGCCAGCCTCACCTCTGCTGGGCTTCCAGGGCCTCCTTCTTGTTCCGGGCCTGGTCCCCCGGGGGCGGGGAATTGATATTTCTCACGGGTGGAGGCGTCACTTCTGCCATGGGCTCCTTGGCTCCGGGCTCTTGGTCCGAAGCCCCTCTCTCCGTTTTCCTCCATTTGGCCCTTCGGTTCTGGAACCAAACCTGAGTCCGCAGTGGAAATGCACACCCCATGGAGGCAGAAAATCAGACAGGAGGAGTGAACCAGTACCCAAACCCACATGCCTGGGTCCCGCCCCAGGGCTCACGGCTCACCTTGCAGCACTGTGTGGGGGCCCAGCCTCCTCTCTCCAAAAGATCTCCCAAAGCAGTGCCCTCTGACTGCAGCTTCAGACCCAAAGATGGGTCAGAAGATCAGTGTAGAAGGCATGACAGGCATTTTTTTAATGAATGTTAAATCATAGAAAGTATCCAAATGCATCACCACAGGAAGGGCTCGAGTGCTGTGGACATTCTGGATGTATTGCAAGTGCATTTATTTGATGTGAAACGTATTTCCTATGGTTGGGGGAGCGGGAGGGGGCATCACCATCACAGCAGTTTGTAAAACACTGCCCTGGGGTGTCCTCCTCAAAAATACTCATTCCCTCTTCCAGCAGGTTTGCCTGAGCACTGGAATGTGTCTGGCCTCAGACCTGTGAAATCGTCTCTGACACATCATGGAGCTCAGGACGGGTCCTGAGCACAGGACACGTGACAGCCCCGTGCACCCATGAGACACAACGCCTCCGGAGTCAGCCCTGGTTTGGTTTAGAATCCACCCCGACCCTACGAGGCAGGTAAGTCCATCCCCGTTTTACAGATGAGAAAACTAAGCACAGACAGTTTAATTAACCGGCCCAAGGTCATTCAGGTAGAAAGCGGCAGACCCACGATTTGAACACCAGTGGCTTGGCTAGGGACCAGATCCAAACTCCTTGCTAGTAATAATGGTGGCCACCCCCAAGCATTGTTTGCACAGAGATGCACGAAAAACACGGAGCATGTTGCCTGACACACAACAATCAGTCACTCGGTAGCCTGATCCCTGGTCAGGAGGAGGCTTACGATTCACCTGCCCTAAGTGCCTTCTTAGAGACAGGTGTGGAATTCTTCAAGCCTTGGCAATCAGGACGGCATCCGCAGAAGGACAGCCTCATGGCAGCCGGGCAGATGGGGCCCAAGGTGTTCCCAGAGGTCAGTGAAACCCTGCTGCTCTTTACCCAGCAGAACCTCTTCCCTCCTCTCCTGGGAGATAATTCCTGGCTTTCAAAAAAGGCTTGGCTAGACCTCCCTCCCACTCCCCCGGGGCATCCTCTCCTCCTCCTGCCTCACACTGGCCCAGGAGAGAGCCTGGGTCCCAGGCTGAGCCCCCCCAGCCCACCCCACTTCTGAATTTTCATTCTCCTTTAACTGGGTTTCTTTCTTTTTTAATCTCGTTGGCTTTTAATTGCACATATCAGCAACCATTGAATAATGATTTTATCTATATTCTAAATTTAGGGCAGTTAAATGCAAAGCAAAATGCAGACACTTTCTTGTGTCTTAATTGAATGAAGGTCACAGCTATAACAACATTTAATTGAGCTATTTTTCATTATCATATTTTAATGACTTTGCACTGACAGTTCGCCTGCTTCTGAGGAAAGAGCATGATGGAGTCGTTTATTTCCCTATTTAGTTATTGTTTGACAACATCAGCTTCGATTAAGACCCTGCTTTATAGAACATTAATCATATTTGAATGAGCAAGGGGTATAAATGTAAACACATCTCCCTTCCCGCCACCGAAGCCCGCGTCCCCACTCGGAGGCTCACTAAACAAACGCTTCACAGCCATTGTCTGTTTGCATAATAGCCAACAACAGCCTGAACAACAATTCCCAGCCTTAATTGTTACCACCCCTATCTCACCCTTGCACCTTTCAGGGAGAAGTTATGATCTTCCACTTCTGAATGCTCAATAATTGTGTCATTTATCTCAATTTGCAGTTCAGTCTTTAGGCAGCTATTGGCAAGCTGACATTAAAAAAAGAAGGGATAGACAACATCCTGGCCAAAGGAGATTTTCATTTCCAAATAATAATCAGTTTAATTTGCCCGCATATGACCAATGATTCATGTTCAGATTTAATAATCAGGATCACATAATCTGATTATAGGGGAAATAATTTGTTTACAACCCCCAATTTACTGCTCAGAATTCCATTATCTCTCTTCAGCCATTGGTTTTTAAGAGATACTAACATGACCCAGGGGAACCAAAAGCAAACTATTATATTTCCTACAATTAGATCTTTGCATAGTCTTAACCCCAAGCCCCTACATAAAAAAGAACAGAAACAGCATGGAGGAAACCCCATAAATAAAATGAATATATAATTGTGCTCAAAGAATAGCTCTCCCGGAGAGGCGGCGCTGCGAATCCATTCCTCCCGCGCTCGGGCACATCTGCTGGGCTCGACGGGTCTGTGCACTTAAACGTAATCACCGTGTGGCTTCTAAAAAGAAATCCTGCTTAGAGACAGTCACCACGGGCCATGCTCGGCTCGGAGGCAGCCCTCTCGCTGCTGCCCTTTAAAGATTTTTAAATTGCACGTGGTCTTCGGATCCACGTCGCTGAAAGAGTCCGCGTTCAGGGGAAAAGTTGGACATGATGCAATTTCTGGAAAGCAGATCCTACCCTGTTCCCATCTGAAAACACAGTTCTCTGCAATTGACCGGCCTTACCCCAGAGCGGTCAGAGCTGCTTTGAGAATAGCATCTCAGCTCTTTTTTTTTTTTTCCAAAGCAAGGAAATGGATGTGCATTGATGTAATTTAGTACCTTAGAGACGCGGACAAATTAGTGTAGAACATTATCACTAGTTAATTATGAATGACCGATTAATCAACCTAATCTAATATTCCACATTATGTTGATGTTATTAAAGTGCATCATGAAAATGACAGATAGTCTTCATTTGCTTTCTTTGGCCAAATGTGCACTCTGCAGTCATGATGTCAAAAAAAAAGTTTGCCGGTTTTAATATTAGAGAGTTAAATAATTAAAAAGAAGGTTTACCTGCACTCTGGCTTCTGTGAGGTTTATTTTCATGGCTAGCTCTTCTCTGGTGAAGACATCGGGGTAGTGTGTTTGGGCAAAAACTGCCTCAAGAGCTTCCAGCTAGTAAAAGGAAAAAATATTTACTGGTGAGACGCTGTGGCGAGGAGAGAGGAAGCAGAGGCATATTTCAGATTTGCGAGGAGCGGAGCGGTGAGGAAGTAGTTTCACAGATCAAATAGGGGAGGAAGACGGAGAAGAGAGCTCTTTGAAAAGATCCCACAGAATTAAAATTTTAACCACGGATGACTTAGGAGCTAAGACTCAATAAGGACATCAACATCGGGGCTCCCCCAAGAAATAAGAATAAGAAGAGAAGCACAAATGCTTTTCCATTTAAATAGATTCATAGGAATCAAAGGCTCTAAGGGTGGCCTTATGAATCAGAGCCATCCACACAGCTTTCCCCATAGGGCACAGGAGAACAGACACAACTTGCAGAGTCCCTCACTGTGCTGGTCCCATGGAAACTACCGAGAGGGATTTGGGCCACCGTCCTGACAGCACCAGTTTGCACAGATCTAAGGGGAAGAGCCCTGGTCCAGGAGACACAGTACTCGGGTCCCACTTGTAGCCCTTCCATTTACGGACGGCTGTACCGTCTACAAATCAGTCAGTTTCTTGGGCCCCAGTCTTCCGTCGATCTACTGGGGATAAGAATGTCCTACCTGCATTCCTCAAGGTTCAGATGATACTGCTTATGTGGAAATGTTCCCCCCAACTACCAACCTAAGGCACATGTGAGCAAACACTATTGTCCCTCCACTTCCCGTCTGGGCTCCGAAGGTCCAAGCCATCTGCCCTCTCCCCAACCAGATTTCTTGACACAGAAAGCGTTCAAGAAAACAGAAAGATCCAGGTTCCATAGTTGGCTTTATTTTACAACACAAAGAACTGCTGCTCAAACTCTGATATTTGGGGAGGCAGGCAGTAGCTAGCTCTCAGAAAGGGAACGCCATCCTTACCTGCTGAAGGGTGAACGTCGTCCGGTTCCGGCGCTGTTTTCTGCGCAGAAACCCATCATCGAAATCTCCTGGAGAGTGGTTGCCGAAGGGTGCGGTGCCTGCTGGGAGCAAACTGAGTCAGCCAGACCGGAGGGCCTCCCTGTCCTCACACCGACCCCGGACACACCTGCTCGTTCGGACGCACCTCCAGGCACAGCCCTGTCTGTCCCAGAGCATCTTTCTCTGCAGCTCTCACGGGGGCCCCTTCTCTTCCACTCTCTTGTGCTCTCTCTCCCCAATAACCTTTGACTTTAGGCCCAACTATGCTTATTTCATAGGGCAGGTGGCAACCTTCTCCCCCAAGAAGGCCAAATCTGCTCCTTGTGAAATTCTGGGCTCGGTGCCAGGAAGAATCACTGGCTTGGGGCAGAACCTCCACCTGCCCTTTGGTTTCCAGCTGCACCTGCGTCCAGTGTGCCTTGATCTCAGCCCCTCCCTCGGATTCTTTCATAGAAGCCTCCACGGCTCCGTTTGCTCACCTGGGAGTTTACTTTCCCTTGTTTCTATAAACAACAAGGCTGAATGGCTGGGGGTGGGGGAGGAAAGAAAACGCCAAGAGCTTTCACTGCACATTTCTCCTAGAACTTCAGGACACAAGGAGGTAAGAAGTTTATAAATGAATATTAATTACTGTTGGTCACAGCTCATCAGCACCATAGTGGATCTGTTATATTGATGTCAATTAACAAGAGGTCTGCACCAATCGCTAGTGTGCTGAATTCCAAGCAGACTTAGACAGGGCCACTCTCAAAGGGCACCCCACCCTCTGGCCAGGCTCATAAAGGACCCATTGCTCTCACTTCCCTGAAAAGAAAGGCGTCCTTTCCACCGCCCTCCCCAGCAGACTCCAAAGCTCCTCTAAAAAAGAACAGAGTTTGGCCCCAAATGTGCATTCAGATCATTTTCCGAATATGCGCCATTTACCCGACAGCCTACAACGGCTTCTTAGAAAAACAAATGAGCAAGTTCCCATTAGCCAGTGAATGCCATACCTGCCACAGGCTCTGGTCTCAAAAGCGTACATGTTTGGCATTAGGAGCTGGCCAGCCACACAGGCAACCTCCCTCAGAAAGACCTCAGTCCCAGAGAAGCAGGGTCCTCTGGGTTTTTTAAAATTCTGTCTACTAACGGGGGTCCCTCCTACTTATTATTCAGCTCTCCAGTGCCATGTCCTTTGCCACAATACCTCAATCTCTCCTGAAGCCTTCTTATCCAAATTGCTCTCTTCCTCAAAACCCTAGTTACCAAGATTTCTCTCCAGCTCATTGTAAACTTCAAAGGGACAGCCTCAAAGCAGCCTTATTCCCATTATTTTGCAGGAAACCAAATTGTCTCCCTTTGATTGGTGAGGATGGATTGCGGGCTCTGAGATGCGCCAAACATCATCTGCCTCAACCTTCTAACATACACCTGCTGGTCCGAAACTTTCCCACAACGTGCGCACGTAATATCTGTAAGTGAGATGTTGTGTGCCAGATTGAATCCTAAAAAAAGACTGACGGTCCATCAAATTAATAAGAACCAATCGAAAAGAGGAAAACATGAGAAAAGGCTTTTTACTTAAAAATAAGTAGAAATGTTGATAATTTGAAAATGTTAAACCCTGCCAATAACTAAACAAAACAGAACAATGAACTACTATTTTCAACATTTTGACAGAAAAAGTAATGAGGTGCATAATGATACCCAGTACGGTTAAGAGTGTAATAAAATGTGTGTGCTCATTAACCATTTGTAGGAGCATTAATTGGTGCAGCCTTATT
This sequence comes from Ursus arctos, assembly GCF_023065955.2. Classification (NCBI taxonomy): domain Eukaryota; kingdom Metazoa; phylum Chordata; class Mammalia; order Carnivora; family Ursidae; genus Ursus; species Ursus arctos. The sequence goes on along the minus strand of NW_026623089.1, from coordinate 38,918,875 downwards.
AGAGGGTAATTTGACAGGATTCATCAAAGATTTAAGTGCACATACACATATTTAATCTATGAATTAGGGAAAGCATGCCAAAATAGGAAAAGAAGAACATTCCTGGCAACATGGCAATAGGGGAAAAAAAAAGTTCCCACCAGTACAACATATAATGGAATATTACACAGCTGTTTAAAAGAAATCAGTAGATCTGTATGTACTGACATGGAACAATCCCCAAAATGTATGTTACAAAGTAAAAAAAGCAAAGTCCCAAAGGATGTGGCAGTATGATCTCAGCATAAAAAAAGGCATAACGTATAGAAAGAAAAAGTGTGTTTTTCTTGAAGGAATCACAAGACACCAACAATAGGGAGTATCTCTAGAAAAAGAGGTGGAGAAGAAGGGATTTCACTTTTCAATGTGTAGGTTTCTGTTCTACTTGAATTTCCTAAGCAGGTATATGTAGCACTTTTTAATTCAATATTAGTAAAATTATCTGAGAAGTGAGATGATGAGCCATGCTTTACTTTCTTCTTTATGCCTCTCTAGATTAATAAAGAATAAAAATTAAAAAGCTCCTAGGCTGAGGGAGATGTCATATTCCAAAGGTCTGTTCTCAGCCCCTCCATGCACAGCAGCTCGCCTCCTCCCTAACAACACTAAACTGACAAAAAAAAAAAAAAAAAAAAAAAACAAAAAAAAAAACACTACTTTCTGCAAAACTGGCTCAGAAACACATCTGTAGAGGGATAAAAAGGTTCTTAAAGACACATCTCCTTTTCTTCTGGTCATAGCGCTCAGAGTCAGCGTTGAGGTGGGATGTGTCTGGGGCATGGCAAGGAAAGGTGGGCAGCCAACAGCTCGGTGCACTGGGGGCGTGATAGGCGAGGCCAGGACTCGCCCTAAGTGACTTCTGCAGCCCACCCTGCAGCCAGGGCTGTTCCCCCAGGTTATCTAAGCAGCCCACCACCTGCCAAATACCCACATTTTGGACCACCCCTCTTTAACCGGAAGAGCGGGCTGTGTCATAGCCATCAGTCCAAACCCCAGGTTCAGAAGTGAGAAGGTGAGTCCTCCACACATGCCAAGGGTCTCCCTCCAGGCCTGGGGTACAGTGTCAGGGGGTGCACCTCATAAAACAGGGCAGCACGGGTCCTTGGAGATTAAAGGAGGTGAAACGCAGCTAAGTGCCTGGTCTTCCCTTCTTATTTATAATGCTGACTGAGCTAGCACGGCTTCAACATGGATCCTCAGCCTCCTTTAGAAAATTCTGCTGAACTCTTAAAAGCTTGCATGGTTAAGATGACAACAAACTTCTGCAGTCCCTGGGCAGGCTGGCCCGCGGAGACTCCACTACTGCTCCAGGTAACTGGAGGTAAGGTGTCCAAGGTCCTCTGATGTCTGAGGCCCCTCAGTGCCTCACCGCCTTTGCCCTCCCCCATGCTTCCCTCCATTTCCTGGCCTCCAAAATTCTCCCACCCCACGAATAAATCAAAGGAGTAGGCTGCCAAAGCCAATCCTGGTATTGCTCCCCGTTACAAAAGTTCGAATATCGCCCGGGGCAGACTGTTGCTCTGAGGACCGTGCTGTTGGAAGTCCAGAAGGTGTGGCTTTGCATTTGTCTAATGCCCACCCAGGGGGTCCCCCCAGGCCCTGTGTGGGAGCACCAGAGGGCCAAGCTCTTCCCTTCTCACAAACCGACTCCCACCTAACAATCCAGTGCAGAGACCACCTGAGGGACCCTGAGGCAAAATGTCTTCTAAGGGATGGAGACCCCCAAAATCTCAAACCCTGGCCAGGGGGCTGCCCCTGGGAGTGGGGAGGGGTTGGCATGTGGGCTCAAGAAACCCAGTGAGTCACAGAAGAGGAGCCACGCCAGGGCACTTGGCGGGGTGGTGGGCAGAGCCGCCTAGTTCCAGAGGGCCACTGTGGTCCAGAACGGCTTCCCTGAGCACAGCTGACCCGTGCTTCAAGTGAGAGCAGCTTAGCCAGGGGTCGTTCATGGCTCATGGTCAGTGTCAGGATAATGAGCGCCAACTCTAGTTCACCTTGGTTTTTCAGGATGTTTGCAAAACACCGTGAAAGATTGATACGGCCCCCAGGGCGGGGGAGACCCGATTAGAGGCGTGACACCAGCATCTGTGCTGGGAGGACCCAGCGGGTCCCTGCTGTGCGAATAGCCCGGGGCCAACCGGCCCAGGCGGGGAGGGAGGTGGGAGGGAGGTGGGAGGCAGGTGGCGACAGGGCGGAAGGCTGGAGTGGGATGTAGGGACGAGGCCAGGGGCACCAGTTACCCACCGCCCGGCGGCTGCAACCCCCGCAGACCGGGAACCCAACCACCACCCGCCACGCGGCTCGGGAGCTTTCTGGCCACCGCCGGGCGGTTCGCAGCGGCCCCAGGCGCGGCGCTTACTCACCCTCCAGCTGTGGCGGACAGTGGAAATAAAACATCGCCGACGGCCGGATCAGCTGGACGGCGGGGCCTGGGGAGGGTGACCGCTGGACAGACAAGGCGCGGGTAGTTCTGGCCTGGCTGCAAAGCAAACAGCGATAGAGTCTAAGTCTCCCTGTGCCCGCGCCCCGTACTGGCCCTAGTGCGCTCTGGGCGCCGTCCTCCCGGAAGCCACCACCCCCGCCCCCGCCCACCAATGCCCTCAGCCCACTGTGGGGACTGGAGGCGACACGGCAGCGCCGTCCCAAGCGCGGTCCCCGTGGGACAGTCTTCGGTTCGGGTCCACCTCGCAGACAGCGATGCCCCCACCTCGGCCCCAACACCAAACCCGGGCAATCTGTCTCCCGGCTCTCTGGGGTCCCCGCAGCAAGCCCGGCACCCCAGCCACCGCAGCCGGGTCCAGCGAGAGCGCCAGGCCATCTGCGCGAGCGGCAGCCGGGGCCGGGAAGGCAGCCGAGCCCCAAGGCCGGGCGCGCGGGGCCGGGTGAGTGGGTCGGGAGCCGCGCGTACCTCGGCGGGCTGCGGACGAGGAAGGCCGGAGCGTGACCGCCTCCGGTCCGCACGCCGGGCTCGGCTGGAAGCGGGCGGGGCTCGGCGCGGCTGGCGCCCGCAGGACCAGAAAGTGACTCGGGAAGTGGCCAGATGTCTTGCTGTCTGTCTACAGCGCGCGCCGCCGCTCAGCACTCGCCTTTATAATCTCACGCATAATTGGCCTTAATCTGATTATTTCCAGCGCTGTCTACAGCGAGTAACTTGGATAGGTCTATTGGGCCTTACAAATGGCCCACGTGGTGTAAAAAAAAATCCATCATTTCTCAGCAAACATCAGAAATTTTTTCTTCTCTTAAAAGAGGTTAGAAACAACCAGAACTACCACCACCCCCAAAAAAGGCAGTATTTTCTGAACACGCCACCCACACCCACCCCTCGACCCATCTGACTCAAACCTTCTTTCTCCGTGAAAGCTTGAATTTAGGCTCACCCTTGTCAGAGGCCTGGCGACTCCCGGGCTGCGAATTGACAAAGCGCAGCTAATTGTAGCCGCCGGATGGGTTTTTGGGGGGACTCTTTGCACACGGCTTCCCTTTCCAAGCGACTGTACAAAAGGAAAGTTTGATTTTGTTCTCAGCAAGGGGTCCCTGAATTTATGTTCGCTTCTCGATGCAAATGATATGCGGTGGGACCCTTCGCAATTACTTTTAAAATGCATCCGAGGCAGACACTCAGCGGAGAGAGACCGCCCTTCCCTCTGCCTGGGTGAAAATTAAACTCTAAAGTACCGGGCTGAAATTTTCAAGTCAGGGGCGCGGGATTGGATCAAATCACATAAACTGCAAAAAAAGCAAGTCTAATGGCGCATAATTGGTTCTGTAATAGCATTACACCAGGATAATAGCCCGTTACGGCCCCCTGCACTATTAAGTGCTTCCCTGGCGGAAAGCCTTTATGATATTAAAGGGGGAATATAATGATATTTTGGTTATTAAATGCGTGTAATTAATTTATGCACCACTGAAAATAAAGTTGGTATTATGACCCACTCAAGATGCATCAGAAGATGCAAGTCAGACAACTGTTGATAAGTTCTGGTGTCTGTGTTCCGTCTAGACTGCTGATTTTATTTTGGGACGATGGCTTCTTGGACAGACTGCATAAATTGAATATTTTATAAACATTCTAGTGCTGCGTTCGGGAGCCCTGGCGAGGCGGTGGGTCGGGTCCTTGCACCGCCTGGGATCCAGCCTTGATCTTAAAGACACAGCGTGTTGGAAACAAAAGGCCTGGCGGGCCCACACGTGGACACCCGCCGCGGGCGAGCCTCGTCGAGGTGAAGGGCAGAGTGCCCGGGGACCTGGGCCGCCCATGGACACCCCATCCGAAAACCAATGGGAGGAAGACGCGGCACCGCTCCAGCGCAGGCAAGTTAGGGCCCAGGGCACTTCCGCTGCCCCTTCTGGGCTCAGCCCTCCCGGCTCGCGGAGTCCGCCGCGCCACGCGGAAGAAACCGCTTAAAACTCTGGCTCAGTTCAGAGCGGAGAGAGTCCGCGGCACCAGCTCCGCCAGGGTCACCGACTTCGCCAGTCCAGGCGACCGGAGGCGGGGAGCACGCCTGCAGGTCTGGGAGGCGAGTGCCGTAGCAGGAGGGGCTGGCCGGGCAGCAGAGAGCGCCGTTTCCACTTCATCCAGAGAGGGCTGGAGCCCCAAGAGCTCACCCTGTGTCAATCCAGGCCAAGAGGCTCGGCGCCCTATCTGTGTCCCTCCCTGTGTCGCTCAGAGGACCCCTGCCCTCTGGAGTCATTTCAAAGAGCCTGAGGCTACCCTTGCGTGCCCGGGTCTGCCAAAAGCCCCCTCGGGTTCCCATCTATCCTAGGCGGCAGCTCCCGGCCTGCGCACCCTGTGCGTTCAAGAGCGGGGTGCCTGTCAAGAGAATTGAGGAAGATATCCCGGAGGGCTTGGCCAAGATGCTCCAGTCGCACCCGAGTATCTGTACGGGAACCAGCGGCACCAGGCGCTCGGTGCCGCATTGGCCCCAAAAGCCAACGAAGTCCAAGCCCCACTCTCAGCTCTCCATCCCTCGTTTCCGCCGAAGCAGATTCCCATCAAGGCCCAGAGATGTCCCGGGAACTTGACAGGCTCATCCTGTGTCTGCGGGCCCCGCACTCCCCGCGCCTCTTGGACAGTCAGAACCCTGGACAGCGGCATCGGACCCTCCAGGGCTGCGGAGGGAAAAGAGACCGGTCCCGAAGGCCCTTCTGGGGCTCTGTGCTGCGCAGCAATGGGACCCGCCCTGCCGGAACCCAGGCTTTGGGGGACTGACCACCATCCTCTCCCGATTCAAACCTGCGGAAGTTAACTTGGAGCGCGCGCTCAGCGCTCAGAGAAGGGACCGAACTCTCGGCGCGGCAGCCCCACGCGCTGCTCCTGCCCCGCGGCTCCAGCCTGCCAGCGGCCCGCCGCAGGTCGCCGCCTGACCCTAGCCTTCCCAGCGTCCCCGCCGCGAGCCTGGCCGTCTCCCTGGAGGGACAACTAGCCAGGCTCCCGGAAAACATCCACCTCGCGCGGGACTCGTAGTCAGCTGGGGACCCTCCGCCTCGCCTCGCCCAACGTCCCTCTCCCTGAGCCTCGAGACCCGCTCCTTTCTGTTGGCAAAACAGCGACAAAACAAACAGCCAAGCAACGTGGAAACCAAAGCCTACTGCAAACTTTGATGACGCGAGCCCCCTTTTTTCTTCCGATTGTCTCTGACACTCGGCCTCCAAAGGTGACTAATATGTGCTCGCTGCGGCCCCCCTCCCCCACCAAAAAGGGCGTTGGAAACGAAAAGGTTATTTTTCCTTAATTCTTGTGCGGTAAAATGTATTTTTCAATTAACCAAATTCCCCGATCTGTCCCGCTTGGACACTCTGATAATTTACAACCTAAAAGTGTACTTTCTTTATCTAAAGACCAAGGTGACTGCTTTTAATTTTCTCTAACCTCTTTACACTTGATGTTCACCAGACTCATAATGTTAATTGGCTTCATATACGGATCATCAGTTTAATGAAGAAATAAATCCTGTGTTGCTTTATGTTTTAACAGTGATTGCTTTAATGAGGAATGTGACGTGTTCCAAAATCAAAGCTGCAGGAGACATTAGAGGGGGCTTCTATTAGGACGGAAATGCTTATTTAAAGTTAAAACCACGGGTCATATTTCAACAGATTCTTACACCGCTGGCCCTCCCCACCCCCACCTGGGCTGCTTCCAGCCTCTGGAAGGAGACAATTCTGTGGTTGGTCCTCAACGCTCCTTCTTCTCCCTATTTAATTCACAGCAGCCGCAGAGTCTCCCTTCCTTCTGAGTCATTTTCTGGTTACTAAACAGACGTGCTCCTTTACCGTCTGTCCAGCAGAGCACAGAGAAGCCAGAATAGGATGGATTGTTCAACTTTCAAGGTTGTTCACTTTTTAAAAAATAGAACAAAGTGGGAAGAGAGCGTCACACACTCCCTAAGACGTGTGTGCAGATGTGGCTTCCCCCCTTCCCAGCGTGTCTTTACCACCGAAAATTCAAGCCTCCACTCCTAAAGCAGACAGCTCCCGTTTAGGCCGAGGGGGCTGCTGCTGACCCACTGGCCCCTGAGAATGTCTGCAGGGGGTGTGCTAGGCTCCCGCTGGGTGACAGGAGTTCTACATCTCTACATCAATTCATAGCAGAGTAAATCTGCTTTCTCTAATGGGTGTTTGATTTTTCTAATTCTAAGCTTGTTCTGTGAAGGGAAAACTGTCATCTCAGAAACACCAACAGCAGCAATAAAATCCTGGAAATTAGAGCATCTATCCCTGAAAGCCCTAAATTGTCTTTCAGTTGAATTATGAGTTATTTTTAATTGATTCCTAAAAAGAATCCCAAATCCTTAGAAAATGTAGAGATTCGAGACTCCGGGTTGATGCCTCAACCATCACACATGGTTTTCGTTTCTTACCGTTTGCTCTGTTCTGGGGAAACTGGAGAAACTTTTCAAGATACCACTGTCAACATCTTTTGAGCACAGATACATGAACAGATGTGGGATTTGATATCTCAGTTGCGCTCAGAAGAGATTTTCCCCAACCTTCCTTTTAAAACTTTGTTTAGCAGAAACAATTTCAGTAAACATGGTTTAAAAGCATAACAATATTTCCATTTTCAGGGAGGAAGAAAAACCCAATGAATTCCTAATTTGTGTTTTGGAAGGGTCTGGGTGATTTGTAATGTTGTTTTGTTATTAAATTGTTTAAGACCTCCCTGGTATAACCCCCAGTGGTCACACCGCTCTCCCAAGGCAGAAGGTGAAGCATATGCACGCTCAGTATGGACCCACATATTCTCTACTTGTCAGCTAATCTATTGTCATTCTGTAGTTTTGGAAATTGCCAAGAACACTTGAGTGAGCTAAACATGATAAGCTCTGTGAAAAAAAAAAAAAACCAGCAGCTAATTGAAATTCCAGATGAACAGGGAACTATGAACAGGAAAAATATATATACAACAAGGGATAGATATGCATTTTATTATCTTGGAAATTTCTTACCATTCATTAGTTTTACTGTCATGCGAAAGTAATAGCAGCTACTCAAATGCAAGCCAACTTCCAATAATTTCATCTGCGCTGGCCACAGGACCAAGTGTATTCCCATGTGGTTCCCAGGGAGTTTTGCGGCTCAGCTCCAAGCAGCCTAACCCTCCCAGGGTAACAAAGCATCTCACCTGATGCAGGCCCACCCCCTGCAGAGCCCGCAAATGCGAGCTTCCCAAACAGGGTGCACTTGAGGAGGCCACTCATTCTCTCAGGAACGCCTTGACTTCCTCTGAGAAAGGAGTTTGAAAACACCTACATCCAGTGCTGGTAAGGGGATTCAAAACAGTGCTAGACAATGTTCAGGGCAGTGAAGCTATCCTGAGTGATACTACAGCAGTGGGTACATGCCATTATACTTTTGTCAAAACCCATAGAATGGACAACACCCACAATGAAACCTAATACAAACTACGGGCTCTGGGCGATTACGATGCATCAACGTCCAGCTCTGGTGAGGAGTGTTGGCAACAGGGAGGCTGTGCTCATGTAGGGGCAAGGAGTAGATGGGAACTCTCTATACTTTCTGCCTAGTTTTGCAGGGCATTGAAAACTGTTTGAAAAAATAAAGTCTATTTTTTTTTAAATAAAGGGGGAAAAAAGATAGTGCTGAGAACAATGCCCAGCACAGAGCAACCAGTCAGTCAATACCAGCTGTGATGGCTCTACTGTCATTACTGTTACTGCCCTGCCACTACTAATAGCCCACGAGGAGACACGTGCCTGGAGAGGGGCTACCCGGTCCGGTGCTGCTTTGAGTACTTCTAGATGGCACGTGACTTTCCTGGCTGTCTCCAGGATGAGCCCACCTTGAGCCAAAGCAGAACCACCCTGGGGAGAGCTTCCCTGCAGCTCCTAATCCTACCTATCTACCAGTCTGCCATGCTTGCTTCCTGACATTTTTTCCTTCTTCATGCTTCATTGTCAGGGTTGTTGACTTGCACTTAGTACACGGCTATTTGACTAGGAAATCGAAGCCAAGGGCCTTTGAACTGGATCAAAGGTATTTTATTTGGCCAACAGGAATTTTTTAAAGAAATTCAGAGGGAGTGCCCTTAGCCTGAGCATGTCAACCCTGCTTAACCACAAGCCCCACTATTCCACACTACTTTCCTCCAGGTCACTTTTTCCATTTGTGTGACCCACCTGGTTCCCGCAGCCATCTGACTTTCCTACCCCTCACATAAATTCTGCATGAGTCTATCATAATTTTCAGACTGATAATGACTTCTTGTCAAGTGTTAGGATGGGAGAAGAGACAAAGTCCATAGCCTCTGGAGTTCCAGAGTTTAATTCAATCCAATTCAACAAACCTATATCGATCATTTACTCTGTGCTAGGCGCAGAGGACACAGACCTGAGCTTTGGGCCTTGGGAGCCAACCCCCAGAGATTCTGGTGAGGAAAGGAGACTAGATAGCAGGAGACAGGAATCTGGCACTATCTGGTACCACAGGAAAAGCCACTGGATTCACTGGGCCTTCTTTCCACTGCCCTAGAGAGCTTTCTGGAAGGGCAGCTCTCAGACTACAGCCTACCCCAAACTGGCGGAGGGATCCCCCACACTCACGTATCCTCATACAGCTTTAGATGGAGAAGTACCCTCCTTCCCCAGAGCTCACAGACAGTCTCCCCTCTGTCCTCCAGGGACCCAGAAGTCTTGACAGGGCTCAGCATCAGCCTCCAGCCCCTTGCTTCCCAGTTCCAGCTGCAGGGAGAAGCTTGGAGGACTAGACCTCACATCAGTCTGGGATATGTCCTACAGGTGCACCCACAGTTTCCATTTTTAAGATCCCAACATCCAGCACTACTCTGACGGGTCTCCTACAGTCACTGGCTTGGAGCAAAATCATTTAATAAACATTTAGTTGGTAAGCCTAGCTGACTATGATGAAAAATGTAATAATGAATTGCAAACAAGAAAATGAAACCAATCCAAGGAAATCTCAAATAAGATCCAGCCAAAAATAGAAGAAAGATCTCAGTCTCCAAGTCTACATTATCTCTCCAATAAACCTAGGAAAAATAACTTCCAAGGTCAGCTCTTTGGTGCAAAACAATTCTCCCTAAGAACGAAATAACACCGCTGTGGCATGTGAAGAGTGGAACCAACAGAACCATGACTGGAGGCCAACCTTCCCAGCCCAAGCCCAGGGCTGGTCCCTACACGCTCTTTAATAAGACAGGCTTCTCTTGAAACAAAATATACAGCCAATTGCCCATGCTAAGTGCTCAATAAATGTGCAGAATTTAATTGAAATGACTATTGAAGAAATGAAATAAGTTTGTTACATGAATGATTAGTAAACACAACGAAAGCCTTCTAATTTCTAATAGACTTGGATTATGTAAACATCTCCAGTGGGAAGGGTGTGGGTTTTCAATGAGGTGGACTGGGGGTCAAATCTGGCTTCTTCCTAAACCCCCTGTCCTTGTCTACAAAGTGGGCTGGACAATGCCTACCCTGCAGTTATCTGTCCCAGCCATAGGTCGCTTCTTCTTGGCCTTCCACCCACATACACTGTAGGTACTTCCTAACTGTCACTTCTCTGTGATAACCTTTGCAAACCTGGATTCATCAGACCCTCCCTCTTCCCTTTGACCAGCGCACTCCTGTCCACAATCAGAACCCACGCCTCCAGGACGCTGCCCCCCCAACCTGCCCGCCCCACTGTTCCATTTGTACTGTCTGGTTCTCTCTTTATGACTTGGTTCGCCATCAACTTGCCCAGCACGGCCAGGCCACCTGTGTGCAGACCCGTGCACTTCTCTGCACACACCAGTAAGGCACTCACTGCCTCCCTTTTCTCTTGCCGGCCTCAGCTTCATCCAACAGCAGACTCTCAGAGTATATTTAAATCCCAACATAAATATTTATTGAATGAAATTGACTGATGTCTGAGCAAAGCTGGTGCCGCAGTCTCCACCTCTCAGCCTCGGGGCCTCATAGCCCACCGTGCCCCACAGGCCGGCCAGGTAAGGGGCAAAGCTTAGCACCACGCACTGAGACACGCTAGCAGCCTTCACTGTTTACCTGTCTATTCATTCATTTCTTCACTCATTCCACAAATTGCCAGGGAGCACCCGTTTTGTGCCAAGAAGTCTTCCAGGAATGCACCTGCAAACAAGACCCCAGAGACCTAGGAGAGTAGTGTGTTAGGAAAGCCTCTCCGAAGCATTGTAACAGAGCTTGCCAAAACCAGGTCCCCAGAGACAGGCTGCAACCCTGGAGAGGACCCCAGCTGTCCAAGACTGCTCCCACAGCCCCCCAGCTTGGCCCAGGCAGTCCAAACCAGAAGGAGTGAGCTCCGGCAGCTGCAAAGGGCAGCTGAGGCAAGGATGGAAAGGCTCACCTTTGCTGGGAAGGTGGAGGTCCCCGGCACAGCCCCCCAAGTGTCCGTCCTGTAGCCCAAACATTCCTGTTCTCCCTCACATTCCTTCAACATTCCTTCAACAGATGCTCGCTGAGACCCATGTTTGTGCCAGACTGATGCTAGCGGCAAGAGAAAAGAGATGTCTTGTCTTCCACCGTTCTTAAAACCTTTTAATATAATATATGTGTGTGTTGTTGTTGTGTTTTGTATTTGCTAATCTTGTCTCCCCAAGTAGATGCCATGAAGGTAGAGAGCAGGTCAGCGTGGGCTCATCGTGATATGCTAAGCACTTAGCCCCGTGCCTGGCACCTAGCAGACATGCAATAAAGATCTGTTGGGGGCACAGATGAATAAGGCAAGATCTGTGAGCTCAAGTCTAGAGGGCATAGACATGAACAGACACTTGGCGATCAATGCCTCTCCCTGCAGTGCAGTCTTATGTCCTTCGATGCTCTCTGGGACAAGTCAGGGCATAAATAAGTACATGAATCAAGAGCCAATCAATCGTCTCTTCTCTCTCATATCTCTTACCAGATGCTGCTGCAGACCTCTCAGCAGTCACAGCGGTCACCTCCGAGGTGGTCGTAAGTGGCTCACAGTTTGCAGAGCAAGGTGGATGCGCTGTCCAGTCTTGCAGGAAAGGCTACAACCCTATGAGAACACTGCTTTAGGCTGTGTTGCCAAACTTCACTCACACGCCATTCTAGAACCTTCTGTCTCTCCTCAGCCTGAAGTAGCAGAATGGATATGGCATTCCACGTCCAAAATCCCTGTTGCTACTTTCCAAAAGCTCTCGAGTCATCTGACCTTTTTGAACACCAGTGTCCCCGTCTGCAAAAGAGAAATGATTCCCATCCCAGAAGAAGTCGTTTATGAAGTGGTAAAATACACACGTGGTCTCCCTTTCATAAAGCTAAAGGGGGGTGGGCGGAGAAGTGAGTCACAGCCTTCCCCCGCTACCCTTCTGTCAAGATCCCAGCATGCCTGCCTTTCTCTGGTATTCCCATTCTCTCCCTCCCCCTCCTGCCCCCACTCCAAGTCCTGCCTCCACCTGGCAATGCCTAGGCTAAACTCCGCCCTGTCCAAGGGGTACCTACCTCCTTCTCTCTCCACTGTGAAGAGCGGTTAGGTGGGGGGGATGGGGGTGGAGAACGGGGGTAGGGGAGGGGAGCCCTCATGTCTTACCTGATGCAGAGTTTGCCACCTGACTATCACTGTAAGAGTTTTCGTATTTGACCAGAATTGGTATTGACTTTATTTTATATTCCATTTTACATTATTTAAAATATGAAAACTGTACGGAACCCAACTGGCCAAGGTCCAGACCCTGCCCCTTTGCAGCATCTCACCCCTTCACGCAATGATGATTTCTGTCTGACCTCTGAAGGCATCTGAATTTACAGCCCCTGGATAGATTTTTTTAAAATAGTGGGCCATGGCTGACTTGTCTTTTATTGTGCTCTTCAGAAATGTTGTCTAAAGGAAAAAATCAATCCATCAATAAATTAAATGTTAAAATGTTTTTAAATAGCACATAGGACAATAAACTAAAACCATTGATAATCTCACAACCTAAAGATAACCATTATTAACATGTTATTCCAAAACTTATGATATTTTACATGAATTTCTTGTATGCATACTTTTTAAAGAAAAAAAAACGGGACCATACCATTACATGTTTTTTTTTAGTTTCTTATTCACTTAGCAATCTATTGCAAATACCTTCCATGTCATTGAATGTTTCACAATATTCTTAGGGGCTCTCTATGTAGTTAGGACCTATGTCCAGGTGTTGTAATAGAGACCCAAAATAGCGGCTGAAACAAGACAGTTTATTTCCCTTTCATGTGGACAGCCAGTCTGGTACAGTGGCTCTGCTCCAGGAGGTAGCAAGACTTCCATTGATCTGCTTTCTCCACTATCGCTTGAGTGTGGCCCTTGTCCGCAGGGCCCAGAAGGACCCCTTTCCATATTGGCATTGCAGCCACCAGGGAGGGTAGAAAAAGAGAGCAGGTAACATAGCCTTCACTGGAGGCCCAGGGTCTGCAGGCTGCACCTGTTACCTCTGCTCTCACCCCATTGGCCAGAACCGTGGCCACACCCAGCTGATCGGAGGCTTAGAAAGAGTTCTTTTCTTAACATCCATGTGCCAGATAAATATCGCAGGTTCTATCATTATGGGGAATAGATATTGGGGGACAACTGCCAATTACTGCCTCTATCTTACTTTGGGGACTATTGCAGGATATCCACACCCATTGTTATTTTCTCAAGATAAATTTTTAGTAGGCAAACTATTTCAAAGAATAAGCATATTTAAGTTTCCTAAGAGCCATTCACACTTCTTCCCATTTCTGCAAAAGGTCATATGTAAATACTTCAGGTCTCCATCCTTTAAAAGGGGACCAGCCTGCATGGGTGGTAAACATCGGTGAGCATAGCTCCCAACTGAAAATCGCATCCATCAGCCCCCTCTAGTCCGAGGTGGCAAAGTTGGAGCCAGGCAGGGTCTCAGGGGCAATCTGAAATATCCTGTGCTCCTGGTGAGAAGCCCCAGGCCAGGGGATGGAAGTCTGGATGGAGCCGCTGATCCCTTGGACGGGCTCTTAGGTAAAGAAACTGTTTGGGGGCAGACGTCACAATCAGGAAACCCTAGACAAAAGGAGGGTGGGATGTGGGCTGGAATGCTGGGGAAGCAGGTCGTGGAACAAGCAGGAAGTTACAGCTTTCTTTCCCAGGGCTGGGGAGAGAGATATTTACAAGGTCAAATACCAAGGGAATCAAGACCCCAGGCCACTGGCCGATTTCTCCCCAAACAGGTTCATCTAGCAGTGGTCCTGAGGACCTCCCCTAAACCCACGGCACAACTCTGGTGGGTCTTAGAGGGGGGCTGCCACCAGCAGATGGGGCTCTCTGTTTATACCCATACTTCCTGGGTCACGGGTCAGCACAAGTAAACTCCATGAAAATCTAAATTCAGATTAGCCTCTGGTACCCCAAAAGGAGACTGAGGAAGTGGAAGAAAGGAGGGTGGAGGAGAGCCAGGCAGCCCCGTCTTGAGAAGCAGGGAAGGGGATGGGGAGGGTCTCTGCGTCCCCAGTGCTTCCAGCCCAATTTTCTCAGGTTTCTGCTTTCCTTGAGAAAGAGTTACCAAGCCACTGGGCGACTTCTGAAATGGCCGCTGTCCTGAAGTCTCACGGAGCCACCCAGCCCAGAATCATCCCACCCATATCAGCCAGAGCCAACAGTGGCCGCCAGGAGGCACCAAACTGAAGAGGGGTAGCTCCTTCCTTCCTCTTCAGCAGGAAATACTGCGTAGTCAGGTTCCTAGTCCACCAGCAAAGCCAGACCCCCGCCCAAACCTCCCAGCCCCAGCCTGGCCAGCCGTCTTCCCGCCCTTGTCGTTGCCCTTCTCTCTGTCTGGGAAGGCTTCGGGCTCTGCCCGCACTTCATCCATCCTCAACTCAAAGTCATCTCTTCAAAAGAGGATTCCAGGGCCACCAGAGCCCCACTCTCCCCAGCTCTCCGCCATCTCCTGCTTTAATTTCCTTTTTTAGCATCAACACCTTCTCACAAGTTTTAATGGTATGTGCTTAGTGTCGTCTCCCTGCAAGCATGCAAGCTTATGGGTGCATCCAGTCTCTGGAACAGTCCCTGGCACGTAGCGTTTTGCTGACTGGACAAACCCCGGCTATTCCGCGGGCTGGACCAGCCTCCAGCAGCTCCCGGTCCCCTCCTGGCCACCCCCAGGCAGGACTCTCCACCACCAGAAGTCTGTTGCCCCTGAGAAATGCACCTCCTTGTTGCAAAGACAACTTCTCCTTAATTATCCTGCTGCTTATAAGCCCTGTAGTCTGAGCTCTGCACCGCCACCATCGCAAACCTCATATCCTTATGAAGTCCAGGATAAACAAATCCAATATATTTTGTTTTAATTATTGCTGTTTAATGGGCCATAATGAAACCATGGTGAGGGTGCACAAAAGGAGATCATTTAGAGAAGGCGCCGGGGCAGAGCTGCCGGTGAGTGAGGGCCTTGCTGCTCAGACCTCATTTACTGTAATCCCGGCTGCCTCCCTGTGCCCAGAAACCCATCACTTATTCATCCCTCTTTGCCTTTGGCTCTGAGCCCCGCCACCCCAGCAGGAGGTCTGCCTCATGCAGAGCAACCAGGAACCCAGGGGCCAAGGGGACAATGGGAGTTCCCCAGGGCCGGGTGCCTGGATGTGTTCCCCCGCACTCACGGAGGCAGCAGGCAACTTCCAAAACAATTTCTGACAGTCTGACAAGCCACACACAGAAGACATCTTTTTTCTATGTTCTCTCTCTCTTTTTTAAGATCTTATTTATTTATTTATTTGCCACAGAGAGAGAGAAGGTGTACAAACGGGGGGGAGCGGCAGGCAGAGGGAGAGGCAGGGTCTCCGCTGAGCAGGGAACCCAATGCGGGACTCGATCCCAGGACTCTGGGGTCATGACCTGATCTGAAGGCAGATGCTGGACTGACTGAGCCACCCAGGCATCCCTCTCTCTCTCTCTCTCTCTCTCTCTTAATCATTTTTATGGGGTTAAACAGTTTACCACACCCATATTGCTTTTATTGTATTTTTTTTCACATTTTCTTCTTTTTTCTTTCACATTTGTGTTTATTCTTATGTATTTTTTTAAATTTTATTATGTTATGTTAGTCACCATACAGTACATCCCTAGTTTTTGATGTAAAGTTCCATGATTCATTACTTGCATATAACACCCAGTGCACCATGCAATACGTGTCCTCCTTACTACCCATCACCAGCCTATCCCATTCCCCCCCCTTTGTTTCCCGGAGTCCATAGTCTCTCATGGTTCATTCCCCCTTCTGTTTACCCCCCTTTCCTTCTTCCCTTCCTTCTCCTACCAATCTTCCTCTGTCCACAGTAGCTAAATTGTGGAAGGAGCCGAGATGCCCTTCAACAGATGACTGGATTAAGAAGATGTGGTCCATATATACAATGGAATATTACTCAGCCATCAAAAGGAATGATTTCTCAACATTTGCAGCAACATGGATGGGACTGGAGGAGATAATGCTAAGCGAAATAAGTCAAGCAGAGAAAGACAATTATTATATGGTTTCACTGATATTGTATTGTATTTCTTTTGGGGTTTTTTTAGGGGGGGTCTTCTCATTCCATGCCTGTTTTTCTGTTGGAAGGTTCATCATTTCTACTGGAAGATTAATGATTTGTAAGAACTCTAGATGCAATGAAGATTTTACTCTTCTGTTTGGCATCCACTTTGCAAACGTTTTTCTTGGTTTATCATGAGCCAGTGGCGGGCGGTGTGTCCACTCATAGGACAATCCCAAACACCGCACATGAGAGTATTAAGGGGAAAGGAAACATCCAGAAAAAGGACACCGAGGAGCCCTGGAAGCACCCTGCATGATGGCTTGTCCTCGCTGTGCGTGCTCACGGAAAGATTTCTCCGCACCGTGCAGCCCATCAGCAAATGGAAGAGAGGGGCCCCCTTTCGGTCTTGGCATCCACAAGGCAGTGTGTGAGGGTGAGATCTGGGGGCGTCAGCGGCAGAGGAGGTGGGGGAACTGTGGAAACAGCCGAGGACTCCGTTGACACTGGGCTCCACAGGGCCACACCCGGTCCCCTCGCACAGGGGGGCTTCCCGGGGGCAGCCCCCCGCTGGTCCTGAGCGCACAGAATCTTGAAAGGGCACAGAGGCAAGTGGGGGGCTTGTTTGGCTCCTAACTACGGCCGGGGGATTATTTGAAGACAGTGGGTATTGTGCCCGCTGCCATCGAACCAATCAATAATCTGGACCAGGCCAGAGGGGCCAGACATGCCCAGACGTGTCGTGCCGGCTGGGCACCGTGTGGTGAAGTAGCAGCCGGCTCTGCAGGCCCGCCAAGGGGTCCATGCCTGCTGTGTCCCGCAGACGGCCCCTGCGCCCAAAGACCCCCTTCTGAGCAGCTAGCTGGGCTTTCACTGCAGGATCATGAAGCTTCTGTCTGGGGTAGGGCTCAGGGACACGGGGGATTGGCCCCAGACTCACGGAAGGTGGGCCGGGACGGTAAAAGCAGAGGACTGTGTACAGACTGAGCTGGGCCGGGGGAGGCACTGCCGGTGGCCGCCAACCCCGTCACGATGGACTGGCAGGAAAGGAGCCAGAGCTGGAACACTGGCTCTGCAGCTCGGGAGCTGTGCCCTGTCAGGACTGCGTGGGGTGGGGGTGGGGAGGTGACTGGGAGAGTGGGGAGGGACCAAGCCCAGGGGGGTCGGAGGAAGACTGAGCACTTTTTCCACAGCACCCACTCCCCTTTCACCTTGGAGAGCTCCTATTCATCCCTCCAGACCTGTAGTTTTCAACTGGGGCAACTTTACCCCCAGGGGCCATGTGGAAACGTCTGGAGATGTTTCTGGTTGTCACAACCTGTTGGGGTGACAGGTTGCTACTGGCATCTAGTGGGAGAAGCCAAAGATACTGTTTAAGTTCCTGCGATTGCAGAGGACTCCCCCACACGCAACCAAGAATCATCCATCTGGCCCCAAAGGTCAACAGGACTGAAACTGAGAAACCTGGTTGCGGACGCAGCCTGCTCGTCCATCGGTGCATTCATCCAGCACGTATTCACGGAGTGCCAGGAGGACCAGCCTTAATGGCCCCTCTGCTGACATGCCTCCCTTCCACCAGGCACACGTAGGTGCCATCTCTTTCTCATCTCCAGCCCATCATCTCCCCCACGTCTTCATTAAGCAGCAGACGTGTCCCAGACCCCAGCTCTGTGCCGGGCTTGTCCCGCAGGAGAGGGTTCCATGCAATCTGCTCCCAGATGCTCCTAGCCTGGCCCGGCACCATCTTCTCTGCCACCTTTCATGTGAATAATGTTTATTCCATCTCCCTCACTACAGTGTCTCTTTACTTTGTATTTTCTTACTGTGCGTTTACTCCTGCACTAACTCTGAGAGATGTGGCATTTCTCACTCTTTACGGATAAGGAGTCTGCCATTCAGAACACTTGCAGGACTTTCTTACACAGCCAGCTGGCCAGGGGCAGAGCCGGGTTCAAACATAGGACTTTGACCACATTCTCAGTGTGCAAAGGACTGGAAGCCAACAACCTTCATCTTTAAGTCTGCAGGACATCGAGAAATAATCCTTGAATGGAATCTTAAGTTGATCTGGGAACCCCAAGTTGTGAGAGGCCTCAGAGGTCCCCAGAACCTCATTTGTACCAGGCAGGAGCCCACGACAGGCTCGTAGGCAAGGCCTAGAGATGCCCCTGCTTCCCTCTGCCAAGACACGCATCTCCCCTGGTCAGTGTTCCATGCTGCCCAAATCAGAGAGCACATCTGCTTTGTTTTTAAAATAGTTGTTTTTTCTCTCTCTAATATCTTCATTGTAGAAAATGTAGAAAACATAAGTGAGAAGAAACCAAAAGTGCACGAGATCTCACTAACACATTTTGTAACCAATTTTTGTAAGCAGCTTTGTAACCCATTTTTTTCATCCAATGATGTTGTGAACATCTTGTTATGAACTTCATCTCCAATGTCTTCGCCATACCTTAGAAGAATGGATGGACGGATGGATGGATGGATGGATGGATGGATGGATGATGGAAGGAAGGAAGGAAGGAAGGAAGGAAGGAAGGAAGGAAGGAAGGGAAGGAGAGAGGGAGGGAGGGGAGGGGAGGGGAGGGAAGGAAGGAAGGAAGGTCATCCATTCACCAGTTAGTTCCCTATGGATGGGCTTTCTGTTCACACCTATTCTTAAATTTTCAAATAAATGGCTTGTCCTTGACAACATACTAAAGGATTTGCCAGCGGGAGTTTCTTCTTTCTGGTTTGCTTACTCGCAAGGCAAAGTTGTTGTTCTGATTTCATGAGCCCTCTTGTGATCTCGCCTGGGACCCAGGTGATTGTGTGAGTGCGTCAAGGAGAAGAGGGAGGACCAGAGACACCTTCTGCTTTACCGCTGTCTCAGCTGCACAGAGAGGCAGGTGCCCCTGGCGCGTTGGCTATGCAAGGTCTCAGCTATGCCAGGAACACACTTCCCTAAGCTTCATAAACACCACTGCTGAGCCGCCTTCTAAGGCTTACTGCCCCCACCACCCCCCATCCAGCTGGGAGAGGGGAAGGCCCCAAACTAAGACTCAAGACGCAAGCAGTGGGAGAGATGGAAGAAGTCAGGGAAGACATGAAACTCTTCCTCCTGCTTCCTCCAGACATGGCCTTGTGAGAAGAGTGACAACAGAAGCTTCCAGTTCATTTACTATTGATTCAATACTATCAAGGGCTGACTCTGTGCCCGGCCTGTGTGGTCCACAGGGACCCAGCAGTGAATGACCCTGCAGGAGAAGATGACACAAGCAATAACAGCCCCTCCCAGAATGGAACCAGCCACCCTTTCCTCCCCAGCCAGTACCGTTCCCAAGTCCCTGGCTCGTCTTGTGAGGTCAATCAAGATGCAGCTGACTTTGTAGACGGATAAACCAAGGCTTAGGGACAGTCTGTGCCTCACCTGTCTCCAAGGGAGTTCAGCACGTCCTCAGACAGATCTGATGCTCTGGGCTCCCAAGTAGGTATTTTTTTCCCATACCCACTTCCTGCTCCCCCTACTCAATGGAGCCAAGTTTGTGCCAAGGGGAGGCCCCAGGAAGATCTGCCACCCACCCCTGCCTTACTGGCAGCCACAACCCTCCACTAACGTCTGCATACTGCCACAGCACAACTGTGTCTTTGGCTCCTTGATGTAGAGGAAGCTGACAGCATTGAGCTTATTGGAGACCCAGGAAGGGCGGGAGATGTCGGGGTTCACCTTATAGTGGGAGGGGAAGGACAGGAAGGAGGTGTGATGAGAAGTATTGATCCTGTGGCCCAGTGGATAGACACACTGTGCCTTGCAGTCGTTGACCCGGTAGCTGGCGGGCAGGATGACCCAGCCCCTACTAGCTGATATCCTGGCAGTCCACCTGGAGAAGGTGCTTCTGGCAGGCCACAGGCCCTTTGAGCTGCCTCTCATAGTCCACAGCCACAGGGTGACCAGTGGTGACGTGAGAAGGTGGCTTCTGCAGGGCAGCTGCAGAGCGCTGGAGGCGTGTGCGCCTAGCGGTGGCCTGAGCCTCCCCTCCCCATGCACACCCCTCAGCCTCCACCTCTGTTCTCCAGGGAGCAGTAAGTACCGGTGACCAAGCACTCTTACTGCCTCGCAGGTGCTGGGCGGCTGTGAGCAACGGTCAAGTGTCAGACATGATCCATGGGTTTTACCCACATGCTGGGGTCCAGATGAGTAGGGGTTAAATAAGATCTTCCTACAGCCCCACCGCCTGGGTTCAAATTCTGGCTCTGGCTCTTACTAGCTGACTGGTGTCCTGTGCCTCGGTTTCCCCCACTGTACAATAGCAATAATAGCATACACCTACCTCATAGGCCTGCGAGAACATGGAAGTCGTTTGACTTGGGATGGGTGAACTTAATTAAATAACTCACTCAACCCTACAAGACCCCCACCTGACCCCAGTTTATGCAAAAGGGAATGAAGGTCCGAGCGGGTGAGTCGATTAACCACGTCCTCAGGAGGTAAATGGCGGAGCTAGAATTGGAACCCAGACGGTGAAGCTTCAGAGCCATGTTCTTAACCACTACGTCCCACAGCCGGCCTCCTGGTGCCTCCGCTTCAGACGTGTAGCAGGCACACAGCAGGAGTTGTCGTGCTGGTGTGATTCGAGAGGGGCTCTTGGTGGAGTTGTCGTGCTGGTGTGATCCGAGAGGGGCTCTTGGTGGAGTTGTCATGCTGGTGTGATTCGAGAGGGGCTCTTGGTGGAGTTGTCGTGCTGGTGTGATCCAAGAGGGGCTCTTGAAGGGCCTTGTAAATGCGCGGTGCCGCCCACGGACTGCGGCCGGACAGCGTCATGGGGCTGCCTGCTGCGGGTGCCAGGCCTCCTTCCCAGCCCTCCAGAGCCCCTTCCCGTCTGATGCCTCCCCTGCCTGTCAGAGGGGCCACGGGACACCGTCGACAGAGCTCTCGCTTACCCAGGCTGAGCTGCCTGAGTAAGCACCTGCCAGCTGGTGCCCGCCCTCACTGGCCGGCAGGGCCAGGCAGTCCCCCTCACCGAGGGGGCTTCTTGCCCCTATTGTTGGTGTAGACAACCTGCAAAAGTTCCCATTCCCTTTCCTGTCCCTCCTGGTCAATCTTGCCTTAGCTGCACCACGGCTTGCTTACATTCTTTGTGGCCAGGACCAGAGAGCTCCCGGCCGAGGCTTTCCTCTGGATCCAGGCAGTCACCAGGGGACATCATCCAAGTGCCAGGGGCCAAACGGTGAGGGTTAAACAGGATGGTCCTTGAGCCACACTGCAGGGGTCCAAACTCTGATTCTGGCCTTTATTAGCAGAGTGATTTATTTTTAATGATTTTTCTTAAATGATTAACATTTACTGGGAACTTACTGTGTGCCAGACACTTGATATTTTATGTGCATTATCTGAAACCAATCTTCCCAATAGCCTCAGAAGCAGGAACTATATTTATCCCCATTTTATATATAAAGAATCTGAGACTTACAAGGTATGTAGAGAGAAGTGAAAAGTCCTTGAAGTGAAAAGTCCTTAATATGTACCGATTCCCTTTAAGACAAACCGAGAGGGCAAGTCATGGTTTTCTGCTTAAACAGACCCAAGCCAAGCCAGTGTATGTTTTTAATGGAAAGACAAGCCCAATAAACACTTTATCTTTGAATATGAGCAATGGAAGAGACCTTAAATTTCATGCAGTCCCACATCTGACACCCCAAATTAGGAAAGCAGAGATCAGCATCCCCGGTCACCATTATAGCCTTGAATTACTGCAGCACCAAGGAGCCCTGCCTCACTGAGTAGCCTTTTGTGCCTCAGTTTCTCCATCTGTACAATACCTATAAGAATGGTGTAAGCGTTAAAGGTCTGCTGAGAGCACTGACTCATATGACTTGGTATGATTGAGCTGTTTTTCTTAGTCTAAGCCAACTTCCCATGAGCGGGGCATTCGCAGTATTCAGTGTCCTGGGGGTATACTCCAAAGTGCCCCTTTGTGTTCAAAACCAAGTCCACAACAACATGGTCTGGGGCTTTCCTAACTTCCCTGACTCCCATCCCACCTTTACAAAGTGATACAACAAATCCAGGGCTTACTATCGACTTCCTTTTTTTCCTATAAATTGCCTCATATTGGTAACCCAAAATCTATTTTAAATGAACACTTGAAAGCACTATCACAAACCCATTATCTTTCTGTTCATGAGGACAGACTTAATACAGAATAAAAGCAATGCTCCGACAGCCCTGAGTACATATAGTGCTTGCTTTCTACATAGCATTCCCCGCTGAGACTGGAGCCAGACTGCAAACACTATGTAAGTTTGAAGTTATTTCAGAATAAAAAGTTTAAAAAAGGGGGGTGCCTCAGTGGCTCGGGTAGTTAAGCGTCCGACACTTGATTTAGACTCAGGTCATGATCTCAGGGTCGTGAGATCGAACCTTGCATCAGCCCTACTCATGCTCATGTTCTCTCTCACTCTGTCTCTCTAAAAAAGAGAGAGAGGAAGGAAGGAAGGAAGGAAGGAAGGAAGGAAGGAAGGAAGGAAAGAAGGAAGGGAGGGAGGGAAGGAGGGAGGGAGGAAAGAGAGAGAAAGAGAGGGGAGCAGCAGTCCTCAGAGAAATGGCTGATTCCAGCTCAGGCAGGGAAAGTACACTATGAGCCTGAACCATCTCGCTGTGCCAGGAGGTAAAGAATGGGCCAGAAATGATGGGAACATGTCAAAAGGCCACAGGAGCTCACTTAAAGCAGCCCCTGGCCAAGACTGGGAATATCCGAGCATCAAACTAAATGAGGATACTAATGGATTACAATCTACTGAACAAAACACAATTCTAGGAGTCCGTCCTGCTGCAAATAAATACGTAAGCAGTGACAGCTCTTCTTTCCAGTAAATGCCAATAATAAACGTAGAGGGAAGGGCACAGTTAGAACATCTTCTGGCAACCGTCAGAGTAATCATGGACTCAGGCAAACGTATCAATGAAGGTTAAAAATAGGGGGCAAAAGTTAGATGAGAAACAGCTGCATAATCTCAAAGAATTTCTTCACAAATTACTTACTGAGCCCAAACGGGGCAAGAAAGAGCAATGCAGAGTGGAGGAGGCCACCGTCCCAAGGCGGTCGAGGTCGGCACCACTACACGGGGCCAGAGGCTCCTGGTGTGTTCCCGTGCCACGCCCTGAGGGGACACCACACACCTCTGCTGAAGGGCTTCACCTACCCCTAACCACGCGGAAACCCTCCACAGGCTCCAGCAGAGAGAAGCCCTCCAGCGCACGGGCTGGGGACATCAGGAAGGCAGAGGAAAAATGGGACTTCCCAGCTGAAGGAAATTTAAAGTCTGGAGGACCCAGGGCGGTGTGTGGTCCTGGACAGGTGCGCGGGTGGGGGGGGGCTTCAGGGGGCAGTGTGGGCAGCTGACAAGATTTAAAGATGGACTTTGTATCAGGTGACAGTAGTATATCTATAGGAAACTTCTTGACCTTGGTAAGTATACTGCGGATAACTGAGAGATTTTCCTTTTTCTTGGGAAAAACACACGGGCATATTTAGGGGTAAAGGGGCATGAGTCTACAACTTACTCTCAAATGCTCAGGAGCAAAAAATGTGTGTGTGTGTGTGTGTGTGCATGTGTGTGTGTGTGTGTGTGTGGAGAGAGATTGCACATAAGCAGATGGGGCAAAAATGTAAATAGTTGGTGAATCTGGGTTAAAGGTACATGGGAGTTTTCTGCCATTCTCATCACTTCTCAGTTAATTTGTTAAAAATAGAAATATTTTTAAAATAAATGTATTTGTGTACTGACCTGGATTCTCTGCTTCGGGGATCCTTGAAAGCGTAAAAAGAGGCTGCAGATCAAGAGGTCCCGGGTTCGGGTCTGGATGCCCCCTCCAAAAAAAAAAAGAGTGTGTGGCCGACAGACACCCTGCAGCCCAGCAGCCACGTGCGGCATCCGGGGACCCCCAAGCGTCTGGGCACTGCAGCCAGAGAAGCCTGGGCTTCAGTTTGGAGAGGGCTGGGGGAGACGCATCTAAGATGACGCGCACAGAAGAGTGGGAGTAGTGCCCGGCACATCACAGGCGCGCAACAGTGCTGCCTCCTTTGCCCCCGAGCCCCTCCAGCCCAAAGAGAGGAGGCCCTGGCCCCTTCCCATCCAGGCGACAGCAAACACCAGCCTGTGTCAGAGGCATGTCCCAGGCTGAAAGGAGGCTTCCTCGCTCCAACTCTGGGGTGGATCTCAGGACCTCGTGGTCTTACACGTGAGAACATGGCAACCCACCAAGAGCGGAGCTCACATTCCCAAAAGAGAAGGAGGAAAGCTGCCCTCGGCCCCATTAAGAAATAAGACCCAGATGCCAAGAAATGCCACAGCACTGATCACCAGGGAGCTGGGCGCCTCCTTTCTGGGGAAGTTGAAGGGCCGCTGACCTGGGAATCCTTCCAAGAAACGAATCCAGAATGAGAGGGGAGGAAAAAACTTTTGTGCCTGGAAATGTCCATCAGTATTATTTGTAACAGGAGAAAACGGGGAAGTGATGTTAATTATGACCCACCCACATGATACAACACTATGTGACCAAGAGAATTCTTAACATGGGAAAATAATTTAGCGAAGACATCAAATGAAAAATATATTTATAAAATATAATCTGCCATCAAATAAAAGTCACAAGAGAAAAAGACTGGATGCGAATACATCGAGAAGTTAAGAGTTGCCCATGAGAAGTATGATTACGGATATTGTTGCTAGCTCTTCTTTATAACTTCCAAAGTTCCTCCAGTGAGCACATGTCTCCTCATTACCTATGGAATACAGTCCAGTCCATTCTTCTCATTCCATGCCTTCTACGATTACTTCCAACCCACCACCAGCACTCACGTTCCCACACAGCCTTCCCTGCCCCCATCTTACAATACCTTCCCTTTGCTGCCCAGCAGCACCTGTGCATAGCTCAGAGCCCAGATGGCAGGAACTTCTCCAGGGGCTCTGCCTGATAGAAGACTGTGGAATGCATGAGTACAATGCCAGCTTCGACACCAGCTCCCTTGGATTCCCTGCTGCCATCCACCCACCTGTCTCTTGAGACTCTTACCCGGGCACTGGTTCGTCCTGCCTCTTGATAGTTCATCGAGAGCCCATCTCCCCCAGGGTACGGGGCTCTGAGAACAGAGTCTTTGCCCTTAGAGAATGGATTAATGGTACATACAGTTGACACCCAATACGTGACCAAATGAGAGGAAGGAGGAAAGGGGGGAATAAGGAAGGAACGGAAAGGTGAATTTGGAGATTTGCTAAATTCACCCCAGAAACAGAGTGCCCACCCTTTGCCACCTTGATTCCTGCTGCTGAGGATGCCCACCCTGTCTCCTCCAGGAGACATTCCATGGCTTCTTGCCCCCTACAATCTCCCCAGAAGCTTCCCCAGTCAACCTGAGAGTGAGGGCATTCGTTCCCTCAGATGGGCTTGGGTCCAGAAACCTCAGTCCCCAACCTGCCTCTGGGCCCACGGGCTGTGGGCAACCTGAGAGCTCGGGGAAATGTATTTGGACAGGCCAAGGCTGGTTGTCCCTTTCCAGACATGCTCTCTCAGGCTCAGCTGAGACCAGCTCAGAGAAGCAAGCAGTCTCCCAGCCTATCGCTGGTGGGTGGCTCCCCCAAAGGCCCTGCTCACCCTATGAAAATTGCTCTACTGGAATTTCTCCTCTCATGGCTGTTTGAGACCACACTCTTTTATAAGGAAACCCTCACAGATCCCCTCACCCAGCCCTAGTGTGCTGCACAAGGAGGATCCTGAAAGTCAGCCTGGGACCCTTCCTTTCCATCCTACCCTTACCCAACTACCTCACCTCAAGTTCTGGAGGAAGGGAAACTCTTAGCTCTTCCCAAGAGCCCCGTGCAGGCCCTACTCACTGCAGGTGGAAAGAGCCTGTTGATAAGAAAACCAAACAACCACTGGTGTATCTTAAGTTCAGTCTTCTGGGGCTCCCTTGGCTTCTCCATGCACTGTCAGCCCTCATTTGGGAATATAACCAAACCAACAAGCCCCTGGGCCCTGGGTTTCCCTTACGACCCTCACCGCTAGCCCAGCCAAAGTCGTGAGACCAGCCCGGGTGCCACAGGTAGTGGGACTGCAGAGCCCCCATTCCTTCTCCATCCTCCAAGCACACTCAGCTCACTTTGATGGAGCCCCAAGGGTAGAGGACATGGATCTGAAGCTGTGTTGGGGCCACTCACTTGAGGGAGTCCACATGTGAGTGGAGAAGATGAAAGTTCCTCAGAGCAATGGGGCTCTTTTGTCTTTCTTTTATTTTTTAACAGAGCAGTATATGTGTATGTTTTAAAAGTCAAATGCTGTTCCAAAGCTGGTCATTGACCAAACGTACCCTGTGCCTGATGGGGGTGGGGCTACACAGGTATACACATTGTCCTCGAATGTTGGATCCTTCCCTACCTGTTCTTATTGCATAAAGAGGCATCAGGATTGAAAGCCCCATGTGCAAGAACAGAGCTGGCTGCTTGAAGAACTTCCTGGGGGGGGGGGGGCTACTATTTGGAGTCCCCTCCATCCTGAAGGACCTGAAGAGTGAAGTCTTTTCTCTTGGTCATTCCATTTCTCCAGAAGAATCTGCCAATTTTCTAACTGGGGATGAAATCTGGCCACTGGGAAATCTGGGCCCAGGATGGAGAGAGTGGCTTGGCTCTCACCATGTCTACTTGATTTCTATCTTGCCGGTGTGTCTGTACCCCTACTCTCTGCTGTGCCTGGTGCCCAAAGCCCACAGCTCCTCCAGTTCATTTCTGCAGAGGGTCCACACTCCTGCACTGCCTGGGTAGCAGAAGGGATCTGGCATTTCCAGACTTGGAGGAGATTCGGCTGCATTCAGCCTCCAGCGGGCCCTTAGTGCTTCTAATTCTGAGGCTTTCTGGTCTTCCTCAGCATATTGTCTTCCTCCCCTTCAGCTTTATTCCGCTAGATTACTTACCCTTCTTCATTCATCCGCATTGTCTTTTGAAAATATTGTTGGTATTCTCATCCACTCTTTCCTCTTCTGCTCTCATGCCCTTGTGGGTCTACACCACGGTTCAGGAAGGAAGGGAGATAGCTATGACCTCAACCACACTTTCTAACTAGAGGTCTCTGGTTCGTTTTCTAAGTTGTTATATTGCTCTGAAGAATGTTTCTTAACTTCTCCGGGCATGAGTAACCACCTTTGAAAGCCAAAAATGCTGACTTTCAGGCATCTTTAAGATCTCAAATTACTTGATGACCCAAGTGCCTGGGTGTGTGGTACGGCCAGGATTCAGCTCTGACTTTGGAACAGCAACTTCTCACTCATCATGGAACAAGGCACAGGAAATGGCAGCATGGGGCGAAGTTGCTTCGCTAACGTTTGATGCTGTTGCTGAAAGGAGGCTTTAAAAAGAGGGAGAGAAACATGCCCACTCTGCCCCAACACTAGGTGAGTCACTCACCTCCTGTAGCCTCAGCTTCTTCACCCTTCTGTTAAGAAGAAAACCTACATGCAGGCTGCGAGGACCAAGAGAGTGAAGGGTCATCAATAATGAATGGAGAATGGTGAGGGGAGGTGGACGACAGATGGTGAATGGAGGTAAATGGAAGTGGATGGTGGTGGGTGGTGAATGGAGGTGGGTAATGGTACATGGTGGATGGTGAATAGAGCTAAATAAAGAGTGGAGGTGGATGGTGGATGGTGAATGGAGGCGGGTGGTGGGTGGTGAATGGAGGTGAATGGTAGATAGTGACTGGCGGCTGGGAAGCTCTTTCCCATCTCTGAGCAAAGGAAAGATTTTTCACATTCCTGCAATTTTCATATCCACCTGCGAAGGATATTTTGCTTCAATCCATTTGAAAGAGTAGGGATTTGGGGATGGCTCTCAGAGGGTCTGGTATGAAGGAACAGAAAGAAGACAATATCCCACTCCTGGAAGATAAGTTCCAAAATAGCTTATCCCCAGAACTTTGTTCTAACCCCTAATTTAGGTCTTAGGGACGCATCTGGTTGTTATCTTCCAGAATGTAGAGAGAGTAGGTGGCTCCCAAAGCGAGGTCCTCAGAAGCCTCCGCACCACCTAGGACCTTGTTAGAGAAGCAGAGTCTAGGCCTCACCCTCAATCTACTGAATCTGGAACTCTGGGGTGGGGCCTACCACTCCTGATTTAAGGAGCCCTCCAGGACACAGTGATGTCCACCCAAGTTTCAGGACCACCGATCTCTAACATGCACACAAATCATAGAGATCTTGTCAAAATGCAGGTTCTGAGGCCCAAGGTCCTGCCCTTCTCGCACGTTCCCAGGTGATGCCAGCGCTGCTGGCCTAAGGACTTCACTCTGACTAGGAAGGCTCTCGAAAGTATAATCTGAACCACAGACTGAATTATAAGTTTTCTGGTAGCCACATTTTTAAAAAGTAAAGGGAGATACATTCACTTAGATGATGTTTTCTTTAAACTTAATAGATTAAAACATTATTATTGCAACACTCAATCTTTATAAAAAATGTTCAGAAATATTTTATATTACTTTTACATTATTTTTATATTATTATATATAATATTATATTATTTATATTTATTTTTATATTATTTTTACATCATTTTCATATTTACATTCTTTTTCATACTAAGTCTGAAATCTTTTTAGTTTGAAGCACATCTCGGCGGACACTGGCCACATCTCAGGTGTTCCACAGCCACGTCTGCCCAGTGCTTCTATCTCATAAAGGGTAGCTATAGATGCTCTCCCCCCAATCCCACCCACACACCCTGGGATGAAGACATGTGCCCACAGCTCTGTTGGTGACCTCCCTGTGGGACTGTCCCCTCATTAGACTCTGTACATTTCACTTCACCATTGATTTAATATTAAAAAAGATTCACACCTGTGTTTGGAACATTCCTATTGCTGACTCGAGATCATTACCCCTATGCTCTAACATCCCACAGAAAGACAGGAGAAAACTCATTGTGCCCACTCAAGCCAGAGCCCTGGAACTGAGACCACGGCGCAAAGCTAGGATTTGCAGCGGCATGGGGGCTACAGCGGAACGGGAAAAAGGGAAATTCTACCCAGCAGCATAAATGAGGTCAGGGTAGCTGATATGTGCACAGGGCTCTGAAGTGGGGGGCAGGCCGGGGAAGAGGGAGGATTGTCCCAAGGGAAAGTGAAAACCTAAGCTTACATCACACATAGGTTTGCAGTCCCTGTGTACACGATCAGGAAGTATGGAAATCCCTAAACTGTAAAAACTAACCTGAGAATTGGTTATGATTGGGTGAGACCTCAGGCATCCTAGAGCAAACAAAAGCAAAAGAAATCCTTAGGAATAATTTCCCAGCCCAAAGAGTCCCACATTCAAAACAAATAAATGAAACCCCTCCTACGTGGAAGGTCCCAATTCAAAAATTCCAAAATATACAGGGAATAAGACAAGATGAGGAAGAATTAGCAGGAATGTCAAACAAGAGGACTAGTCTCCCTTACTCCCACCACACTTGAGTAAAACATGAAAAAGTTTATAAGGAAAAGAAAAGTTTATAAGGTAAGACTATTTTAAATGATTAAAGAGACTAGAAATCCT
This sequence comes from Ursus arctos, assembly GCF_023065955.2. NCBI lineage: Eukaryota > Metazoa > Chordata > Mammalia > Carnivora > Ursidae > Ursus > Ursus arctos. The sequence goes on along the minus strand of NW_026623089.1, from coordinate 38,889,288 downwards.
GTAAGAGGGGAGCCTGGGGGGCTCAGTTGGTTAAGCATCTGCCTTTGGGTCCAGGGTCCTGCGATTGAGCCCCATGTTGGGTTCCCTGCTCAGCCGGGAGCCTTCTTCTGTCTCTCCTCCCCACTTGTGCTCTTTGTAGCTGTCTCTGTCTCTAGATTAAATAAATAAAATTCTTAAAACAAAAAAAAGGAATCCTGTAAGAACAAGGAACTTTGAAAAGATTAGCTAAGAAAAACAAAACAAACCATTTAAAGTCACTGAAATTAAAACCAATAGTTTAAAGAACAGGTTAGATGCCTCTGAGGGGAGAATGAGTGAGGGGCTGGGGGACAGTCTGAGGGAATCACCCAGTATGCATCACGGCAAGAGAAACAGATGGAACTCTCTGCGGAGTTCGAGAACCAGAGACTAGGAGGGGATGAGCTGCCACACACCCACAGGCATTCAGGAAGGAAGGAGGGAGCAGAGGCCATCTTTGGGAGGTTCGTCATTTTTAATAAATTATTAAAAAAATATGAATCCTCAGACTGAGGAAGCAGAAATAGTCCTGAGCAGAAAAAATAAAATATGAACCCATGGCTCTACCCCACTAAAATCATTTAAAAAGCAAAGACAAAAAGAAAATCTAGAGAGCAACGAGAGCGGAAAGACCAATGACCTTGCTAGGCAATGACCGTCTGACCGATGGCAGGTGTCTAAAGAGAAAAGAAGAAGCCAGAAGACAAGAGAAGGACATCTTCAGTACATTGAGAACACATACCTGGTAACCGAGCATTCCATACCCTGCCGAAGACTCATCCCAGAGGTGAAACAGAGTAATTTTCATTCAAGTAGAGTGTGTCATTGACGCTCACTCACTCACTCACTGAGAGGACTATTTAGGAACGTACTTCCGAAGCAAAGAAACTGGACCTAAAAATAAGGAGAGAGGTGTTCCCAGCAATAATGGACACAGAAATGAGGGAACGCTAGGTCCATCTCAGGGAGCATAAACTGTACAGAACAACACTAAGATCAGCGGGTATCCCTGGAAACAAGACAGACCTAAAAGCAAGACAATGTGCATGCAAGTTGCTGGGAACAATCGATAACAGTGCAAGGGTCCTGTGGTTCTTTAATTTTTCAAGAAAAGGATAACAATGTTGATTTTTAAAAATGCATATTCAACTTTTAAAGAATAGGGATAAACTGTCTAACTTCCAAGTAAATAAAAGTTATAGGGAATAATAGCAAAAAAAAAAAAAAAGTGAAAGTGAAAAACAATTCACAGAAGACAGGGGACAAAAATGAAGATTGAAACTAAGCATGATGATAATAAATACTAAAAAAAAAGAAGTAAATACAGATTTATTAGTAATCTCAGTTATAAACTGACTATATTTTCCCATTGAAATACAACAATCTCAGATAGGATTCTTTTAATCTAGCTATAGGCTATTTTATAAGAGATTCAGTAAACACTATGACACACAAAAACAGATGAATGTAAAAAGATGAGAAAATAAAGTAGGCAAATATTAATCAAGAGAGCAATTGAAGCTCTACTTACATTGGACAAAACAGACATTATGACAAAAAGCATTATTAGAGTCAAAAAGATCATACATGGAGATAATGAGAACAATTCACCATAAAGATATTAAAAAATTCAAATTTGTATGTTTCTAACACAGAAAACAGATAAAGCAAAAATCAGTAGACTTATAAAAAGAAAATTTAAAAAGCCACATCATGGGGCGCCTGGGTGGCACAGCGGTTAAGCGTCTGCCTTCGACTCAGGGCGTGATCCCGGCGTTCTGGGATCGAGCCCCACATCAGGCTCCTCTGCTATGAGCCTGCTTCTTCCTCTCCCACTCCCCCTGCTTGTGTTCCCTCTCTCGCTGGCTGTCTCTGTCTCTGTCAAATAAATAAATAAAATCTTTAAAAAAAAATAAAATAAAATAAATAAAAATAAAAAGCCACATCATAACAGAAAATTTTATTAAACCCTACTCAGTGATGGATAAAGTAGAGAAAAAATAGATCAGTAAGGACACAGAACATTTAAACAACACAGTTTACAGGTTTGACCTAAAAATGTTTACAGTACACCCAATAATCAGCATCACCTGGCCAGTTTCTGGACAACAACACTGACCTCAACGAATATAAAAAATCAATACCATGGAGACCATGTTCTCCAACCACAGTAAACTAACATTAGAGATCAATAACAGAAAGAGAGTCAAACTTGCAAATGTATTTGAAAATTCAACACTTGATTGGGGCGCCTGGGCGGCTCAGTCGGTTAAGCGTCTGCCTTGGGCTCAGGTCATGATGCCGGGGTCCTGGGATTGAGCCTCATGTTGGGCTCCCTGCTCAGTGGAGAGCCTGCTTCTCCCTGCCTCTCCCCCTTCCCCTGCTCATGCTCTCTCTCTCTCTCAAGTAAATAAATAAAACCTTTAAAAAAAAATTCAACACCTGAAATAGCTTATGAGATGAAGAAGAAATCATATTGGAAATTAGAAATTATAACCAAATAATGATGGCTACATAAGCTTAGAAACTATAGGATGCACCAAAGAAGTATTTCAAGGGAAATTTATAGCTTTCAATGCAGGTATTAAAATACAAGGAAGGGTGAAGAATCATGAAACAAGAGCCCAACCCAGGATATTATTAAAAGAATAACAGGCTAAAACTCCAAAACCATAGAGGGAAGAAAATGATTTTTAAAAACATGTTCCTTTAGGGAAATAAATGAAATTGAACCTCTCTACCTTACACTGTGTATGAAAATGAATTCCAGGTGGATTGAGTACGTAAATGGTGATGTGAAATTTGTAGTAGAAAATATAAGTAAACATCTTTCTGAATTTACAGTAGGAAAAAATTTTTTAAACAGGAGACACCAAGCACTGGCATTAAAATTTGGATAAATTTGACTGTATCAAACTAAGGATTTATGTTCAATAAACACCTTAAAGAAAGAGAAAGGACAAGTTATAGATGGGAGAGCATATTTGCAACATGTATAACTTACACCCGATTGGTATCAACAATGTGAAGAACCCCTACGAATCAATGAGAAGGACAAACAACCCAATAAAAATGAACAGGAGATAGAAACGAAGGAGAAAACACCTATTGAGAAATGTTCAATATCATTTGTGAATCAATGATCAAGGGAAAATCCAATTAAGATTAGGAGGAGAACGGTGCCTGGCTGGCTCAGTCCAAATAGCATGTGACTCTTGATCTCAGGGTTGTGAGTTTGAGCCCCACTTGGGGTGTAGAGACTATTTAATAAAATTAAAAAAAAAAAGATTAGGGGGAGATTTATACTCATTTGATCCACAAAAACTAAGAAGTCAATAGCATCAGGTGTTAAAAAGGATATGAATCAACAGGATTTCTTATACTTTGCTTGAAAGGGTGATTTTTGGAACATTTGGTTTAATTGCATTCCTGGCTATGTCCAGTAAAATACATCCCGGAGTTGGTCTTACTCATGGAATACCAGGGAGCATATATCAGAATGTTGATAGCTACTGTGTTTATGATATGAAAACATGGAAATAACTGAATGCCTTTCAATAAGTGAATAGACAACTTATGGACTATTCACCAAAGGGCATATCATACAACAGTGAAAAGTGAAGAAGTACAGCTCCATGCAGCAACATGGATGAGACAGAACAGCATGATATTGACTTGAAAAAACAAGTCCCAGGGGCACCTGGGTGGCTCAGTCGGTTAAGCATCCAACTCTTGATTTTTGCTCAGGTCATGATCTCAGGTTCATGACCCGAGATCGAGGCCCGTGTTGGGCTCCACACTGAGCGTGGAACCTACTTAAGATTATCTCTCTCCCTCTCCCTCTGCCCCTTCCCCCACCCCCACCACTCGCCCACACACTCTCTCTAAAAAAAACCCAAAAAAACAAAAAACCCACAAGTTCTGGAATATCATGTACCACAAAATGCCCTTTTTATTACATGAAGAGCACCTAAAAATTAACAATGTACTTTTAGAAATACCCACAAATACAGAAGTGGAGAAAATGAGAAGCACAAGACCCAGACTAGTGGTGGTCAGTTGGAGGAGAAAGCCGAGGGAAGGGAGGAGGAATAAATGGGTAGATGTGAACTGTTGGCGTTGTCCTTTCATGGGGAGCAGCGGGCTCCCACGTGGTTATTATGACATACATAAACACGATAAAACAGGCCATGACAGCATAATGATGAGCGTCCTGAGCCAAGAATTCTCACTTACCCAATTCGGAGCACCTGAGGTCCATTAGAAAGTTAATAACATAGTAATCAAAGAAATCATAGAGAGAATGACAAAACCTAAAAGCTGGTTCTTTGAAGAGATTCATAAAAGAGACAAATCTCCAGCATGATAGTGAGATGAAAGAAGGAAAAAGCACAAAAACAATCTTACAAACATAAAGGAACAAAATTATAGATACAGTTAAAATTGAAACAACCATTTGAAAATAAGATGAGTAAGTTTATGCTAATAAATTAGAAAACCTGGATAAAATGAAACATTTTCTACAGAAATATAACAATAAAAGTAGCACAAAGGGAATGAAAATGCAGAACAGATTCATATCTATTTCTTTAAGTAGAATCAATAGTTAAAACTCCTCCACAAATGCACATACACAGTAAAACAGGTGGGTTCTTTCAAAATTTCTAGGAACAGACAACCTTATGCAAATTTCTCCAAAGAGCTGGAAGAGCAGGAAAACTCTCCTAACTTGACCTATGTTCTAAACAAGAATAGTACGCAAGGGGCACCTGGGCGGCTCAGTCGGTGAAGCATCTGCCTTCAGCTCAGGTCATGATCTCAGGGTCCTAAAATCAAGCCCCACAGCAGGCTCCCTGCTCAGCGGGGAGTCTGCTTCTCCCTCTCCCTCTGCTGCTCTCCCTGCTTGTGCTCACGCGCTCTCTCTCTCTGTCAAATAAATAAGTAAAATCTAAAAAAAAGAAACAAAAACAAAAGAGTGTACAAAAGGAAAGTCATACTCCGGATTCAGGTATGAACACAGATGCAACTACCCTACATAAAATATGGCAAATGGAATCCAACCGTACATTCAAAAATAGTAGCAAAGTAGGATTTATCGCAGGAACACAAGGACAACAGAGCAGCGTGCTTCATCACATGAAAACATCAAAGGAAGAAATAAAATCATAATCACCTCAACAGATGTAGAAAGAGCATTGGGAAACATTTAACATCCATTTGTGATTATGATTCTTAGTGAAATCAGTGAAGGAAAGTTCCTTGGTCTGATAAAGGCCAGCTGTCAGAACCTAAAGCAAATACCATACATTATAGTGAAACTTTTAAATTATTACCTTTAAAACAAGGAATAAGAATTTTCTGCTAAGGAAAAAGCAAGAGAACTTACAGATAAAACTAAGAGATCTCATTAGAGGATTCAATCACCTGACAATGAGAAAACATACGTTTTTAAAAGCTATTACTCCAATAGCAACAAAATCTATAGGTATCTTTGACTAAATCTAACAAAAGATGTGTATGAACTTTTATTGTTAGAAGTATAACGCTTATAAGTTAAAAAAGTATAAAGTTGAGGTATAAAAGTATTAAAAAAATCCTATTTCCTGGAGGATATAAAAGACCTACATGAATGAAGAGTATACCATGTTCGAACAGTCCACTCAAGTCGTAAATATAGCCATTCTCACTGAAATAATCTATAAATTCCATGCAATTCTAATTTAAAGCCAAACAAGATTTTTCTTAGAACCTGAAGAGTTATCTTAAAATTCCCATGGAAAAAGAAAAGCCACACCTGTTCTAAAGACTGAGATGATAGACTTTCTACTTCACATATCGAATTTTACCAGAATGCTACAGAAATTGAAACAATATGATAAATACATGTCATATATATAAACTCACATACACATACATTGTGTGTGGGTAGGCATGTGTATGTGCAAAACCCGTAATCTGACAGAACTAAAATGATGAGTCAGACAAGAATAAACAAAGAGTGCTGGGTCAATCAGCTGTCTCTATGGAAAAGGTTAGAATTAGATCCCTAGATCACACCATCCACAAAAACAAATCCCACACAGACTGAAGACATGACTACGAAGAATAAAACTTTAAATGAAAATACAGATGATCTTTATGGCATTGGGGAGAGGGAATGATTTCATAAACCTAGCACAATATGCTCAAACCGTAAATAAAGAGACTGAGGGCTGAAAACTTTTCTGACAAGAGATAGGTTATACGAAGTAAAAACACAAGCCACTCAGAGGCAACTTTTGCAACGTACAGATACAAGATTGGCATCTAGACTGTGTAAGTCCTAAAATCATTTAAAAAGGAGGGGAGGGTCATGGGGAGGGTAAACAAATGATATAAACAGGCTATTCACAGAAAAGGAACATGATGAACCGACCCTCTCTTGAGCAAATAAAAAGATGTTCAACTTTTCTAGGAATCAGAGAAATGAAAATAAAACAATGAGATCCAATTTCACTACCTATCCATTTAAAATACGTTTTAAATATGTATTGCCATTTAACAAGATGAATTCAATGAACATAGGTGAGTGCCCACAAACGTAAGGTTTTTACCATGGCACAAGCCTCCAACAAAACGACTCACAGTAAGTCAACTGCCTTCGCATTTGGCAGTGATGTCATACGAGTGAGTTTGCTGATGACTAGCAAAACTGACCCCAAGGCCACGGAATCAAGAGCCTCACAACAAAGACACCCTGAGTATGCGGGTCAAGGCAAGAGGTTGCGGGTGGCCGGATATGTTATTATTTGCCTAAGTTTCATTTAGGAATTTGCTACAACAAATAAAATAGTATCTCTTTTGGGGAGAGGAGAGGAGAGGAGAGGAGAGGAGAGGAGAGGAGAGGAGAGGAGAGGAGAGGAGAGGAGAGAGGAAGGGAAGGGAAGAGGAGGGAAGGGAAGAGGAGGGAAGGGAAGAGGAGGGAAGAGGAGGAAAGACGACAGATACTACTTATCACCATCCTGTAACCAAGAAATGAAGATATTTCCTGCTGTATGATTAAAAGGAAAAAAGTCTTTAAAAAGAATATTAATCATTTCTATGTGTTCATCATAAAGCTCAATTTCTGATTTTAAAAAATTATTTGGGGGGTACCTGTGTGGCTCAGTCAGTTAAGTTGTCTGCCTTCAGTCCAGGTCATGTGATCCCAGGGTCCCAGAATCAAGCCCCGCATTGGGCTCCCTGCTCAGTGGGGAGTCTGCTTCTCCCTCTCTCTCTGCCACTCCTCACCCCCCTCTAGTGCTCTCTCTCTCTCAAATAAATAAATAAAATCTTCAAAAAAAATAATTACTTGGTATTTGCTCAAGAATCACATTTAGACAATACGGCTTTTGACATATTGAAGTTCTACTAGAAAAACTAAGACATTTTTTAATGTTGTTTAACAACATTACCAAAGTAAAACAAATATCAAAGTAAAAACATAAATACTTTTTTGAATGTATTAATGTTCTCAAAATCTAACTCGTATTGGCAAGGCTGTAGCTCCCATAAACTGTTGGCAGGAGAGTAAATCAGTATGATTGTAGAGAGCTCTTTGTTACTTCCTAAGACAAGCCGAAAATGCTACCCCACAGCCAGATGCCTGTCATAGAGAAGCCTTGCACTTGTGCACAAGGAATCTGGAGCAGAGCTGTTCACACCTTTATTCCTAATAATAGCAAAAAATGTTTATCCATAAGGAATTAGATCACAGTGGAATATTATACAGCGGTTAAAATGCACAACGAAGAGCAGGGCATTACCAACACAAACTAATCTCAAAAGCACATGGTATGTGAAAAAGTAAGTTGCAAAAAATATGCACAGAATGACACTATTCTGTTTAATTTTTTTTCTAAAAAATACTCTATTTAGTGTATGACTAGGTATATAGTCAATGAATAAAAATATGCCTAGAATAACATACGTCAACTTTAGAAGATTAACGTATATCAACATTAGGTATCTAGTTACTTCAGGGAGGGAAGTGAAAAGGAATTGAGATGGTTGGTTCATTTTGTCACATTTATTTCTTTAAGAAAAAAGATCTGACACGAATTTTGCATAATCTTCATATTTGCAAAAGCTGGGCAAAATATCATTTAATTCTGCCTTCATGAAAGAGCATAACTGAAAAGGTACTTCACTGAAAACTAGTACCTTAGAAATAGGGGAAATGCAGGGGAGAAAAGCACCATACAAATGAAGCTTTATCCTCAGGAATGAGAAGCTTGAGGGTGGGGGCTGGCATATCTGAAGAAAAGGTGAGCAGGAAGGTGGGGAGTTACAGGGCTGGAGGGACTGGAAGCAGCTGGAAACCCTATTAAAATATTACCTTCCCCTCTTAACATCTCAGAATGTTTGAGATTCCAAATGGTGGTTATTAAATGGAGGAGGACACCTCGTTTTAAATGCAAATTAAAATTATTCTAAAATGTGACTATTATAAAAGTAAGACTAATGAAGAATTTTAAACCCACTTTGTCCTCTTAAAGGCAGAACAGCTGTTCACATCTTTCCCTGTTCCTTTGCCTCTTTACCATGATACAAACTCATTTTACACAGTGTCCAATTTGGCATCCTGATTTCTGAAGAGTAAAATGTGTTGTCCTGCAGGGTGGGGGAGAGGGTGCGCTGCCGGTGTCACCCAGGGCATGGATTTTCCACCCCCGGTGCCCCAGGGCTGAGTTCTGCCCACAGCACCAGCAGCCTGTCCAACTCTAGTGCGGCTTTACAAAGCTGTTTTCCCCATTTTGTGGGTTTAAAAATGGAGCTCTTTTTTTTTTTTTTAAGATTATTTATTTATTTATTTGACAGAGACAGCCAGCGAGAGAGGGAACACAAGCAGGGGGAGTGGGAGAGGAAGAAACAGGATCCCAGCGGAGGAGCCTGAGGTGGGGCTCCATCCCAGAACATCGGGATCACGCCCTGAGCCGAAGACAGACGCCCAACGACTGGGCCACCCAGGCGCCCCGGAGCTTTGGTTATTTTGATTACTGGTTATGAGCCACTAAAAACCAAAAGGAGAGGAGGTGGGAATGTGAGAGAATGAGGAAGGAACAGGTGGAGAGAGAGAGAGCTGGTGCTTCAAATTGAAAGTAAAACTTCATCTTATGAGAGATAAGCCAGGAAAGTCTCCTGGGAGCAACGGAAACCTGGGGCACCTTGGTCCCCTTTCAAGACCATTTTCTCCCACCCCTCAGGGTGTTTGTATCCAAATAAGACTCCTGCCCTGGAGGGATCCACCTCCCGGCTTGGGAAAACTGAAGTGAATAGCCACAGTCGCAAGCATCCAACTTCCCCCACACCCCAGCCCCTCCTTCCCCACCCCCAGGCAGGAGAGTTAAACGCCTAGTTTTCCCAGTTTGCTTCACCAGTGGTCGAGGTTTAGCAGAGAATGTGGACCACGCCCCTCTCCGGGCCTCCTCCCTCCGCCTGCCGGGTGGGAGTCTCTGTGTTGGTCTACCCTGATTGCCGTGAAAAACAAAGAGAAAGCAGGTTTGTAGACTTCCTAGTGTGATGTTCCCAAGGTTGAGAGCACCAAATTCATTGTGCAAAAGAAAACGGTAAGTGGTGGTGGCCACTATTCAGATACACAGTTTCTCAAACCAAGGTACAAGCTACAGTGCTGCCCTTTCTCCGTTTCCAAAGAAGCAGAGGGTTCTAAGGAGCAACTTCGACAGCGCCAATACTAATGAGATGCAGTACTCAATTGCAAAGATGCGTTTGTCTTAAACTCAGGGCTATCCAAAGCAACAATCTAAATTGAAGCTGGGTTCCAGCCTTTTTTTCAAATCTGAAATCTACAATACACAAGAGGAAATACACAAAACGTAAGGTTTGGGGCAAAGGGTTTCCAGCATTCTTGCTGGGCTGGTCTTGCTAGGGGACAGGTGGTCACAGAACTATGAAGAACTTCTGTTAAGATGGACTGAGATTATGGTCCTGTTAGATTCTTCGCCTCCAAAATTTCATTTCTATATTTAGTGAAAAATATTTTCCATTTACTCTCCGGCTACCTGCTCAGCAAAATGAAATTTTTATTCCCCAGAAAAAAAAGTTTTTTCACTACTACACTGCAACTGTTCATTTGAGGATGAAAACATATCCAAATAGACTAAAAATGTTAGTGACGATCTGCACCTGTAGTTACTTCGTTTGCATTCACTTCAGACACTTGTGCCGGTGGAGGTATAAAATGTCCCCTTGGTGTGACTGGATCGTCAGGAGGTTACCTTCCCTTCCCTCTCTGCATAAATGAAGTTCCCAGAGATTTAACAGCAGAGGACACTGAATGGGAAAGTGAAATTCAACTTCTGAAAGAACCTTTCCCACTTGGGCAGTAAATTAAGAGTCAGATAAAAAATATGTTCTAAAATTACTCTCATGAATTGTTAATACATTTAGGTTAAAGATGTTAAATCAGAGTCATTATATGAAGACGGAATCAAATGGTAGACTGAGCATAAATGCTTGACACCCCTTCCAGACAAACTATATATACACATATAAAAACAGTCATATACAGTCATATATATGTATGTATCTATCTCCATGTGTTGGAAGATGAGTAAAGGAGGGCCACTGTGAATCAGACATTAGGAAGCATCCCTAAAGGGCGGACAGCGTGGGGTGAGAAGGGCAGCCTCCACTGGAGCAGGTGGGGCGCCAAGGCGGGAGTGGCTGGGTGTTGAGGCCACAGGCAGCAGGAGGTCACTGTCATAGGATCAGCGGAGGTCGGCCCTCCCTCCCCCACCTTTGCACACCCTCACTGCGGCCAGGTGGGCAGGCACGTGGACAGAGGGGCTCTGCCAGGGCCTCTGCTGGAAAGAGCTAGGAGAAATGGGGTGCCCACAGGCACCTGAGACTAGCTTTGGAACTTCCTCCCCAGCAGCAGAGTCCAGCTCCCTCCTTCTCAAGACAGGTTAGGGTACACAAGAGCATCACACATATCCATGCAAACATAACGAAGACCAATCATCAGAGAGGAAAACCAACGCCCCAAAAGGGAAGTAGCAACACCACCAGCTGCAACACTGGGATTCAAGGAAATAAACTGACTAGAGGAAATGAAGGGAGATATGAAAGATCATGAACACACTTGAGCCTAATACATCCATGACAAAGGAATCGACTATTAGGAAAGAAGGACCGATGACAAATCTTAGAGATGAAAAATTCACTGTGAAATTAAAAGAAACACAGCAAGGCATAGACAGACTAACAGAATTGTTAAGAATCAATTTAATGAGCCTAAGGATCAAGCTGAGACATTCACCCAAAGGTACCAAACCCAGAGTTTTACAAGCATTCTATCAAATGTTCTATCAAATGTATCATTCCCGTGTGGTATGAGCTCTTCTTAGAACAAAGTGAGGGGTGTCCCAATTCATTTTCCAAGAGTAGAATAACCCCCCCCACACACACAGTGTACATACATAGAGAGCACATCAAAAACTGAGAGAAAAAAAATCTATAAATTCCTTTATGAACCAAAGGGTTAAAATCAAGGTATTAGCCAGCTGAAACCAGCAATATATTAAAAGCAAAATACATCACAACTCAGTAGGGATCTCCCACCTCCAACCCAGTATTGAGAACATCCCAAGAAGGACTGAATGAGTTGACTCAACAAAAACTAGATCTATTGTACTAATCCAATTCAGCATGTTAGCAGATTAAAGAAAGTATTATCATCTCAATAAATGCAGAAAACGCAACTGAAAATTTAAACATTCATTCTTAATAAAAATAATTTGCAAGCTAGGAATAGGAATAGAAGTTCTTAACTCATTAAAAAGTTATCAACCTGGATGCCTGGGTGGCTCAGGCGGTTAAGCCTCTGCCTTCAGCTCAAGTCATAATCCCAGGGTCCTGCATCGGGCTCCCTGTTTGGCAGGGAGCCTGCTTTTCCCTCTCCCCTTTTTGCGCTCTCAAAGAAATAAAATCTCAATGAAATAAAATAAAAAGGATCAACCAGAAACATCGCAAATATTCTTGACACATGGGAAATATTCCTCACTGAAATAGGAACAAGACACAGGTGGCCACACTATTCACCTTTCCTGGCTAACATTGGGGTAGAGGAATTACTTAAGTAAGAAAAAGTAAGAGGTAATAGTATTGAAGAGACAATCCTGACATTATTTATAGATGATATCCAGAATACCTAGACTATATGAGAATAAGCTGTAAATTAGTAAAATAGTTTAGCAAGGTTGCTAGATACACACCAATATGTAAAATCAGCAGTATTCTTACGAACTAGAAAATGTCTTTTTAACATCATTTACACTACAGCAACCAAAACCATAAGATAATCAGGCATAAATGTAAGATGTGCCTGACCTTATTGTAAGTGAAAGATATAGTGGAATTTTATGTCTTCGTAATAAATTCGTATTAAAAATGGAGTGATATGCCCTATTCAACGAAGAGAAACTCAAGATCATAAACGATCCTCCCCAAATAATCTGTATAAATCATTACAATTTTGAAAACAAGAATCTAAATGTGACAACCTGATCCCCAAATTTACATGGAACCAGGAGCTAAGGCATTTTTGGAAGACGAGGGGACTCATTCTTCCATGTGATAAACAATTATAAAGCTACAATGATTAAAACAGTGGGTTATTGGTAAAGTTAGCTAAGAGGACCGATTTAACAGAATACAGAGCCCAGATACGGTTCCATAATTATATGAAAGTTTGATATAATCATAGAGATAGCTTCACAAATCAGAGGGAAAGGATGGGCTATTTTTTTTAGCGGTGTTAGGAAAACTATCCATATGGAATTTACAAGAAAATTTATGAGACTGCAATCATGACCTCAGATTAGGAAAAGGACTCTTTTTTTTTTTTTTTTTTTTTTTTTTTTTTTTAAAGATTTATTTTATTATTTATTTGACAGAGATAGAGACAGCCAGCGAGAGAGGGAACACAAGCAGGGGGAGTGGGAGAGGAAGAAACAGGCTCATAGCGGAGGAGCCTGACGTGGGGCTCGATCCCGGAACGCCGGGACCACGCCCTGAGCCGAAGGCAGACGCTTAACCGCTGTGCCACCCAGGCGCCCCAGGAAAAGGACTCTTAAATAAGGAAACAAAACATGGAAAGGAGACTGAATTTGACTATACTTAAATTTAAAACTTCTGTATGATGACATCATATGCAAAGTAGATACATGGATGTTCTAATTCTCCACATTTTTATGTAAGATAGATCCCCAACCAAAACTAAAAATCTATAAAATACCTAGGAATAAGCCTAATATGAAATGTGGTGAGACCTCTATGAAAAAAATTATTAAAATTTTATCCAAGAATATAAAATACTTTAATGAGACCTATCATGATCCTAATGGGAAAAACTGTATTAATTTTGAAGAAGTCTATTACCTCGAATCAATGAATAAACGAATGCAATCCCAATCAAAAGAGCAACACAATCTTAGTGACATAATAAACGGATTCTAAGATTTACCTGGAACAGGAAATGCACAAGACAATGGGGGCAGAGGCCGGAAGGACTAGGAACTTGCCTGTCATAGCAAAACATAGCACAAAGTCAACAGTGAAGGGTGTGGTTGGTAGAATAGGCAGCTGGACCCACTGTCCAGGAAGAGACAACTTAGCATATGATAAACTCGGCATTTCAGATGGGTGGAGAGAAAAATGAACAGAGAAAAGAATGAAAAGCTTCAGTAATAATTGCGGGCGACTGCCTTTTCATTTTTGTTCGGGGGGAGGGACTCTAAAAGATTTATCACCAATTGTTAAACTCGACAAATGTGATGTGAGCACACTCAAGATCTACAAATGGCCAAAAAACATGGAAATGTTTGATTGTATAAATAATCAGGGTAACTGAAGTTCAAACAAGGTATTTTCAACCATAAGATTGGTTAAAAACAAAGCAAAAGCCAAAACCTCCCGAGATTGATTTTGATGAGTTTGTGGAGAATGGGTCCTCTTCTGCAGTGTAAATGGAAGAAAGCAGTTTCACTACATCCATTAAAATTGAAAATCTTTTTTTTTCAATTATGTGGAATTTAAGAAACAAAACAGATGAATATAGGGGAAGGGAAGGAAAAATAAGACGAAAACAGAGAGGGAGGCAAACCGTAAGACACTCTTAACTCTAGGGAACAAACTAAGGGCTGCTGGAGAAGAGAGGCGTGGGGGGATGGGGTAACTGGATGATGGGCATTAAGGACACTTGAAGTAACAAGCAAAGCTGGGTGTTGGATGCATCTGATGAATCACTGAATTCTACCTCTGAAACTAATAATACAGTGTATGTTAATTAAGTTGAATTTAAATTAAAATTAAAAAAAATTTTTTTAACTCTAAGTCATTTTTAATCTAGCAGTTCCAGGAAGGTCGAGCTATAACTTCAGGGATGAAAAGATGTCTGGCATGTAACATTAAATGAAAAAAGCTAGCTGCAAAACAGTAAGGATGAGATAATCCCACCCACGTTAAATCACGCCTATTAAACAAAGCTAGTTCTGTAATAAGGAGACTCCAAAAGACAGTGGTTTAAGCAAGTCAGGAATTTATTTTGCTCTTAAGTAACAGGTGGAAGGAAAGCAGTTCAAGGCTGGCAGGCCAGCTTCTCCAGCCTCAACATACAACTTCTGCAGCTCCCATGTCACCGCTTAAGGTCCCCCCCCCCCCCCCGCCGGAATCTCAGGCAACAAGAGGAGTATACACCAATCCCTTATTTAAGGGCCCAGTCTGGAAGTTCCACTCGCATTAAACTGCCCAGTCATGAGGCCACAATTAACTATAAGGGAGGCGGGGAAGCCAAGTCTTCAGTGGAGAAGCCAGGCGTCTGGGGAAAACTCCAGAGACTCGTCAGTACAGGAAGAAGGGGGAAACACACATGAGAGTAGCAATCTCTGCCACATGTATTTGCAAATCCGTGGAAAACAGCCCGGAAGGGTGAATACACACTAACTATAGTCCTCATCTCTGGAATAGGAGCAAAAACAGTGAGGAGACAATAATTGCCTGAAATTTTTTAAACGGTCATAGTATATTCATGTATGAACTAAGGAAGTTTTAAAACTTCACAAAATTTTAAAATACTTTATTGTAGCTTGATACCAATATAACATATTAAATACGTTAAATCGGTCTACATTGTACAAAGCTTTTAAAGTTCCAAAAAGTAGATTCTATCTAAATGAATAAGTTACTCTCTATTGTTAAAAACATTACACTTAGAGTATCTTCCTCTAAGCCTCTCCACCTGGGAGGCATGATGACAATGTTTATAGATGTCCACACTGAGACATAGGCAGGACAGTGACCTGCCCAAGGTCCCAGCATGCCGGTGACAGAGCTGAGACAAAAACAAGAGTGAGGACCACCCTGCTTATACTGCAGCATAACCTTTGATGGCATTTTCTACGTGATGAGAAGGCTACAACTTCTCTCACTCTTGGGGTATGTGGGTGGCTCAGTTGGTTATGCACCAGCCTTTGGCTCAGGTCATGGTCCCAGGACCATGGGGCCTGCATGGGGCTCCTTGCTCAGTGGGGAGTCTGCTTCTCCCTCTCCCCTGCTCATGCTCTCTCTCTCAAATAAATAAATAAAATCTTTAAAAAAAAACAAACAAAACTTCTCTCAGTAGAGTTCAGATTTCAGAAAGAAAGAGATAATGAACTGCATTCAATCTGAGAATAAGGGGGAAGCAATTTTCTTACAGGCTAATGATTACAAAAATAAAAATAAAAGCAGAACTTCCCAGAAACAAAACAGTCATGAGTTTTGACTCCCTTCTGAGCCAAATCCTCAAGTTTAGGATTTATTGAGCTGTTTAAAAATCCCTTCTATGACTTTTACATGATAGCAGACTGAAGAAAATAAGAAAATCTTCTTCCTCTAATATATAAATCACTCTAAAAACAGAATAAAATGAATAAGCCAGAATTCAAAAAAAAAAAGGAGCAGAAAATCCTGGTGGGAATCATGACTCTACGACATTTCCTGCCTACGGGGAGGGATTCTTTGGCCCGAGCTGTTTAACAAAATCTCCGAACGGAGGGGTAAAACACAAATCCTCCAACCAGAGCTGCATGGTGCCCAGCAGAGGCTCTTCCCAACCCCCAAACCCAAATCCCTTCTCTCTGGGTCACAGGGAAGAACACACAGATATGGGCAGAGCTGCTCACTTGAAACATAAGCGAGATGTAAAGAAACGGCATGGGAAGAAGACAAGCATGATACAGAAGCAGAGAGGAAAAGCAGCATGCCACAGAGAGCAAACAAGAAACAAACTGCACTACGACAGCTCTAGAAGAAATGTAAGCAATGTAATGAATTTAAGAAAACAAGACTTCAGAGCTGAGATGATAAAACAACAAAGAGAGGGAAACGAGAAAATCAAAGCTAAGAAAATAAACTGAGGATCAAAACACCACCATCCCAGAACTATAAATACATCAACAACAGCCAGAAAACAGCTGAACACCGAGTATCGAGAACAGGACAGTCACAGGGAATGCAAAGGACAAAGAGAGGTGAAAACAACTGGACAGAAGATAATACATAAGGAGAACAATGATGCCCAATACAGAGTAATCTGCATCCTTAGAAAAGCAAATAATCAATAAAAGTAAAAAATGCTCAAAGTCATCTCCCAGCACGTAAGCAGAGAGAGCGGGCCGCAATGGTGGTCACGACGCGGTAATCGTGGCGTATCGATAGGCTGTGGTCTGGGGCGATGTGTGTGTGCATATGTGTGTTCATTGTTTTATTTGTACTCACTTTTGGTTCTAAGATTTGCATGTTTTTTTAAGATAATATATTTTATTTTCCTAAAACCAACAGTCCCCATAGGGGGGAAAAGATGCCCTTTGCTTAAAGTTAAGCCAATATAAGCTGAGAACACTACAACCTTCTGCAAGTACAGGTCTCATCATTCATTACCAAGCTATTTCATGCTTTACTAACGAAAACACCTGCTGATTTACAGTACCTTAAAAGGAAGACTGTTTAAAGGCAATTAATATATTCAAAAGACAGTAAGTCTCCTTTTTTATGGGTGTCATATGATAAATTTAAACGTTTAAAAGCTATGCACCAAAAATAAATATGTTATCAGATATTGGTGAACTAATTTATTGAACAGGTCTGACTGAACATAAGACATGTTTTTAGCACCAATAAAAACAGTTCTTGAGATTTCTAGTCTACAAACACCTAACTGAGCAGTAATGTGCTCCCTGACGGCATCTTTTGGGGAAAGGAACAAATGTGATCCAAGGAGTAACTGTCAGGTCCCTGATTTTGTAACATCATTCATAGTGCCAAAATAAAAAAAATCAACCCAAGTATTTTTAAAACTTTTAAGTTTTACAGATGAATTTCTTCTTCCTTGAAGTTTTAAATGATGAGGTAGATATCATTCAAAGTAAACATCAAATGCAGCCAACTTCTGTTGAGGAACATGATTATTAATCATAGGATTAATAATCAGAAATTTCCATCAGGAAATTGAAAGTTTAAAAAGTAATGTTGATCAGCAGAATTCTGGCTTAAGTTTCCAAATTCCTTCACCACTAGAAGTTCTATGAAAAGTGCAAAGATTTCGCAACAGTTCTCGAAAGACACAAGACTGGGAGGCTGATAACTTGGATTCGAACTCCTGCAGTATCTCGCCAGTGCTGGCCTGGCCGTCCACACGGGCCTGAAAAGCCACGAAGTTTCTCATTTCCACCAGCAGGTCATCGTGTTCCGTGGTGGAGGACAGCGGAGCAGACGCCTCTTGGTGCGCAATTTCACTTTCCAGCCGCTCTGGCAGAATCAGGTGGTTCCTAGCTCTCATTTTAGCCAACAGTGAAGACGAAGAGAGGGCCCCCGGTGAAGACTCTGCATCTTCCACTTTTCCACTGAAGTGCTCAGAAGCATTATCCTTTCCATCCTTTCTTGTGACACTGTCCTGAAGAAAGAAGACCCCTGCAGTGAAACACCAGCTTCTAGTTCATGCTCCCACTATATCCCCAAAGGCCCTGAGGAGCCATAAACGAACACCTGAGACCAAGGCAGTGAGGCTGACAGGGAAGAACGAGATAGTGTCGAACAAAAAGGGACAGGGGGCAAGTCAAGCACTGAAATCCACCCACCATTAAAGAACATTTCTGAAAAAACCCATATCCCCCAAACTACACTCTTCACTTCATCACCATTCTGTGTGGTGAGAGAAGGGAGGGGAGGGTGGGGGCAACGAGCCTCCTCTTGGCAGGAAAGCCGGTTCCAGGAGGCGTGGGCTCTGCAGGTTTCTCGCTGTTCTTCCCCCCAAATCCACCCTGATCTAGGCACCGTGGGAAAAGGAACGATCACAGAGCTGCGCTTCCTTCTCTTCACATTTAAATCTTTGGACTCTTTTCCACTTTACGTCTCGTGTGAGTTGCCCTAAAACAGCAACACAAATGTAACACTTTTTCACATTCCTACTGCTAAAAGAGCATAACATGGGAAGTCAGGAAAAGTTCTCTATTCCAAATGTGTTCATATTAATCTAAAATAGGAGTCTGAACTTGGGAGTCTTCAACTTTTATCAGCAACCTAACCTTTGACCAGTAAAGACCAAAGAGAGAGCACTGAATGATAGAGTTTGGTCTAGTCTTTACTCAGTGAAGCACTCAAGGCATCCGGGGGGTTACAGGACAGGAAGAGGTGGGCACGAGGCTCCAGCAGCTAGTAAATTACACACAACAGTCGAGGCAGTTTTCTCAACCTTCATTTTAGAGGGCAGTGCTCTCTGGAGCTGGTACTTCACGTCTGGATGGGGCAGGTTGCAAGGGCAGCAACTCACACATCACCTATCCCCTGTGTTAACTTTCTGAGGGCAAACAGAGATTCTGCCATAGATTTGAGTTTAAAAGACTTTGTCTTTTACAAAGTTGCCTGGTCCTTTTAGCTTCAAATGAAGGTGCTTCATGAAGCAGAGTCCACGACACAAACACTAAGTGTCACGACGCCGGTGTTTCTCCTCACGTCTGAATCAGATTAAGTTTTCATTGCAATTCAATCACTAAGTCTCAGACATGAAAAGCAGCCAGGCTATCATATTACCTGGCATTTCTCCTTTGAAGATGCTGAAGACGGATGCTGCACAGAGAAGTTGGAATTCCTTTTCTGACCAAATCTACTCCTAAACAAGGAAAAGAATCACAGTCGATAAAATGTTTCCTTTGCGACTTAGAGATGAAAATGCCCTTTCAACAACTTCATCTTTTCCAGGAAAAGTTTTCTTCTGCAAGGTTATTCCTCATAGCAATGAGCTCATCCCCTTTGATTTTTCGCTTTACTCGCCTAGGAAATAACTGCTGCATCTCAAGTAAGAACCACTCGATATCTTGTTCAACATACGATGGAAACTTTCCTCAAATTCTTGTTCTAAACGGGTATACCAAATAGCACGGTAGTTACTGACGGCTGAACACCAGCCGATCATGTCATTAAAGTGTAATCGCTATTCTGTATCTCTTATTTTTAACGTCCTCTCTTAACAGATCATGTTAACAAAACAGATCATGTCTCCTTCCCCTGACAGCTCAGCTTTGGAGAGCAGGGGACTATGCAGGGAAGAACATAAGATTATATGTCTTTCCCCAAATCCTGCAAATCTGGCTGACCCAATCCCTGCCTGAGAGATTTTCTACCACGCCTGCCCTGGCTTTATTCCCAGCCTAGACGGTCTGGCCGCCTCACACACATGGTGGAGCAGTCATCTCTTACTTTACTCCTGCTGGTGCACCAGAAATCCCCCGGTGGCCTGTCCAGGTGGGAACACCAGACGCTGCTCCCAGACACCGCTGACGAGAGAGCCTCAGCGCTTTCAGGGCATCCTGGGCGACCCGGTTGGCCTCTGCCTCTACCAGCACATAATCTGGATTGGCTCCATCCATGATGGCATCGTGTTTCATGACACTGTGCACACCGACTAGCAAGAGCAAAGGAAACAGTGACATATTATTCCAGTTTGTACACAATCACATTTTTTCTTCTCTATAGTCTAGTATGTTGTGGGTAGAGAAAAAATAATGAACGCTTTCAGCTATTTGCCAAGGTGACTATCATGACCCAAGAACTTGACAAATGCCGTTGCCACTCACCTTCATCACTACTCTAGAAGGTAGGGACCATTAACTATCCCTGTTTTATAATAATTGAAGCATAATGCCTTTGTCACCACAACTCCAACATCCCTGCTATCTGGAAAATTTTAACACCGTCTATTAATCAATTCTTTATTGAAGGGAAAAATATAAAAATATAAACCAGAATTACAGAATTTTTAAAAAGTAATGATCATGAAAATGCTACTTATCAGAATTTAATGCAGTTATTGGTGGAAAATTCACAGCCTTAAATATTTATATATCAACAGAAATGAAAGAATAAAAACAAACGAATTAAATTTCCAAGTCAAAGAGTCTTATAAAAATTAAGTCTGCCTGGGTAGCGCAGTCTGTTAAGCGTCTGCCTTCGGCTCAGGGTGTGATCCCGGCGTTCTGGGATCGAGTCCCACATCGGGCTCCTCCGCTGGGAGCCTGCTTCTTCCTCTCCCACTCCCCTGCTGTGTTCCCTCTCTCGCTGGCTGTCTGTCACATAAATAAATATTTTTTTTTAAAAATTAAGCCAAAAAAAACCTCACCAAAACAAAACAACAAAAACAAAAGCACAAGGAAGAAAGTAATAAAGATAAAAGAAAAAAAAAGAGGTAGAGAACAACCATAGATCTAATTAATAAATTAAAATGCTGGTTTTTTTTTTTTTTTAAATCACAAAACAGACAAACCACTAGCTTAACCTGACCAAAAAAGGGGTAGAGGAAATATACAAAACTAGAAATGACAAGGGAGAAATTATCTTGAAACAGAAACAAATTTTTACAAAATTATTACAAGAATATTTTCAATGCTTCTGTGCAAATAAAACTTGAAAACTAGACAAAAGAGATCATTTCCTAGGAAAATGACCAGGAACTGTAGAAAAAAATAGGAAGTTACCAATAAACTACCTTACAAAAAAGTATCAGGCCCAGATGTTTCTTTCTGAAATGCCGTACAGAAACCTGGCCTTCCCGCACCGAGAACCACGGCGATCTCTGGTAACTCGGGGCCATCACACTGTGAACACAGTGACCGCCAAGGCCTGAACAAGACAGCACCCCCGGATGACGAAGCCGTGCAGTACTGTCTGTGCTCCCTGGTTCTGAGCAACTGCTGAGTCTGTTTTCCTAAGTTTTCTCCCTTGATGTGAGCCATCAGCCCTCCTACTTCCGGAGTGCATGCCCTGGCCTGCCCCTGCCTGCGCCCCCATGGCTGTTACTTTAATCTCCTGTGGTTGGAAATCAGGTAAATACAGTACGTACAGACACTTCCGATCACCGTTCAGGTAGTACAAACCTACTGAAGCACTGCACCCCTCCTGCGCATGCTTGCAAGTCAAGTACTAGTGCTTCCCAGAGTTTCAAATTCCTCTAGGTCTTCAGAAGAGAGAGGTGAATGCGACTTTCAAAATGTCCATATATTTCAAATCTGAATTTTAGAAGTAAAGACACTTCCAGTTGAGAGCCCACTCTGCCCTGTGAGTCAAGGCTGCCACTATTCCTCTTCTGTTCCTAGCACACCTGTGCCAAATTCAGCAAAAAGATTACCTGACTTTTTGAAAAGCTTTTCCAAGACATAATCATCATTGCTCTGCTCGACAGCCTCGTTCTCATTTTCACTGTCCTGCTTCTGGTACCGCCTTTTCTTCACGAGGTGTGGAATTCGAATGCCTTCAAACTTGGCATCTCTGCGATGTTTGGAGCTCTTCGGCTTCTTCGTCGGCCTCCCATGCTGCTCTAGGGGCTCTTCTTCTGGCGCCCTATGTTTCGTTTTTGACTTGCGCTTAGAAAAATTACTTTCCGTTTGCTTATTCTCCCAAAGAGGCTCTGTTTGAGCCTGGCAGCTTTCTCTTCTGTCGCAAAGACCTTGCTTTTCATTGACGCTTTCCTCACTAGACAGCCCATCCATTCTGCTGATTCTCAGAGAATCTGAACAATCCCCACATCTACTAATCACAGACGACTCTTCTAGTCCAGACACCGTGCTCGCCTCTTCTCCCGGTCCGTCACTGCCAGGTAGATTCCTAGGTGTTTGGGGGGCATCTTTCAAAGGATCGCCTGGATCAGAAGTCACTGCATTTACTTCAGCTCCTGTAGCTGCAGACTTCTCTTCAGATGATGTGGCCTCGTTTGTGGCTGCATTAGAATCAGGGAACTTTTTGCATATTGGAACATTATGGTCTGTTCCACAGGCTGGCGGAAGTTTTCTTTTTAAATGGAGTTTGGGAGCCTGAACTTCTGAGCCAGTTCCTGCAAAGGGGAAAAACAAGCTCAAGTTAAATGACATAATTCTTCTGTACTTTATTATTTTAAGTGAAATTATTTTATGTTAATACCTGCAAAAATAGCACTTGTTTCAGTGCTCTGGGATGCGTCAGGACTGGTCAGAGTGAACAGCTCATAAAGATCGTTGGACTTGAAAAATCGCCTTTGCTTCGGATCTTTTAGCACTCTGTTTGTCAGAAACTGCTTGAAAATTTGTCTAAAAAGATAAAAATTAAACTGGTATAAAACAATGTTTAGCTGTACCTCAAAATCCTAGTTATAAAACAATATGAGAGATACGATAACCATAGCTCAAATGTCTACATCATACCCCAAGCTTTTTGCCTTGGAAAATTACAATTCAGAAAGTACATAAAATATCAGGTGGTCTCCCATGCTTGACAGAATTTAAATTACAAAGAGTATCTTATTATTTATACCCAGTGAGCTTTTTTCAATCTCCAAGGTTCATCACGTCAGGGATCACCTTTCTACATACAATCACGTGACTCACAGTCTCTCTGAGCTGGAAGGAGTCAGCTTCCGGGACTTCTGGACCAAGGGCCCCCTGCCCTGCCCTCCTCAGGACGCTTCTGTGATGGGATTCAGGAAACTCTCTTACATGGCCTTTGCGAAGTTTTCCCTGGGAGCCATCTCCTCCACCTTCCACCTGCTGCTTCACACCCTATGCCGAAGCTCCACACCATCGTCACTCCTGCCCAGGCGCCCCCACCGCCCCGAGGCTAAAGCATGTCTAAGAGGAAGCTCTCCTTCGCAGGACACAGCTCGTCTCCTGCCCTCTCAGAATACGGCCTTGAAGAACACGTATCTATCTGGGAGTGGCCCAGTGCACGGAAAGCAGGGAGCCTCCCTTTAAAAGCTGGGGTGCAGTTCAAGAGTCTTTGGCAGAGGAGGGGGAGAAGGTGGCAGTATCTCCACTCCACTGTTAAAGGGACCCTAACTCCTACTCGTTGTACACAGATGGAAAAAGAAACAGGTGTCCTGGTCAACTTCTCCGTCAGGGGCCTTTAAGCCAAAGACCACCAGGCTACCCACACTGATCACAGCTGCATGGTGTGTGAAAATTCTAGTATGTATTTCAACATTGTCACTTCTTAAAATTTTTCTGAAAAAAAAAGTGGTACACTATAGTAGATACATACACTCCTCTTAAATAACAATTAAGATAAAGTTTATACATAAGCAGTCCTTGATGTTGAATAAGGTGGAAAATTGATCAAGTTCAGACATTTTTTAAAAAATTCCAATAAGCCATCTAAGCTTACTTTAATAAGAAAGAAAAGAATACAAAAATGGAACAACAACCCTCCCCCCACACACACATCCTTTAAGTTACAGGAACTATTGCTCTAAGATAAAAACACTTCTTTAAACCAATACATTTAAGAAATTCCCAGCTCAACCCCGGCGGCGCACTTCTCTATCGCTACACCCTGCACACGCTGCTGCCGGGACAGCAGTCTCTGGTCGCAGAGGCCGCCATCGGTACTGACCGGTGGTAAATCTTTTCTTCAATGGTGCCCGCAGTCAGCAGCCGGTACACCGTCACCTGCTTCTTCTGGCCTATCCTCCATGCGCGCTCCCGGGCCTACGGCAGAGGGATCATTTCAACAAGCGCCCTTCCCGATGACAAGCGCTCACTAAAAGAAACAGAGAGAGCCGCTGCTTCCTCCCCCTGCCAAAGCCAAAATTCTGGCTAATGACACTAAATACACCTCAGGCCCATTAAGGAAGATAAACAGGCAGGTGACAAAGATAGACTGAGCCACCTCTATCTGAAAAACGTGTGTTTGTAACTGCACTCTCTCTCTCTGTCCCCCAGATGTAGCAATGAATGCTACAGATAAAACTGCTGACGACTCTTCCTGTCTGTGAGGCTAGACGGTGTCTTCCTCCAAGCCGAGAACGAGGCAACAACCAAGATGGGAGCTCCATGAGGAAGCTGACAGGGGCAGCAAAGACCCCTCCCAAGGGCCAGCCATTCAACTGTATGTCACTTGCACACTCCTTTACCTGCGTGTCTGTGCTTGGGTTCCAGTCAGGATCATAGATGATGACTCTGTTTGCCCCCGTCAGGTTGACTCCTATGCCACCCACCCGAGTGGTCAGAAGAAACACAAATACGGATGTGTCCTAGAGGAAGACGCACAACATTTAGTCTGTACATTTAAGACTAGCTACAGCTCTTCACCTCTCTCTTTACACATTCTACACATGGAAACTTCTTCCCAATACCAAGGATGGGTGACGTCCTAGAGACCGCTGATCAGTCAAGATGCCATCTCACAGCTCCTGTTTTTAATACCAATTATACAGGCAATCTCTCAGAGTTGGCTTTTCAAGAAGGAACACACATTCTTCATTTACACATATGCACACACATGTACAGAATACAGGAATGCCCAG
This sequence comes from Ursus arctos, assembly GCF_023065955.2. NCBI lineage: Eukaryota > Metazoa > Chordata > Mammalia > Carnivora > Ursidae > Ursus > Ursus arctos. The sequence continues at coordinate 38,864,429 of NW_026623089.1, read as the reverse complement.
AGTTAGAAGCGGAAAGTCTCCCTCTACCCACTGCCCATCCCCCATGTAAGCAGGGCTCAGGCGGTGAGGCTGTTCTTCCTTCCTTCCTCTGCACAGAGCAGCACTACTTGGCTTTACTGTTAAATTCACTCATTACCTCGTTGTATCTTGTAATCAGCGGCTGTCTTGAAGCTATTGCAGTGGTACCATCCATCTTGAGGTAAGAATACTTTTGAGCTCTAAGGAATACTTCAAGTATGTCCAACATCTGTTTGGGAGGGGGGTAGGGGATAAGAGTTTAAAAATCAAATACACACCTCCAGTGAGGTCCACATTTGTCTAAACAATCACACCTTCCCCAACAGGCTTAAATTAAAAGGGGCTTCTTGCTTTGAGGCAGATAAATATAACTACTACGAGAGTATTTTCGGTATTTTCCTACTGTTAATTCTTACAGGGCATCTGAGTTCAGACCCAAACTTGCTCACACCCTAGAATCACATGATAAACCTTTTTAAAAACCCAACTTCTGGGCACCAACTCTAGAGAAAGATCCAAGACCCCAAAGAGATTTATAGGCTGCCACCTCAGTATCAGCAGGTGAACTGGCTTTTAGAATCATTATTTTAAGATTATACCCCATTTTCTTAATAACTGGTTGTAAGTTTTAACCAAATTGTTTCTTATATGAGGTCCGTAAACTCACTTGTCTTGACTGAGAAAACAGCAGTACTCGTTGACCCTGCTTGTGCCATATTTTCAACAGGGACTCAACTACTATCATTTTCCCAGAACGTTTCCAGTATCCAAACTGATCTTCTTCTAGTTCACCGTCTGGAATATCTTTAGGATTCTTCGGGCCTCCAGAAAAGAGATCAGGGTGGTTGCAGATTTTTCTTAGGGCTACAAGTCCAGAGAAAATCTATGGTATAAGAGAATTACGCGCATTTGGATTACACCATGTAAAATCACATGCACTTGGGAAGGAAGGGAAGGATGCTGTTCGATATGTAACACAGATTAAAAAGTAATTCTTGGGGCACCTGGGTGGTTCAGTCGGTTGAGCATCCACTCCTGATTTAGGCTCACGTCATGATCTCAGGGTCATGGGAACAAGCCCCACAATGGGCTCTGCACTCAGCACGGAGTCTGCTTGTTCCTCTCCTTCTGCTCCCCCCCCCACCTGCCCGCTCTCTCTCTAAAATAAATTAATATTTTTAAAAATCTTAAAAAAAAAAAAGTAATTCTTCACCAGCTTCTTAGCTTCCTCCCTATTCACAGCATACGAGGAGCTAGAAGAAATCAACCTTCATTCATCATCTTTTCTTGGTAAGTTCTCTAAAAACAAAAACATTCTACTGGACCGAACATCCACTGGTCATAGTTGATTGATGATTTATTTTCTCTCACTAGAAAAAAAGGTGTGTAATTCACAGCATATTAAAAAATGACTCCTCTTTTTTGTGGGAAAAAAATGCCATTCCCACCTGAATTTGGAGAAATCAGGCAGATGACTTAGCAAACGCATTCCACACTACACCAAGTACCCTTGTTAAAGGTTCTGTAGTTTAATATATGAGTCAGAGGCTGAAGCTCCATCTGCTTGTACGCTAGGATATCAGACAACACATCTGCACGGGAAATACACAAACGGGAGAGGTATGGGGGTGGTTCACGCAGCAGAAGGGCACAGGAGACAGGGGTGCCTATCCTCCAGGCCCCAGCAGGAGGGCATCCTTCACAGCTTTCCCAGTGTGACTCAAATCAAGCTCATGAGTACAAAAGCTCAAGGAGACAAAGATAAACCATAAGTTAAGCCAATAATCAAAGAGTACGGTAGTTCTAACTAGCAAACAACAGTTAAACAAATAATAAAAAATCCGAACAAATCAGGAATATTTCAGAACTCCCCCAAAGAGTCATCTGTAACTCCTCTGTCTGCTTCTAGATCTGTGCTTCCAACACAGTGGCCACAGGCCACAGAAGGCTGATCTAAACTGAAATGCTCTGCAAATGTAAAATATCCAATTTTGGAGACATAGTTTAAAAAAAAAAAAAGGTAAAATATCTCACGAATAATTTAAAATTTTTGATTACATATTAAAATGACATTTTAGGTCAGGTTAAATAAAATTCATTACCAAAATTGACTTCACCTGCTTTTCTCTTTACCTTTTTTAATGTGACTGTTAGGACAATTTAAAAGCACACACGCGGCTTACATTCTGTATCTACAGGTCAGTGCTAATCTAGACCACCTCAGGCTTCATAACTTGGAGCACATGAAGATAAGGGCAGATTTAGGAGAGATGAACAAATGTGAATGATTTAAGAACCTCTCACAGAGGCCAATGATAGATGAAGTAAGAGAAACGGTGAGCCGCGGCCAAAGAACTGAAATGACTTCCTCTGGAAGAAAAAGCCTGCAGACAGGATGGGACACAGGCAGCCATGCCACCCGCACTCATCTCTTTATCAGCCTCTGTGTCTAAGCAGGGAAGTGTGCTTCGGAGAGGAAGGTACTTGTTACTCAGTCATACCTCCCATGAGGACAGACCCAAGAATAAGGAAGTTTTATGTGTCTACTAAATAAAACACAATTTACACTTTAGGACCCTGAAGCACAAAGAAATTGAATAGTTCATGTAGAGCTTCAAAGTATATGCTGATTATAAACCCACTACACGTGCTTACTGAACAGACCTTCACCAACATCTATTGCAGAGTATTGCCAATAACTGAAATGTTATTACTTACACAAACATTTATAATAATAATTCTTCCTTCATGCCCCTGCTAACCCCAGCAGTCTGGGACCACTTCCCTGCGTTCTGACTAGGACCAGACATCCCTGCAGGACTCACTGCTACAGACCCTGTGTCTAGCACTACTCTTCTGCTAGACCACATGATGTGGGGTTCAGGGGTAACCATGCTGCAATACAGACAAAAGGAAGCATGCTCAAATGTAACTGCATGCTCTCTTACTTCTGGAAGGGCTCTGAATTAAGTGACGGTGCACACCCAAGTTTTTCCAAGAGGTAACCGTGAAACCTGACTAGTACCAGCTTCCTTTCCACCCCCTCTTCCCTGCTCTACAATTCACTTCTGACCTGCATATCTCCATTGAGAATTCTGTAAACTTCTTTGGAATCGATAAAATTTTGGTAGACTCTATGTTGCTCCTCTGTAAGACGGCAAAATAAGACCTATGGAGGAGAAAAAAGTAAAATACAATAAAATAATTAAAATATCAACAAAGTTTTCTAATCAAAAAAGCACAACGTATACAATTTTAACAATGTACCTCTCATTTTAAAAAGCCAAAATGGTGCCCCATCTCAGAGCTAAACAAAGACACAGTCACCCCTTCTCATCAGCCCCTCCACTTCTGTCATCCATCCACCTCCTGGTTCCCACCCACTAACCCAACAGTCCCTGAAGGTCGGCTTCCTTCCCACAAGAAAGCTCAGGACCAGGTGCGCAAGCCCTCCTCCATCCTAGCCTCCAAGTGCTCAGACTGTCTCACTGTGCCCCTCACCCACACTTCACTTCAGCACTCCTGACCAGGGACCCTACCCTCCCTTGACTTGCCCCTTTTCCTGGAGGTCAAAGCACAGGCCCACAAGTTTACCAGACCTGTCCATCCTCCCAGCCCAACTGTGCCTGTTACTCCATGCCAGAACGTTCCTTGACTGTCTGCCTCTCAATCCTCCTCTCCTTCTTCATGTCCACTCTATTCCTTGGCTAGTCATCCACCCAAGACATCTTCCTGCAGCTACACCTTTGCCATCCACTACTCTGCCTTGTAAACTTCCAAATGAAGACTGACTCAAACCACCTGCCTTCTCTACTCCTTTATGTTAAGTGCTGAGCACTGCTGGAGAACCTCACCCATCTGGGCAGTGTCTTGCTCCTGGTCTCCAAGGGAATTCTCTAGGCATTCTTCCTATACTCCTCATTCTCCCCAAACCACCCACCGACTTACTCACCTTTGATTCAATATCTACTTTAAAAAAATCAAATGGGACACCTAGTGGCTCAGAAGGTTAAATGCCTGCCTTCAGCTCAGGTCATGATCCCAGGGTCCTGGGAGCGAGCCCTGTATCAGGCTCCCTGATCAGTGGGGAGTCTGCTTCTCCCTCTCCCTCTGCCCCTACCCCTGCCCCCCACCCCACCGCTGTGCACTCGCTCTCACACTGTCTCAAATAAATAAAAATCTTAAAAAAAAAAAAAAAAAAAAAAAAAAGGACAAAACACCAAAAACAGAAACCGAAGCTATCAGTCATGATTCCCTAATTTTCACCCCCTATAATTTATCTACTTTATCCACCTCTCTTTGTTTTATTTTCGGGGGAACAGCTAGCTCCCTGTTTGGGAACTGGGGCAACACTCTGACCTTCCTACCAGATCTAAAAACCGTCTCCTTTTCCTCTGGACAGTGCTCCACCACCTTAGACTCTCCAAAAACTTAAGAGGAAAACTCCTTATAAGGATTATGTATCACTATCCCCACATCCTCACCTTTCAGCCTCTTCCTATCCCAGCATAAGCCTGGAGGGCAAGTCCACTGAGAAAGTGCTGTGGGACGAGCTCACTAATGACTTCCTAGCAGCCAACCACACCAAGTCCCTAGGCCTCATGATTCCTCCTGCCTTTCTGCCTAGGCCTCCTGTCCTCCCAGCTAGCCCTTCCTGATACCATCTCCACAACACTGCAGCTTCTCTCTTTTCGTTCTATGTATGCACCCCAGGCAACCTCATCCCTGCTCATAACTTTCACACCTTCCCTGCTCAGAGGTCACAACTACATCCCCGCCTAGAACTCTCCTCAGAACCCGAGACCCAATTATAACTGCCTTTTGGGGAGGCAGATGTGCCATGGGCACTCCAAACGACCTGAATAAACTCACAACTATCTCCATGCTCTGTCCTTTTGAAAGGTCTGGCAGTAGGTCCATCCCAGCATCTACACAGAACCTGGGAAGCACCTGCCAGCCTCACACCCTCTGTGGCTCAGGTCCAGCCTGCCCTCTGTGGACTCTGGAAGGACCGTCTAACTCGTGCCTTTGCCTCCATTTTCCTTCCCCTCCAATGCTTTCATATGTGCCCGAGTGATCTTTTGAAAATATGAACCTGAGTATTTCTAATTCCTGATTTCTTTAATTTGTATTTCAGTATTTTAAATACAATGGCAACAGAGAAAATCCTTTCCTCTGTTAAGTACAAGTTTAACTGAACTAATTATTCACCAGATGCTTAGTGTCTGCAAATCACTGTTTTAGGTGTTACATGGCATTTTAAAGTGGGTAAGACAAAGTCCCAATCTCAAGGAGTTCTAATCAAAAGCCTAGTGGGATCTTAAAACTTCCGTGTGTGGGTCTGCCGGGGGGTGGGTGGGTAGGTGGGTACCGTGGGGTGGAAAAACCTTCAGGGAGAGGGAACATCACATGCAAATGGAAAGACAAGTGGCACATGTTTGGAAAACAGCAACTGTTTCCAAGCCATTTGCCTGGGCTGCTACATGGATTATAAAGAAGAGACATTCTGGGATTCCACAGTGAAAATAAATTGGTACAAATAAGCTAAATCAGGATTCTTGATGGGAAGAGGGACATGAAGGTATGTCAGCAAGAAGATGAACCTTGGAAAAACTAAGCCAGCAACGCTGTGCAATACTGATTGGAATGGAGAGTGCCAATGGCTGGGAGACCAGTTAGACATTGGCTGCACTAATTTACGAGGATGTGGAGCAAAGAAGCGAGACCATGAAAAAGGACAAATAAAATAGCACAGCAACTGATGGATTTGGAATTAGACAGTGCAGAGCACTGTGGCCTGAGACACCGGTGGGAAAGGGAGACCTGTAAGGGGAATGCTAATATCAAGGGCTGACTTTGGAAATGAGTTTGGGGAAGGGAAGAGGCAGGGATGAAAGCAGCCTTGGGGAAGGGAAGAGGCAGGGATGAAAGCAGCCTTGGTGACAGATCTCCAAGATGCTTTATAGTTTCAACACTGAGAATCTACAATGTATTTACTGTTAGGTGTTGAAAAGAACGTGCAGTCATCTGTTGAGATAACAAAACACTAGTATGGGCTTTAAAAGGATGCCCCTTTAACAACCTAAGTCAGATGACGTCACTCCTTGGGGCTCAGTCTCTCCTTGTGAACTGCCTCCTCACTCACAGTAAAATCTGAAGTCTTCACCGTGACCACCAGGCCCTGGTGACCTGGCTGGCTAACTGACTTCTCCCTCCAAGCGCTCTCATCCTTCTTCCTGCCCGCAGGCCACACTGCCTCCTTGCTGGTCCTTGGAGGTACCAACACCCTTCCATTTCCATCAACCTGGAACACTCTTCTTCCAAAAACCCGATGATTTACCTTCTCTCGGCCTCTGTTCAAATGTCTGTTTATCAGAGAGGAGACCTCTCACCATCCCTCCTAAGAAGCCCACTTCCCCATATCCAGGCCCTACACGCCCCATCCCCCTGACCCTGCTCAGGGTTTCCTCCACATCACTGCTGCCTGCTGGGTGACGTACGTGTCTATGAGAGTCTTCCTTCCTCAAGAATAAAGGTGAGCTCCAGGAGAGCAAGCAGTTGCTCTGTTCATTGCTATCGCCCAGGAACATGCCTGGAGCCTCTGATTTGTGGCATGAATGAGCTGGGGGCTTGAGAAAAATGAGAGGTTTAAAAGTGCAGTTGCAGGAATCTGTGTGTTAAAATGAGAGAGATCAAAGCCTGTGGACTGAGGAAGAGTCCGGCTGAGGGCAGATGCCACGGCAGGCTCATCTGTCACATACAGGTGTATACAGAAACTGGCTGCCCTGCAGCACAGTGACCAGGCCTAGCCTCACCAATTCTGCATGTGAAAAGCAGAATAAACAGACAAGTATACCCACGCATTAGGAATGGGTTGGTAACTCCTGGATTTACAGACCTGTTCATTTTTGTCTGGCAAAGAAAGGCTCATTTTGACATCTGACTTCATTCTTCGCAGCAGGTATGGATTTATGGTATCTCGTAAGACACATGCACATTTATAAGCAGTTTTTACCTTTAATAAGACAAAAGGGAAAACAATTACTTATATTTAACAAATGCATTTGTTTTTACCTCTCAATCGATTCCAATGTTAAAAAAATTTTTTTCTAACAACCCATGGTTATACAAAATTGGCTGGAAATGGTTGGAAAATGGTTTGGAAAAATTAGGATTAAGTTCCATATACTCCAGAAGTGGTACCTTTCAGAAGATATCATCAGTTAAAAAACTTATTAACCAAAATATACAACAAAAGAACTGGTAGTTTTGTGCCCTACTCTTCCTCCATACTTTGCTTTAATTATTATTATTATATTGTTAGACTCTAAAGTAGAGATTTCTTCGGTTCTCGACTATCCTCTACGGAAAAAACGGCTTTCAAATGAATCTGTTTATAATCTTGTATTCTCCAAAAGCTACGAAGGAACTGCTGCTCTGCAAGACTGAAGATCAAAAGCTAACTCTGGGGGAAAGCTGCAGCCATGGGAGCAACCAGATAATAAGCAGAGATTACTGCCCACTGGGGACTTCGGAGAGTAAGTTCAAGAAAAGCCCTATGATCCCAGAAATGAAAGGTCACTCTAGCCTGAGACGGAGCATATGGTTCTGTAATGGAGCATAGCCACATGAGATGCGTATTAACTGTACGTAGAAAAACAAAGACCCACCGCTCAGGAAACACTCCCTCTGCAATTCACTTAAAGGCAAACAAAGAATTCAATAAATTATTGATACTTATTTAAAAAAAATCTAAATAGGTTTAACAACCTAGTAAATTACTATTTAATGAAACAAGAAAAATTCCAACCAAAGTCTAAGTTTAACAAAATTAGCTGCAAAATGAATAATAAAAAGAGCTTGACCATAACACATACAGAAAAATACATGTTAAAAAATTAACATGGGGTTCCTGGGTGCCTCAGTCAGTTCAGTGTCTGCCTTTCGCTCAGGTCATGATCTCAGGATCCTGGGCCCAAGCCCCGCACTGGGTTCCCTGCTCAGTGGGGAGCCCACTTCTCCCTCTACCCCTTTGTCCCTCCCTGCCCCACTCATGCTTTCTCTCTTTCTCCCACTCAAATAAACAGAATCTTTAAAAAAAAAAATAGTGAAAAACATTTTAAAAGACCCTAAGAACACCTCACTCAAGTATGTATACACGTATGTGCGTGTATGTGTGTTCACCGTGTGTATATGTGAGTACATATGCAGAAAAAACAGGATTTACTTGGAATAGCAGACAATAACAAACAAGTTCAATTAATCAACAACTTTTAGGGGCGCCTGGGTGGCTCAGTCATTAAGCGTCTGCCTTCGGCTCAGGGCGTGATCCCGGTGTTCTGGGATCGTGTCCGCATCAGGCTCCTCTGCTATGAGCCTGCTTCTTCCTCTCCCACTCCCCCTGCTTGTGTTCCCTCTCTCGCTGGCTGTCTCTCTGTCAAATAAAGAAATAAAATCTTAAAAAAAAAATTAACAACTTTTAGTTACAGCTAACTTCATAAATGTATCGTTCAGACACTGATTAAAAATTACCCTTAAGATGATGAGCATGTACATATTATGGTCTGTAATACAGAAATGATAAATTTCAAAATTTAACATGACATTACAGTCCCACCACGGAAGCAAGTACACTGTTTCAATTCTTTCTAAAAATATATATAGTATGTTAAGGAAACTATCTCCACATCCCCACCTCTACTCACATTTCTCTCCTCCAGAAGCACGACTGAGCTGGATGATGATGCGGGAAAACCAGGGCTAGGTTGGTGAATGGTCTGGCCGCTCATTCCCGCTCTCTCTCCTGCCTGTCCACCCCTTTGGAGAGTTCTCCTTCCACCACCCCTCCCTGTTCCTGGCCCACTATGGTGAACTCACAGGGGTTAGAGCTCACAGTGCCTGGGAATAGGTCTGTTTTTCACACCCAACTCTCCTCAGAGGAAGAACTAAAACTCTGGAATGTGGTGGGAATGGGCGAGCAAGGAAGACTAAGAAACCCAATTTTAGCCTTGATGTCCAGCCATGTTCTCAGTCCAACTTTTCTAGGCAATCCTGTGCTTCAGGCAATAAAGCCGATTTTATATTTACCTCCCACCTGCCTCCCTGTCTCTCTGAGTACACACACGGTAAGGCTCCAACTGTATTTCTTAACTATCACTCCCAGCTTCCCAGTGCCATGGAAAATGGAGACCTAGCTGAGCAAGCCCATGTTTCCTTTCTATTCCTCACAAGGTAGAGTGATAATTACTCCCCAGTTCTGCTTATTCCAAAGCTGAGGGGACCCTAGGCCAGTCACCAAACCACTGAGTCTCAATAACCTTAAGCAAGAATTGAGGAGGTTCTTTTTAGGTTTTTTTTTTCTTTTCAGTTCTAAAATCTAAGCTTAACATGCAAAGCCAAGAAGGAAGCCATATTCTTGGTAGTTAATGTTCTTCCCCCTTGCTTTCCTCAGCCTAGCACAGTCATCTGTCCCCCAGGAAGCCTTTCTTAACTCCCACAAGCTGTGATATTGGATATCTCCCCTGATCATGGTCCTCCTTACCCTGTACTAGGACCATCCCACTGGACTGAGAACACTATTCAAGGGAAGGTTCTGGTTGCCAGCCACCTCTCATCATTTTAGTCCCAGCCTCACACAATAAATATCTGCTGACAGATGATCTTCTTGGGATTCAGCAACTCACAGCAACCATGGACTTAAACAAAAAAGCAAATGTAAAACAACAGCTCTGGGGCACCTGGGTGGCTCAGCCAGTTAAGCACCTGCCTTCAGCTCAGGTCATGATCTCAGGGTCCTGAGATCGAGCCCCACGTTGGGCTCCCTGCTCAGGGGGGAGTCTGCTCAGTGGGAGTCTGCTTCTCCCCCTGCTCATGCTCTCTCTCTCTCTCAAATAAACAAATAAAATCTTAAAAAAACAAAACAAAACAAACAACAACAAAAGACAGCTCTGCTCCCAAGGACCTTATAACCTACAAAGGGAAAACAGGTAAGTACACAGACTTCTAACACAAGGATGTCAAGGAAGAAAGAGACCATGTTTACAGGGTTTCCACATCTCTCCCTACAAGTGTTTATTAATTCCAAAGGAAGTGATTAATTTGAAAAGTTTAGAAATCTGGTAAATACCATCTTACCCAAGTAATCAGACACCACCAATTGTCACACCCACGAAGGATAGACCGACAGCATGTGCCTCCAGAGCACTGAGGAAGACAAGTCACAGAGAACGGAAGACAAACCCAAAGTGAGGTGCATTCTAAAAAATACGAGGCCTATAGTCTGGAAAGATATCAAAGTCATGAAAGGCAAAACAAAACTAGAGGAATTGTTGCAGATTAAAGGAGGACTAAAGAGACAGGGAAACTACTAGAACAACTGGCAAGACGTGAATGACTACAGACCAGACCTCAGGATTGTATCGGTGTTAAATTCCCTCCTGATTTGGATTTCTTACTGTGGTTACGTAGTGGAATGTCCTTGTTCTCAGGAAATACACACTGAAGGATTTGGAGGAAAGGGACATAATGCCTACAACCTGCTCTCAGATGATTCAGGAAAAACAAACAGTATAAATTTGTGTGCATGTGTACAGAGAAGTGTAGGTAAGGAGGAGGGAGGGACGGAAGGAAAGATAAGGCAACTGTGGCAAAATGTTAGCAAATGCTAACAACTGGTGAATCTAGTGAAAGAGTACAGGAGTTCTTTTTATAATTCTTGCAATCTTCTGTTAAGTTTGAAATCATTTCAAAATAAAATTTCTGAAAGAATGGTATAAATGAAGGACAGCAGGGATTCCGTGGAGGAAGAGGGGCTCTTATAAAAGTTAGTTATAAGTCATTCCATCTCAAAATATAAAAGGTATTAAAATGATTTTTGACAATCCCCTAATTTTAAAGGTCTAAAATTCTTTCTCTAAGTATTTTTAAACATGAAAATGTCTCTTCTGGTGGATGGCTTTATTTTTGGCTCAGTCATGGCCTGGCAGGTGCAGGCCATGCCTGAAGGCTGTCCCCCTCACCACGGCTGAGGTCTACTTCCACATGCCACAAACTGCCCTCAGGGCAACCTCCTAATGTTCCTGTAACAAACCCCCCACTTCTGCCAGTCACCCAGGTCTAAAACCTCAGACGTCAGCTGTAGCAAGCTCACCACCTCTACCCCATTTCCTTTATCTTAGCAGCCCCCACATCTTATTTGTTCTACGGAAAAAGATGTCACTTGGAACTTTTGCTCTCCACCTTCTTTCTCAGAACGACCACCCAAGTCTGGGTCCAGGTCATCACCCTTACCCCTAACAATTCCTGGGGGTCCCTCAAAGCCAGCCTTCATCCCATCACCACTTGCAGCCTGAGTGACCCTCCAAGAGCAGCCCTCTTTCAGCCTCCTGCTCAGACACCTTCGGTGGCTCTTCGCTGCCTGAGAGCCTCTGCCTCCCTTTCAAGGCCCCATTTCTGGCATCCACACCTTCCCTGCTACCCCACAAGCATCTCCAGTGCAATCAGCCATGTCTCTCACTGTGGCCTGTGGCCACACAGCACAGCTGTGTTCACACCGCTGCCCTAATCTAGAATGCCCCACTCTTCTTGGTCTGTTTTCCCAGGATCAGGTTAAGGGACATTTTAAAAGTGTTGCATTAAGTCCTCTCTGAACAACTCAATCCTCCCAGGCTTCCCTTTTTCTAAGCTTTTACTCTGTCTTATAAGATACACTAAATTATATAGTGTCCAGAACTGATTTCATTCTTGCTTCATAATTTCTGACCAGTTTTGAATACGTTATATGATTTTTTTAAAACTCATCTGGAAAAATACGAGCTGTCAAGCAAAAATAGTTTCGTGATTTTTGGCAGATACCAGCTCATAAGCTTGGCCATTTCTCTTATATTATGAATGACTTGACTACAAAGTATAGTTATTAGGTAGGAACAGTTTAAATATCAAAATGCCTAGAAGTGTTACCTGCCTAATGCGTTACCTGCACTGGGGAGGCATTTGAATACCCCCCCATGGTGATGGGGACCGAGAACTGCTCCATGAATACGGGCAATGTGCCCAACTTCCCTGGGAAGATGAAGTCAAAGAGCGACCACAGCTCCCGGAGGTTATTTTGCATCGGCGAGCCAGACAAGATGATGCGATGAGGGGTGCGGAACTATTTGGGGAAAGAAAACACTTTTTTTATTAAATTCACTTTTTAAGAGATGAACACCATCCCTACCCCAAAATATTCCCACACAATCCTGGTTATTTAACACTTTTACATATCGTTTCAATCATCTCCAAAATGTAGACATTTTAATGAAATATAGAAAAAATAAACAGGGAAGAATTCTTCTTATTGCTCAAGCTGAATACCAGGGATGAGAGTTGGATTTGGTTACATTCTAACAACTGACCCCTATAAGAGACAGTAATGTGAACAATGAGAACTTTTAAAACCATGATTATGGGTGAGAATAAAGAATTTTCTGCGTTAAGGCAAAATGTGTATTTCAAATTCCTCATGCAAAGGCACAAGAGTCAGTAAGTGTGTTACTAAAAGCAGAGTTTATTCTCAATTAAATACTATTTTCCACCTGGAAATCTCCCTTGCTATAAAAGGTCATACCTGTTTGCAAGCAAGGGTGACAGCAGCGTTCGGATTTCGAATTTTGTGTCCCTCATCCAAGATCACGTAGTGCCAGTCGTGCCTGCTAATGTCATCTTGCATCAGCCGAATGTAGGAGTAAGAAGTGATCAAAATGCCATGACAATGAGCAATATCTCGAATTAGTTTCTCCTAAAAGGATGATAAAATGGTAAAGCTAGTTTTAAATAAGCTCATTTAAATAAACTAAATGAGCATGATCCTTTAAATGGCAACCTTTCCACGATGTAATCTAACGCACTTTAAAAATATGTATACAATCGTAATATATACGATTACAATTACACATTATCAGGACTGGCAGTCTATGCTTCATTAATCTGTAGCGGGTTAACACTGACTACTAGATCTAGTAAGGAAGAGGGCCCTCAAGAGAAGACTAGAAAAAGTTATAATACGTAAACACTTATCCAATATTTATTTTTCTAAAATATCCTTTGTGTCAATTCTTGTTAAACTTAAAACAACAAGATAGATGGGAAGTGAGGTATTATTTTAAAACAAGAAAAAGAAAATGAGAGAAAAGCCAAGGAGACAAGAGAGACAAATCCAGGCGCTCTACTGATGCAGAACATGAATTGCAGGACGAAAGAATAAAAAAGGATATTAAAGCAATGATTTTTTTTAAAAGATATAAAAAAAATTCTGAGGAGAAACAGGAGTCTATAGAGCAAATGGAATGGAGTGTCAGGCAGAAACGCTGAAAGAGACCTATACCTAGGCATATACCTACTAGAATTCCAAAAGTAAAGAGAAACCGCTGTAGCGTCTAGTCAGAACAAAACAGAAGAAAAGATTCCTTTCAGAGGAAAAAGACTCCACCTGAGCTGGGCATCTCTTCTGTTACACTAAACTGTCAGAAAGCAAGGAGACAATCTTTCCAAAATTCCAGGGGAAATGCTCTGACCCTGGAATTCTGCACTGATCCAAACTAGCAGTCATGCTTGACAGAAAAAATAAATTCCACCTCCAGACAGGCAAAACCAGAAAATAAACCAGTGAGAGAAAGGCCAGGTATAGTACACTCTATCTCCAGCCAAGGCAGAGGTATGGTCACTGAAAGAACACAGTCCCTTTCCAAGGGCAGAAGAAAGTGTGCCTAAAACACACAGCACTCTGCAGAAGGCAGACAGCAGAGCTCCCTGACCCAGAATGCTCATCACAGACAGAGCACTCCCAGCAACTCCCTGAAAAAGGACGAAGGTCCTATTACGAACCCCTGGTTTACAGAGGAGGAAACTGTAATAATATACCAGGTCACATAGCTGGTAAGTAGTGGAGTCATGATTTGAACGTAGACGGGCAGCCAACTCCAAAGCTAGTATTAACTAAATACTAGGCAAAGCTGTCTCATACTTAACTGTAAAAGAAAAAAATATTTAAGGAAAAATTACATGTAGTATGTATACCAGTTCTTTAAAAAATTACAGGTATCCTCTGCTTTTCCAAAGTTCAGTTAGCTTCTTCACTTTCACAAAATCCCTACATCAGTACCTGTTTTTGCCAACCAAAAGAAAGCCAAAGAGGATTTTCACTTTTATGGAAAAAGGGTGAAAAGCAAAAACAGCATTCAGTCTTTGTCTCGCAGGGAGCCATTATAGAGGCAGCGCACATGGCGAGCACAAGAGTGGCGCCACCAAGCTCCTTCCCCGGGAACTACACTCGGCATCTGGGCAGCAAGCGCGGTAGCTTTGAACTGATCTATAAGCATCTATGCATTATCTCAATTTATTTTGTGCATGTTAGCAAGATGTATCCTAAGGTATCAGAAAAGCCTAAGAGAGGTTATTGTTTGGGTCTGGTAACGCTCAAGAACTTCTCCATATAAAGTGATGGTAAGTGCTTCTTCACTTCAAGCCATTTCAGTGTATGAAAGGTTCTATAGGAATGCTCTACTTTCTGGATAGCAGGGAAATCTGTATTAGAACAGTAAGTAAATATTAAAACATTGTTTTAAATATTAATGAAACTGTCACAAATAAACCTAAAATATAAAAAGGGATATATTTTTAAGTGTCACTATAATTCTTGTTTAGTTTAACCAAACCTAGACTAAGAACAGGAAAAATAAAAGGGGCAGAGGTGACAGACACTGTCTGCTTCTTAATTGTGAAAAAAAACAGGCTGGATTACATTCGTAAAAAACAAGCCCATCTACTGATCCATAGCTGTTACTTCCACATAAATACAAGAAAAGAAATAGACTATAGAATTATCAAACAACTCTAGGGGGAAAAAGTAATAGAAAATAGGGAAAAAAAATCAGGAAAATAGAAAACAGAAAATACGATCGCTGGTTTCAGACTAAATGTACCAGGAGTCATGACAGTGGGTTATTAGCAGCAAGACCTTTCCAGTGTGTACACACGGCCAAACCCTTAGGCCCACACGAGACTGGCACTGAAAGCTGAAAATAAGGGAATTACCCAAGAAATGCAAACAGAAACAGGGCAGGACTAGAAATACAAATAGCAGACAAAAAAAACTAACAGGAAACAAAGAGGGATATTTGATATTTTAAAGGAGACAGTGCGCACAGGAGGAGCCACGCACCTTCACCTACCAGCAAGACCCGCAGCAAACCGGGGCGCAAAGCCCCAGAGCTGCACTGACGAAGCAGGACAGCCACAGCCTGCAGGGGACCCGACAGACCCGAAGAGAGAAAGTAAGATTAAAGAAAACAAGAGGTCAAATATTAAAGCACAAATGATCTGAGCACCAGCATCCGTGAGCTCCTTCTAATAGCTATCAGCAGAGTTTCTGACCACACAAAGAATACTCATTCTTTACACGCCACTGAGGCTAAAGCCAAGCTGAGCAGTCAGCCAACGCAATCTGCTAAAAAGGGAAAATGAGAGAATAAGATAAAAACAAAACTTAGTGGACCATAAAAAAACAAAACTGGAAGAACTGAAAAAGCATAAAACAAAACAGCTCACTGAAAAAAACAAACAGACAAAGCTCTGTCAGGTCAGCCCATGGAGCAGAGTCAGACGCACAGCGTGAGAGTGTCAAAAGAGCACAACCCAGATGTAGACACTTGTACACAAATGAGTCTTCTCACCACTACCACTAGTGAGCTCATGCCAAAACCCTGAACACTTTGACAGAGGACAACTGTTAAAAAAAGTGAAGTACCAAAATGGACCCAAGAAAAATGAGACAAACCGATCAGACCAATTACTGAAGAACTTGAAAAAGATGGTATGCTCTTCACACCAAAAGTCAACCAGACCCAAAGGGTTTCACGAGCAAAGTAGGAATCCACCCTGTTGTTTAACTATTCCAAAATGCAGAAAAAGACAGGACGCGTTTTAATTCATTACTACAAGGCTAGCAAAAATCTGTTTTCAAAACTGACAGACACAACACACTTACACGTATACTCCCTACTAGAAATTCACTACTTATAAATAATACCTAGCCGTATATTAACCTAATAAGACTCATCACAGGAATATAAGAAGAGCAAAATATCAGGAAACCTAATGCAATATTCGTGTAATCACAATTATACAAATTTTATAAAACTCAGCATCTTCAAAAATGATTTTAGTATTATGTTAATGAACTAGGATTGGAGTATTTTTAACTTAACAGAGTATAAAACGGTGCAGTAAGAGCCAAAAAATTTTGAAAGAGAAAAACGAGGGAGAAATGACTTTCTCATCTCATAACACACTCAAAACTCCCGAGTTTGTAAAACCGCTTTAGAGAACAAGGATGCTAACTGGATACACTTTAAAGGTTCAACAGGGAGAGCTATATTATCGTGACTACTACTTTGCCATCCTCCTAGTCACGGTTTTCAATGCCTACACAGTCCTACATTGAAGACCACACCTGATTCACCATTTCCCAACTCCGTACCTTCGGTGAATGCACAGGAAAAACCTCAGCATTCACAGCCTTACAAACACACAGACAGGTTTCTCCCGGGACTCGCCTGACTGCACTGCTAATCCACCACCACGGGCCGCCACAGCTACCAGCGCCCATGAAGGAAAGCGGGCTGTCCAAAGATGCGCTGCTCCCTCTCGAACGCCTCCTCCCTCCAGCCCTGTGACTTTCAGAAGCCGGAGCTGATGCTAATAGCTGCTCTGCATCTAAACCTTCCACTGAGACTATGGACAGGCCACTGCTACAACCCTACCCCCGTCTCCCCCGCCAGGAGAGCAGTGGCTGCTAGAAGTCATGAAGCAGCTAGGCCCCAAGAAGGCAGCACACAAACAGAGAATGTCCCTGCCCAACTCTCCTCCAGGCCTGGATCTCTGTGGCTGTGGAGAGACAAGAGGGGGATAAAAACAACTACAAATGTTTGGGGCTTCAAAACCAACAGATGTCAAATTACCACCCACGTTTATAAAATGTCCCCTGGGTCGCAGCCAAGCCCTGCAACTGTGGGTCCACTTGCTCAGGACCCTGGAACTCTTATAACTGCTGGATGCAAAGACTCACCATGGCCATTCCCTTAACCACCCCCCCAGGGAATGCCACCCCGAGCTGGATTCTGGATGTCACTTCACCACAGCTGAACAAATGAGATGCCAAGCCTCTCAAATACACACCACTGGCACCATGTTCAGCTTCTTTTGCATGTTTAATGAGGACTGAAGTTTATTTGGAAAATTCCGTAATGTTAAGCCATAGAAATAAACAATTTCTAACATATTCAGAAAGATGTATGATGATGAGTAAGAATCAAAAAGACACTTTTGTAGGAAGCATAAGAATTTTTTTTTTTAATGTCCCTATTGAAAATGTAACTTCCACTTAACAGTCACTAGGTAAAAACACCATCTAAGACTATTTGTTTTCACCTGATTCAATCTCAGAATTCTATAATGGCCTAGTCTGGAGTTTCAATAATGGCGAATTGTTGAATATTATGGACGTCTCTATCCAAACACTTAAAGACAAATCATCTCGGGCGGTTTCAAATTAAAAGCTTGTAAAATATGTAACCTCTCCTAGTTTTTGCAATTAATAGGGTACATCTGCAATTAGCCTGACTTACTGAATGCAGTGCTGTTGTCATTAAAAGATGTCTGTGAAAGTGCTGCTGTTATTATGGAGGCTCAGGAGACCAATCCCTCCTAGAGGGCAAACAGTGGACTGGTAGAAAACAACAGCCATAAATCACACTGTCAGGCAGCGGGGAGAGCGGAGTGGAGCACAGGCACATGAAGGCCATTCACGGTAAACACAGCACGGCAGCTTCCCAGGCAGGATTTACTGCACCTGTAATTAATTAAAATTTCCTTCAAGCTAAATCTTTAATAAACAAGGATTTGTGCTGACAATGAAGAAAAAAAGGGCTCCAGCAACATAATTTTACAATATACCTCACAGAACAAGCATAGCATCTATCATTTCTTGTATCAGGTGTATACACCGTCTCTGAAGTTAATAGGAATTACATCACTTTGTGTTATAATTTGTGTACTTGGAATGGGTCTGAAATATTTAGGATGCTTGAGGGACCATGTGGCCCTTTTCTACTTTTATTTGTTATGTTTTTGCCTGACTCCCTTCCAGCTCTTTAAAAAGCCAAGTCCTTTGACTCTAGTGTTCCAGAAAACGGGCCTTTTTAAAGAACACGTGATGGCAGTTTCATCAAACAGCCATGTTTTCCCGTGGTTTGTTCTTTAATCACAACTTGTGTTCCGCAAAAAGAATTTTAACACGCTCTTTCATTGTTTCCTTTTGGGGCCGAATGCATCTGGATGTGAGAAAAAAAGGTCTAGACGTGAATGCCCACGAACACGTGTGATAAAGCAAGTGTTAACCTTCAATCTAGCCAAGTATTTATATTGAATCAGTCAGAAACAGCAGAGCATCTTTTCTTTTGACTACCAAGAAGAATGGGTCTGCAACATTCTTTGTTTCTAACAGTAAGAATTCCCTGAGTAAATGTTACACACCAAGGACAACACTAAGCTGCTCGTGCATCTCTATCACCTCAACAACTCTTCACGAAATTACCAAAAAATACTCACTGTGTTGGAGATCAAACTAGGCCCCCAGAAGCTAAGTGACTTGCCCAAGTTCAGAAAGCTATAAAATGGCAAATCCAAGATTCAAACCCTGGTCTGGTAATGACAAAAACTACACTTTGGAACCTTTATGCAATTGTTGCATTTCCTACCTTTATGCCTCTAAGTGCCACGAGCTTGTCAAAATGAGATAAAACTCTTCGATTTATCAAAAATACTCCACAGAATTACCATATCTGTAGGAGACAGCAGGAAAAGGTGGAAGAGACAAAGTGACAACTGTTTCAGAATATAAGCAAGAAATTTCTCATTAAGCGTCTTCCAACAAATTGAAAAAAAGGGTCCTTAACAATTAAATGAAGTTCATAACACAGTGCTAAAGATGCCACCACCCACGGTGAGTTATGGCATAAGTACATTTTCTCTCCCCAAGAAAATGGCTAGCTTTTCAAGGTCAGTTAAAAACATCATATCCATTTTTCGGAGCCCTAACAGCCTCAACTACCTGCAATGCCATGTTTATAGTTACTCAACAAATGTCTGTTAATCAACTCATGTATCAAGTTTCTCTATGTTAGAAAAAAAGGGATCACAAAACATAATGAGAAAAGGAAAATCTTAGATTCCTATGAAATGAGATTTCAACTGACCATTAAAAGAAGATCTAGAAGACTGAAGATGTCTTTATCTGATTTGATTGTTTGGTTGGAAACACTAGCCACATATTCTTCTGCATGGTTGCTGGGTTTACATTTGGTAATTCTAAATTACACTGTCAGTCAAAGAGAGCGTTAACAAAGATAATACAGGGTCACATGGTGAGAGAGGTGGGAAGCTAAAAGGCAATGTAAGGAAGAAGAATGATGGATGCATTCCATTCAGAAATTGATCTGATGTCTGTGCTCTAAATGAAATTTCTAATTTTTAATTTTCAAAATTTTATGTCATATCTGCTACAACAAATCATTAGGAAAATAAAGACAATCTACTTGAGTGATAAGCAGAACAATTCCTGAATTAGTACTTTTACATTTTCCAAAGAGAAATTCTCTTCTCTTTCGTATTTTCTCCAGCACGGAATGTCCCTATCTCAGAGTGCCATTATCTGGACAGGCCCGTGGGCACAGAAAGCTCCCCCATGTAGAAAAAGAATCTTAGCTGATAAGAACAGAAAGGAAGTCAGGCATTAGATGCTGGGTTAGAGGTCAGACCAACACTGACATAATATTTGAAATATGATTAAAAAAACAGTTAAATAACTGCAATCTAACACATTATCTGCAAGCCAACAGGTGTGCATGGGGTGGTGACAAAGATCTTCATGAACAAATATAAAAAGGAAGGAGCAAAGGTATCAAATGTCACTTTGGTGTTTGAATCTAGCAGCTGGATTTCTTTTTTTTTTTTTAAGATTTTATTTATTCATTTGACAGAGATAGAGACAGCCAGCGAGAGCGGGAACACAAGCAGGGGGAATGGGAGAGGAAGAAGCAGGCTCCCAGCGGAGAAGCCTGATGTGGGGCTCGATCCCAGAACGCCGGGATCACGCCCTGAGCCGAAGGCAGACGCTTAACGACTGAGCCACCCAGGCGCCCCCTAGCAGCTGGATTTCTGATCTTGGAAGTGTTACTAACAAGGTCTGTGCAAAGGATTTAAAGTATATTCAATGTGTCTTCATCACAAATAATAAACTGATATTAACAATAATAAATAATAAACTCTGTTTCTAAGTCAAGAGTATGGTCTGTAAGATGCAAACGAACACCTTTTTGGTCTTTTGTATAACAACTTACATCTTTAGAGATCTGGGATACTTTATAATGGAAAAGAAACAGTAGAGTTAATTAAGGGTCAGAGGAAAAACATACGTCTACTGCTTTTCCTCAAAAGTTAAATAAGAGGGCACCTGAGTGGCGCAGGCAGTTAAGCATCTGCCTTTGGCTCCAGTCACGATTCAAGGGTCCTGGGATCAGCCCCGCATCAGGCTCCTTGTTAAGCGGGGAGCCTGCTTCTCCCTCTCCTCCCCGCTTGTGCTCTCTCACTATCTCTGTCACTACCTATCTCTCTCTCTAATAAGTAAATAAAATCTTCAAAAAAAAGTTAAATAAGAAACTTCAAGTTAAGGTCCTTAGCAAACTGTAAAGCACCAAAAAAATTTATGAACAATCACATGCATGCATGTGTTTGTGTGTGCAAAACCACTTCAGAAGATGGAATCACTGCAAAGTGAATGATCTACTCTCTCAAGTTCTGCCCTCCAAATATGGAAGCAAGGCACCAACGCAGACATTTCATTTATATGAAGATAGTTCTTCAGGTTATAATAAAAGAGGAAATGCAGGTAAGCTATGATAAAGGTGAAAGTGAATAGATGCCCTTCAGTAGCCTAAAAGAAAATAAAAGGATAAAGAGGAACATATGGAAAACGTGCCTTTTAAAGAGAAACATCAAGTAATGAATCCTGCTGGATTTTGCAATACAGAACATTACAAAATGTCAACAGACGATGGAAGTGAAAAAGGTATCAAAAATGTTTTACAAGGGTGACAAAAAGATAGTTACAACAATTTAGTCTTACTAGAAAAACAATCCAAATGGTTATCATGCTGTTAAAAATCACTGTTTTGTTTTGATCACAGCATTAACCCTACCTCATTAATTATTTTAACTCAGTTCGTTTTCCATATACCATTTAAAATTCAGGGCAAAGTCAGTTGGTTTTAACAGCAGCTAGTATAAGCAAGATTCTATTTCATCAAACTTGAGCTACCAGATTATAGATACTCCTGATCCACTTCTATGAATGCTATGATTCACTACTCAGGATCCTGAACAAAATGCGAGTTTGGAGGAAAGGGGTACTGGGCGAAACTGCAAGAACCATGGAGTTCAGGGGCTCGCGTGTGTCGAACTCAGTGAGGCAAACATGCAGCAGCTCTTTCAGGCACGCTGCGTGGGGGCACAGGAGAGCTCACTCAAGAGCTCCAAAGACTTGGGAAAGAAAGAACTCATAACAAACTGCCACTTCATGTCAATAAAGTAACCTGTAAACCCACGGTGAAGAAATGTAATTATCAGCTATTCAGCAAACGCTTAAGGGCACTTTACACAGCTTACAGTCTGGATGGTCAGAGCTGAGAATTAAAAAAGCATAATACAACCTCTCTATGCTACCCATTTGAGCACAAACCAACCTCCTTTTTAATAAAGTAACTAAAACTACAAATAAGTGAAGAAATCCAACTTTCAAAATACAATGGTTATGCTTACATGATGACCAGGGATTCAGAGAACACAAAGCAATTTAACTAAAAAACAACAATAGGAAAAGCAACAAATCAGGAAATTCCCAAAATGGCAGGTTGTTCTTTTGTTCATTAAAAATGTTGAAGAGCATGTTAGATGCATTTACCGATGAGGAGTTACATTACACTTTCCTAAAACTGTGGACAGCTGCTAATGGCCCAAATCCGACTAGTTAACTGTTCTGTAAGCCCCCAATGTATGGCCCCACTCACGCTAGCAGGCTTGTGGTGCCCTGTCTGGGCCCAGTTGTGTTTTGCTGGACAACAAACACGTCTCAAGGCCACTATGAACTGTGAGAATGATAACGTCTAAATTCACAACTACTGTGAAAATAACAGAGCTCTAAATTAAATCAGTAAGTTAATGCATAAAAGAAACACAGGAACATACATTTAAGAAATACAGGGATCAGTCAAGCAGAGAAAGACAACTATCATATGATTTCTCTCATCTATGGAACTTCTTAAGAACTAGGAAGATCAGTAGGGGAAGAAAGGGATAAAGAAAGGGGGGCTAATCAGAAGGGGGAATGAAACATGAGAGACTATGGACTATGAGAAACAAACTGAGGGCCTCAGAGGGGAGGGGGGGTGGGGGAATGGGATAGACCGGTGACGGGTAGTAAGGAGGGCACATATTGCATGGTGCACTGGGTGTTATACACAACTAATGAATCATCGAGCTTTACATCGGAAACCGGGGATGTACTGTATGGTAACTAACATAATAAAAAATCATTAATAAAAAAAAAAAATACAGGGATCAAAGGTGAAACAAATATGTAAAATGGAGAAGTTTAAAACCAAGCAAACCAACAGGTACTGAAGTACTGTAGTGTTACCTTTTTTTGAGTATAGGAGCCGGTTTCATGTAGAATTGCCACTCTGAACGGAGGCCACCACGTGTGAAACTCCTTCACCCACTGATGCATCACTGTCGTTGGACAGACAATTATAGTCGGACCCAACCCCTTGAACCTGCATCCAAAACGTTCAAGAAGAAAACACAACCGTGAATGACAGCATATGGACGATTAACCGCCAAAAAACAAAAAAGGAAACAAATAGGTTAACAGTTTGAAAAAGAAAAGCCTAGCTATGGAAATTTATTGATATTTTCTCTAAAGAAAAAGCTGTTGAGGTTAACACCCAGTAAGTGAGATCTAGTGTAAAGTAAAAGAAAATGAAACAAAAATTACATAACAAAAATACTTTCCTTTCCTCTTCTATTCCAGGTGAGGGAAGGTGTTATGTATCTCTTCAAACAGAGAATCGTAGGAGTTTTCACCGACAGGATCTCATTCAACCTCCCAGCCGTGGGGAAGTAAGCAG
The DNA here is from genome assembly GCF_023065955.2 of Ursus arctos. Classification (NCBI taxonomy): domain Eukaryota; kingdom Metazoa; phylum Chordata; class Mammalia; order Carnivora; family Ursidae; genus Ursus; species Ursus arctos. Next base: position 38,841,132 of record NW_026623089.1, on the reverse strand, counting down.
GACAGAAATGCTGCCGTGCTCGGGGGATCCGAAGGTTGGCATGCCCAAGGCGACGTGGTTACCAGCAGACGCAGCAATTCCTACGGTCAGTCTCCTGACCGCCGCGGCCTGCTTTCATGACACCGTGCTGCTCGCTTCTCCATGTGTGTGGGGGCATCACAGTGATCTGGCAAGCCCACACCAAGCGTGCAGCTGCACTGTTCTTGGGGAAAGCAGCGGAGCACGACACAGCAAGAGTCTTAGCAGTCACCCACTGACCCCGCAGTCCCAAACACACACTCATGTACCGGGATATCCACGGTAGCACTATCTACACCGTGGAAAAAGTGGGTGCCACCTAAACGTCCATAAAGACAAGTGCTGAACAAACCATTCCATTTCTTTAATTCAGCACAAGCTAGTCGTTAGGAGTGCTGCCTGGGTCTATCCAGCTCTGCACACATTAACTGCATGATCTTGGGCACATTACTTCACCTCTCTGAACCTCAGTTTCACATCTTAAATGGGAATAATAATAGTACTGATCACATAGGGTTAAATGAAGATTAATTCAGTTAATACCTGTAAAGTGTTCAGAACAGTGCCATATAGCAAATATTATAAGGGCTTGTTAAATAAGATCGAATATCACAGAACCATTAAAATCACTTTTGAAGAATATTTAAAAACCTGGAAAAATGCTCATAAGAAGTCTTTTATAAAACAAAACTATTTATGGAATCACTCCAACTCACTTTCACATAGAGAACTGGCAGATTGGTTGTGATGGACACTATCTCAACATTCATCCCTCCCTCTCCTTCCCAATAGAACCACGATTTTGTGCGGGTGTTCCCTCTTTCTTCCCACACTGTACTTGATGGGGATCTGACCACTGCCTGGCTGTGGGAGAAGCAGAAACCTGGGTTCATCCACAGCTGTCAGCACACAGTACCCGGCCCCCTCCCCGGCGCCACTCACTCTTCGACTCAGGGCCTGGTAAGACTGGTTCACTCAGCATAAGGAAGGAAGGACTCCCATTCCAGGCTGGGGGAGACTTTTCTCTCTCGGTCTCTCCTAGCACATGTGAACAAGGAAACACAGCCCAGTGGCTGCTGGGCAGTTGGGCTACAGTGCAAGGAGATCTGATGACTACAAGGAGAACTGACCTTAGGAGAAAACTGAAGTCCCTGGGACCCTGATGACATCACTGAGCTGCGGATCATGCTGTGTCTACTGCCCACCTTCTCTGTAGGTTCCTAGGGGTATCACATATACTGTGAACATCTGACTCAATGTAAGGTTTTGCCTACTTGTAACCAAAATATCCTGATACATTGCACACCACAGGTAACTAACCGAATGTGCACCATCCTGCACTCCTTCCCCCCATTATACTGGAACAAGTGTCCCTCTTCATGTCTGACCAATCCCTTTGCCTGTGCCTAGAAATCCATACTCCCATTACTGTGGCCACACTTCATCCTCAGTCCTGCTGGGAGCTGGGCGCCAGTTGGTACATAAGATGAAAATTAAGCAAAAGTCAGACTAACTATGGGAATCTCTTCAGCACTAGACTCACGCTCAGCTCATGCTACAGGAGACAACTGGGAGCCAAGACTGACTGAGGACGCTGAGGTCACGTGGCCTACATTTCACTCATTCTGGGGCAGAATCACTGCCACTCTCCCCCTCCCCCACCTTTTTCTGCCCAACAAGGATGTTGAATATCTGAAGCTAAATGCACATTACGTATACTTCCCCGTGCTACCTCATTAATTCCCATAGCTGCAATTACTCCCTCTACACGGGTGACACCAAATCTAGGTCCCCAGCCCAGATCTCTTTCCTGAACTCCAAAGTACCATATGCTTGGATGTCTAATTGCTGGCTCTCCAGTTAAATGTCCCCACAGCACCACACACAATCCTCCCCCACCTCGCCCTCCTCCCATGTTTCCAAACCCAATGGAAAGAACTGTCATCCACTATCCAGGTGCCCAAATTCAAAATCCATGTTTCATCACTGATCTGTCCCTCTTGTTCTCTACCTACTCAACGTACACTGAGTTCATGTCATGTCTATCTCCAAGAAAGGCACCTGTCTCTCCTTCTACACTGTTGATACTCCAGGTCTGGCCACTATCACCTCTTACCTAGGTTACTACACTCTTTAGCACAGACATTTCAAAAAAGCAAAAATCTGAATGTCTCATCCCTTTGCCTGAAAAGCTTTAATGTTTGCCTACTGCTCTTGAATAATCTACACACCTTAAGCTGGCCTATGAGACCACAAGGACTGACCTCTGCTCACCTCTTCACCCCCACCTCTCTCACGGCTCCCACCCCAACATCTGCCTCTGTGGTTCAGCACGCCACCTGCCAGCACTGTCTTCAGTTCCTACAAAGCACATATTCCTCTGATCTCTCGACGTTCCCCTTATCCTAGCTGCCATCTACTTGTGTTTTAGCCCTGAGGTTCTTTTACAGAGTCTTCCTTTTTCTCTTTGGATGGGTTAAGGATTCTTCCTTGGTATATCCACACTAGTTAGGACCCCATACTAACCCTACCATAACAGGTATCACTCGTATTTTTATTGTGTGTTAGATCCTTCCTAAGCCCCTTGAAGGTAGGAATGGCCTCTTCTTCAAATGCCTAGACCACAGGATGTAATTAATGAATACTGGATTTATTAAATGAAAACATTTTCTTAAAGGTTGTAGAAAATACATTGAAACGTTAAAAGAGATTATTTCTGAGTTAGGGAATCGTGGGTAATTTTTATTTTTTTGCTGCAGCTCAGTAAATAATTTCTGAGCTTAATTTTTTTGTAAGTTACTCAGAGTAAATCACACAGTGCTTGAAATATTAAAAGTAATCTTCTGCACAGCTCAAAAATACCTGCAGTTCTATTACAGAAACAAGCCGTAACTGAAATGAGGCTCAGTTATATTCCAATGTGACAAAATGCCTCCATCCACTTCTAAATCCTCTCATCCTTCAGCTACAGCTACTGCCCCCTGCCCCTCTGCTCCATATTAAGGGCTCAAGAAGTAGAGGCTACAACAGACTTTGACACTTCCCAAATACCCAAGCCAGGTTCTGCTCCTCACTAAGGGCAGGCACCCCCTCAAGCTCCCTGGGGATGGCATGACTCTGTTCTGGCCCCCTTCATGACAATATTTCCTTCTAAATGGATTAAATGCACCAGCTTCTTTATATCCTCCATGGGGAACATGAGTTATTATCAATATGCGCTTAGCAGGGATTAGGAAACAACCAATCAAAACCTGTTTAAAATATTTACAAACAAAGTCACTTTCAAATAAGTATAAATACATACACATGCTTTATTCAGCTACATGCACTTATTTCTTTTTATCACATGCTTTCTGCAAACGGCTACACTGATGACTCACAGTGTCATTTAGGACCAATATTTTATTCTAGCTGAACACATATCTGGCATTATGATGCCCTTTCATTTCTGCCATTCTCCCTCTATTAGAAGACTATGGAGGTTTTCACACTGAGTGGAAATCTAGGAGCAGACCTAGATTGTTGCTGAACCACAGGAGGGGCAATCAAATCCATTAACTGTCACATCAACTGAACCACCCTTTTCCAACCCTCAAAACCAGTGAGATGAGCGTAATGGCTAAATGTACTAGAGTAATTAGCATCAATTACCAAACTGGCTAAAATTCCTTTCATCTTTGATTAGCATTGATTATCTAATGAGTTTAGGACAAGCCAATAGCTCCAATGGTCAAATACTTCAACCTACAGGATGGAAACCCTGCTATCCACAGGCTAGAACTTACCAGGAATTACAAAGTAAAATATTTACCTTTGAAAGTTAATTAACTTTTTCAGGCCATTTTATTTGTAACCAGGAATTTACTAAATGATATCCAAGACCTTAAAGTATTAACTGAAGTTTGAAAGGTAAATTATTTATTTCCTCATCATGAAATTCAGGGGACCTATCGTTATAATATGAATGGCCAAGGGAAAAGAAGGTAGTATGCACATGATGAACTGGGAGCACAAAAACCAGTACAGATTTTTACAACTGCACGTAATAAGCTTCTCCCTCTTTTAAAAACAAACACACATGCAAAACACATTAAAAAACAAAACCAAAAAAAACTTCTTTACCATGAAGTTTCTTCTTGGTATCCCAGAGACTTACAACTTTCAAAGACCATGGGCCATAAAACTGCAACACGAAGACCATCTCAAGTTAGGGCCCCCAAATCTACACAGTTCACAGGGGTTCAGAGAAAATGTAAATAGCCAAAATGAACCATGTCAGCTCACTGAGAACTTCATCTAACCATTCATCTATTTTTCTTTAGGACATAAACACAGCGAAGAACTCCAAGTTCATCGAGTTGCAGAGGTGGACAGGTTATAAAATTGTGAGAAAAATGTGATACAATTTGCTCTGGCACATGGAAGTCGAGGGGACCACGCTCCCCAACACACCTCTATTCATAAAGAGCCCGGCTGTTTGGCTGATACATAACTGCATTCTGGGAAGCCACTTCCACCAGTACTATTTTAATAAAGACAATCTGGGCTATCATCCAACATGCCACACTATTTCATTATGGAAAAGAGGATATGAGCATTGATAGTTAATTGATTACAGCTGCTGCTCATTATTAGCCCTGCCTTCACTCCTAGTAGGATTGCCACCACTCTGGAGAGCATGTTTTAATTTTTAGATCAAAACTACACTGCAGGGAGGACTTGAGTTTTCGTAGGCCCAGAGTATTAGACTCCACACAAGTTTCATGACAATAGGAAGGGAAGGGAAGATAAGAGATGGGAAATAAGAAAATCCCAGAAATCATTTAAGGAAAGAAAGACTGTCCTAGAAACCATCTGGGGCAGCCTGGGGCATTCCAGTTATCCAAAAAGAAAAAAACAAACAAAAAAACATCCAGGTAGAGATGCAGAGCCACGCCAATCAAAGAGCTTATTTAGAACAGAGAAAGCACTTTCTAAAACACTAAACTAATGACACTCATAGATAAGAAAACACTAAATGCTCATTTTCAACTTTGACTTTTCCCTTGGGCTGCAATGTTTTCATGGTTCCAAGTAAAATATGTAATAGAACTCTAATATTTGAAGGAAAACCTCTGCTTCAGTACAACTTCCCTGTAATAACAAAGTATTTAGTATTTTAAAATCTCCAAATGTTTTTTCCCTTTCCTACATCATATAAAATATTCCTAAAACGAATACTTCTCATGAGAAGTGTGATCTGTTAAATTAATGGAAAAGGAATAAAAACAAAGCACTACTAACGATTAAAAAAAAAAAAAAAGTTCTTTACTCAATAGTTTATGGTTTGCATTTGGCTCCATACTAAACGTTTCTCTGGCGCCAAACCCGAGCGCAGGACAGTCACTCTCTGCAGTTGCTGACTTCAGGCACATTGGAACTGTGTTGAAGGTGCCTCTAAACCCTATTCAGTGAGTGTCTGAGGTTGCTACAACATAACCGTCTAGTAAATATCTTGCTGTTACTCATTAGATAAACCTACTGGAATCCAAGGAGCTCTCAGATTATCTGGGTTAGAGATGAACTATCCTACATAATTCACCTCGTATTATTTTTACCAATACTGATTTACATAAAGCCAATTTACAGCTTTAGTATGGAAATAAATGCTCACTGTATTTCGAGAGAAATATTTCAGTCCCAACATACTGAACTAACACAATTTAAATGTTGATTCTTTCTGAATACCACAGCTTTAATAGTTCATTTAAATTCCTAAAGAGAATAAAGATCACAATCCAAACATAATTTTCCATCATTTTAGGCAATCATTTAGGCTTTGGCTTTAGAGTCGATATAAAATTCTTGAAGATTGGGAGAGGGAGAAGAAAACATAGTGAGCAGACAATTTCATGTAAAAAAAAAACCAATCCAACCACTATTACTATCTACAAATGCTATCACACATACTGATTATAAAAGAAATTCGGGAGAATGGCTTCTCCAAAGCTCCAACTTTCCCCATGAATAGACTTTGTACTTACTGTAATGCTCACCTGGTCTCCTGCCAGAACAAATATTTTAATGTAAAATTTAATAAATGGGACTAAAGGTATTATACCCAATTTAAAATTCCATATTGTGTAAACTATCGATATTAACATAATTGAGTTTGTAAACAATCCATTTGTAGAAGCTAACCTTAGACACTGTATTGACCCAAAATATCTAGTGGGGCTCATCTGCAAAATGAAGCATCAATGCCTGGAATTCATTAAAAGTGTTACATGTTTAATTTCTCCTGCCCTACAGCTCCATTGTCTCGTAAAAATTTTCCTTTGATGTCCCCCACTAAAAGAATTAAAGGAATATTGTAATTGAAATGTCATCAATAATTCACAAGACCCTCCTCCACAGCAATACATCTGATGAAATATTAATTGAGCTCCACAGACTGACAGTCTGCAGAGGAGCACTTGCCTGTAATTTGAACCACGAGTCCTGATCTTGCTGTAGCTCAGACCTGCCAAGAAGGCAATTATCTGGATGGTCTTGCCCAATCCCATTTCGTCTCCCAGAATTCCTCCTGCCTGCTGGCAGTGCAATTCCCACAGCCACCTAACACCTGTCTGCTGGTACCTACAACAACAAACACCAACAAGAAAGAGAAAATGGCAAATGGTGGATAATACAGATCATAACAGAAAGTACTCATGAATTAATCATTTGGCTAGGTTCTAGTACCAGTCAGAGAAACATGCCGGATGTGTGTTTTACATGAGCATTATATTTATAAGGTCATACATTTTTGATTACCTAGGCATAAAATCACAAATTTTTCTTTATAGAACATGTTAACACATTTCTAATTAAACTGATAGATGGGGTAATTAGGGACTATTTCATTTCTTTTTCAACATTAGAAATAGCTTGGTAAACAAGCATAAATTTATTATCTTTTATTCAGTATCTTTCCAGAAAAAAATCTCAAATATTTTTACTTATATAAAGTTCCAATATTTTTTCTATGGAAAAGAGGCATTAACATTTACTTTTTCTATCTCAACAGCATCAAAAAGCAAGAGACAGAACACTACAATTTACAGCACATACTTTTGAAAAGTCACTTGACAATTATATTATCTTTTATAGGAAAAATTTAATTGAATTTTAAGGCCATAAACAAGTCTGAATAAAAGGGCTGCTCACAAAATTAGTACATGACAGATGATTCTCTCATATTATTAGCAGATGAAAAAAAGAACACTTTAAAGACTCAACAATACAAAAAGTCTTTTTAATATTTTAAAGCAGAACTTGATTCAGGGGCTTTATCATAGATACAGAAAGATCAGAGCTATTAAAATTTTAAATAAGGAGTACAAGACAAAGAAAAATAATATGTTCTCCTATAAAAACAAAGTTGGTATTTTCTTTTCTCCATCAATGGCATATTTAATCTATAATCTAAAAATGAAGCTAAAAAGGGGATAACGCAAGAAGCATTTTTGAGAGTGAAGAAAGACATCATAGAATGATATGAAAAATATATGCCAAGTTTAAAAACAAATCTAAGGCAAAAAATATTTAAAAGACCATGAAATCTAAAGATTTTTTTTTCCAAAAAAAATACCAAGGCTGATGAGCTTCCCATCTTAAACACAGGCATTTTTGTTGTTGGTTTACTGGCCTGATATCTACTCCAATATGTGTGGTATGTCTACCTAAAATCTCACTGTGAACTCTACTCCTTGTTGAACTAGTTTCATCTCTTAATCATATGTTATAATTAACTTCCCCCAGTAGTTTCCCCCAGAATCAATTCCAAAAGTTTACCTCTAGCTGTTGCTATTACTATCTATCTAAAACTTCGAATGAGAATGTTGCTGCTTATTAAGTTTGCTATTATACACACTGAATATGCACCCTGAGGAAGAGGATTAAAAATCAAAACACAGTAAAGTCTAGTATGGATAAAAGATCAGTAAACTGAAGAACAACAAGTTCTATTAACACATGGTACATAATCAGAGAATAATGGCTACTAACTCCTTAAGAAGCCAATGCCGGGGAGGCAGAAGGCCACGTGGTTTGGATATAGCCTCACAACCACCCTGCATAAAGAAAGCAACCCATTTTATAGTTAGGATGTGAAAGCACACAGAGGTTAAGTAACTTGCCAAAGGTCACACTGCTAGGAAAAAAACGAGCAAGCCAGAACTGAAATCCAGAACCTCTCCTTCCAAAGTGACTCCACTTAGGAGATAATCTTGACCAGCGGTTCTCAATGGGGAATTATTTTGCACCCTAGGGGACATCTGGCAATCCCTGGAGTCATTTTTGGTCATTCAAACTGGTAAAGTACAATTGTTATCTAGTAGGTAGAATCCAGAGATGCTGTTCAACATCCTACAATGCACAGAAGAGTCCTTAAACAAAAGAATTATTCTGTCCAGAACGTCAGGTGTGCTGAGGATGAGAACCCCTGATGTAGGCTAAAAGCTGACTGTGAACCACAACAATGAACCAATCTCAGCTGTGGATAAAGATATAGTGCAAAAAAACCTGATGTATGATCAGAAGCACTAAATACTAGTTAATCAACCTCCTTTTACCGAGGTGGTGAACAACTATGGGACCAGCTCCTCCAGGCTGAGTAAGGACGAAAATCTCCCAGTGATCATTCTAGTGTTTCACCACTACACCACACCACCTCTCCTAACACGGGTCCAACATCTCTTTTTGTTTGGGGCCAATCAATTTAAGCGGGGAAAATCTAGAGGAGCACTCCAGAAACCATGAAAGGAATAAAGAATGGCAACCTGCACGGTATCCCAAAGGGAGTTTAGGAGGGCATTAAGACAGCTGCATCCTATGTGACCCAGGAGAGGCAATAATAGTGTGATTTCTCCTCATTTACAAATGTAATCTCCAAGGGCATACGATTTCGTGTTTATAAAATGATTAACACTAAAGAAATGGTTTAAGGAAAAATATCTACTAGGTGGCCCTGTAAGTCACACCACTACATGGAAATCCCCAACAACTGAGACATTGTACAAAGATGGCAGAGTGGCTCTTTCTTTCTACAAAGGCCCTAAGACCGCACCAGCACATTGGTTGGCAGGTGTGTGTCGCTGGATGAGGAGGAGTTAGGGAGCCTGGGTTCTGGTTTCAGTAGTGCCACTAAGTGACTTAGGTTTTGTTGCTTTAATTTCCTAATAAACACTATAAACAATGACATACTTCAAATGAAAGGTTACAGAATAGTTTTCAGAACCTTTGAAAGGCATATAAAAAATTACTCCTTATAAAGATATTTTACAAACTATTGTACAATAGTTAAAAAAAAAAAAAAAGGACCATACTCTGCTTTCCCCATGAGAATGAAGTATCACAAAATAACCACAAATAATTGGTATATATCTTGGCATTGTCACACTAACCCAAGATTCCATTTGCTAGTGTGGCTAAAAGTAAGGTCAAAAGATTGAAGTTTGTCATTTGATTGCTAAATTATACAGATGAATGCATTTGCTGGGCAAACTTTCAAAACAGAAATTTAAAAGTTAAACATGATCTTAGAGAAAATAGCGCTTAAATGGATAACTGTAGCTTCTGACTCCCTTGTGTACAACTATACCCTGTTAATTTAATTCCACAGAGTGCAATAAATACAGCAAAAATATATCTACGGCTGAAAATTAAACTGGCCTGGCTAAAACTTAATCATAAAGGCAAAATGAAAACTTATCAATCCTATTAATTTTTTTCATACAGCAGAAGAAAAGGAACAAGTCTAATAACAATTATTTTGAGAATATGTTTTTTAGAAATGAACACAAAATACTTTGCAGAAATGTGTAATTAAGACAAATTAAAACAAACAAACATGACATGTATTTACATTAACTACTACAGGGTTAATAAGTCAATACACTGAAACCTATATACCCTTAGTAAGCAAAGTCTGGTTCTAGTAACTGTGAAATTCCGTTAGCACAAATTCTCACACTTATACAAAAGTGCACATTCAACTTGACTCTTGAGGCTATATACCAACTTACTACACATGCAGAAGTATCCTTCTTCGTTAAATCAATTTAAATTTATAATTTGGGTATTTCTTTTGCTAGTACAACACTGGTACTATCTGGACTGTTCCTTAATAAGCAATCGCTTTAGAGAAGATAAAAAGAGTTGTCAATAAATGTTGTTTACATACCCTTCCACAGTTAATTTTCGTTTGGGAGAAGCAATAAACAAAGTAGCCACCTCTCTGGGCTACAAAATGATTTGTCTGCAAAAATTATTAGAGCGATTCAGATTTGAATTTCTACATAAGTCGGCTTCTGTCCAGTTATGGCAACCCAACCAACACACTTCACATTTTTAGGATTTAAGCTTTCCTATATATTTAGTGAGGTAAAATAACTGTTCCCAACGCCTTTTGCCCACCCTCCCCTCATTGAGGTAAAAATTAAAACTATAATATAAGCCCTTTGAGAGGAAATATAAAAAGCATGTTATTTTTAAATAGACCTCTTGCACAAGTTTAAGGCATGGCAGACAACTGAATCTAGAAGGAGATTAAGCATAATTGTCTCAAAGAAAGAAGTTTCTATCCCACACCCAACTACCAAATGATGCTACTGAACAGAAAGTAACTATATAATGGTTTAACTTCCTATATGCACTGAAGAAGCCTTCCTAAAGTATCTTGTTAAGTAAATCCCAGGAGTGATGAGACGGAAAATGCGCTTCCGTATTTACATTCATCACGGGAGACTGGCCCAGGCCATGCAGGCTACAGCATCTATTACACAGCTCCCGGTTATCTGGAACACTCGGCCACTTCACAAAGGAAACACAGTCAGTTTGAAATAGCAACTTAATGCCAAAGGTGTTTGCCTAGATCTTCTCTTTTGACATTAGAACATCTACATAAAATATTTAGATGCACATTTGGTCAGCTCAAAAGTATTATACCCTTAGGTACAATATAAAACACTCAAACTACTCTCAATAGTTTTTATTTCTACACAGAAGTTAAAAAAAAAAAACCACCCCAATATTGATTTTAATATACAACTCTTCTTACTTAATTCATCTGACTTAAGAAATTAGAGGTTTGGTCCCTTAGAATTACTAAGAACAAAAAAATAATTCGACGTAGATGGCTTTTAAATGTGTTGCTTTTAGCTGGCTGAGACAGGTCCACATAGATTCACCAGCTTACAAACGTGCCCCATGCGCACTTTAGGCCATTTATTATCATCTACTTTTAATGAGCAGCACGTGGCTAAAATTTCATTTGACGATATCTGTATTTGCAATAAATTGCTGCAAGTACCTTGAGGGCCCACAGGTAACTACTGTATCATATCTAAAATATTAATTTGTACACAATGGCTTGATGACAGATATAAAGGAAAGAACACACGGCACATACTTAAAAAGCTTTTTGAACAGAAAACCTGGCATTTTAAAATCATCAAACTCCGCATCACTCTCCTCAGAATTGTCTTCGAGCTTCAGACACTTCTCTTTGTCCTGCAGCCTCAGCTTATTCCATCTCCTACCATGAAAAGAAAAATCATATTTTCATTATTTTGGTTACAAGACAGATTAAAGCACAGTTCTAGATAATGCACAGGAAAAAGACGGAAATTAAAATGGTCTTTTAGCTTTCTGCCACCGTCATTACCCAAAACACTGATATTCAAAGAAAAAAAATTCTCTTTTCCTTCCTTTTCAATTCAATTCTTATTTGAATTATTACAGCTACTTTAGAAATATTTCTGTAAGGTCCCATTTCATTATCAAAACTACTTGTGCCTCTTCTGGCATACCCTAAGGGGAAATTTCTCTTCTACTTCCTAAGATATATGAACTTAATTCTAGAAAAGACTCAGTGAAAATTTCAATATAACTATTTCCAAAATGGCAATATAACAAAAAATAGATTTTATTTATCATTACTATTTCTGTGCTAAAGATATGACGGTCATAGCATAAAACAACACAGTATCTTGAACAAAAAGCAAAGGTTAGGTCAAAATTGCTATATATCAGATTAACATATTATTTACTTAATGGAGGGCCATCAGCAATATCAAAGGACTGATAAGTAAACAACTTAGAAAAAAAGGTGTTCACTAAATAAAATCTAACTCAGGAAAAAAAGTGTTCATTAAATAAAATCTAAGTTATAAATTTAGTAATATGATGCTTTTCAGATATAAAATAAGATGAGTGTTTATATTTCAGAGGGGTGATGCCATGTATGTATACCAGAAGAAATGTCTAAAGATTTGAAAGTCTTAACAACACACTGAGGTTGTTGGGAAGGTGTAGTCATTTAACCAGACTAATTCTGCATCCAAGTAACTATATAATGGACACCGGTATCATGAGTTTAAAAAATACACACACACACACACACACACACACACACACACACAACTCAATAGCCTCACATTCTATTTACTTCCAAAATAAAAGGATGACCTTTCTTTCTCAGTATGCATGCATCTCACAATGTGAATTTCACAAAATGGTGGGAATGGAATAAAGCAATACAGATAAATGCCTTCAAAGTAAAAAGCTCACAGGAAGGGAATGAGAACAGCAACATGTATAAGATATTTAACCGCCACTGATTATGTAAGAATATTAAGAGAATGTGTGGAGGAAAGTAAATGAGAAAATGGAAGGATAATATCATATACACTGCTCGGTTTAACCAATGGTGTTTTCCAGTATCAATTACCACACCAGCACAGGAGGCCAAATACAAGAGCAACAGGCAACCCCATCGAGGTAGCCGCTGGAGGACCTTAAAGCACGCCCTCTGATACAAAGTCTTGCCTTGTTGAGAATGTTCACTCTTCAAAGTAACAAAAGGAAGGGCTACCTGAGATATAACTGCAATCAATAAGGAAGAAGTAGCTGGTGATCTGAAGCTGCTTCTCGGGGTACTAAGAGGAGCTATAAATAAGCACTGTTGGTAATTTCCAGAGAAGAACAGGAAATTTAAGAGGCAGTACATAGCCAAGCCTAAGAAAACTGCTGTCATATAACCATGAGATAGTCTTTTTATATAAAATATTTAATGACCTTTTTGTGCTTAACTTCTAAAGGCAATCTCTTCCTCTCTTTTATTTTTCTTCCTTAAAAATTATCTCCGTGCAATTGATGAAATGAAGTACCTCTCGGTGCCTATAATCGTCTTTGCTATTCTTCTGAGTTTCATATTACGAACAAATTTAGTTAAGTGCAATGGTGCACAGCAGTGGTTCTCAACCAGGGGCAATTTGGCCATCCTCCCTGCCCCCCAGGGTAATTTGACAATGTCTAGAGACATATTTAGTTGTTCCAACTGCTGTGGGGAGGGAGGTACACTACTAACATCTAGCAGGTGGAGGCCAGGGACACTGCTGATAAACACCCTACAATGTACAAGCCAGGCCTCCACAACAAAATGTTATCTGGTCTCAAATGTCAATAGTGCCAAGGCTGAAAATTCCTGGTAGCTAAGTAGACGCGCTACTGAAACTTAGAAACCAAATGACGTACATCCATTTTCCTGGTATATATATCTGGATTCTCGCTACCTACTATCTGAAATTTAGTGAGCAAGCAATTTCACATAACAAGATATTCCTCAGTATCCAAATTCCTTACTATCAGAACTCAAAACCAAACATCTGCAAATCAAAAGATACTTGTATTTACCAAATTTATGAATAATACAAAACTCAGAAGAATCACAAAAACTACCAATCCACTTAAAAACACTCCATTTTGCAATTATGCAAAGATAATTTTACAGGAAGAAAAAGAAAAACACCAGAAGATATTGGTTTTAGAAGTTTGGCATAAAGTCATTAAATACTTTACATAAAGAGTATCACATACTAAACTCCATTGACAGATGATAGCTATTTCCTCAGACTCAGCCAGCAAGTCTTTGTGGCCGTTCAATTTCCCACTGCATCACTCTGAGTCAACAGGGTTTCAGCTTCCTCCTTCTCCTCCCTCCTAAAAGGTACAGGCATCATGTCACCACAGAACACAGCACCTAGGAAACCACATAAGCCACTACAGAAATGATTGCATTCCAGTGCCTTCCGCTTCATAAAGATGAAGCAAGCCGAACGTTTATACAGTTTGGCTAAAGGATGACTAAAGGTGGTAGGGAAAAATCATTATTGCCTACAAGCATTTGTACCATTGTGAAGACAAATCGCCCCAGTAGAATCATATACACATATTAAAGACAGAAAATACCAGGGTTATAAAACCACATGCATATGCGGCTCAGGCTAAGACATCCTTCTGTTATATAAAGCAGTAATTCCCCATGTGGCTTGTAGCCAGAACAGACCTCCGACCATCTAACCAATGCCCACTGAGGCAGTGCAGCACCAAGTGCCGATGGACAAGAAGGACGCCATGGCAGACTAGGGAGGTGGAGGAGGGCCAGATTCACCTGAATTGAGAGAAACAGAAGTCTTTCCCAACCTAGATGCCATTAAGGGTCTTAAAGTTGCTCTCTTTTGTGTGCTTAACCTGCCTGTCCTGCAGCCTGGCAGGCTGAGCAATCTGTCTGGCCAGCAGGTGTAAAGGGATCTCTGTGCTATGAATAAACTGGGTTTGACGCACGGAGCAAGCACAGGCCAAAACACGAAAAGTCTGCACCCAGACGGTCTAGAATCAAATCCTGACTGCTTTTATCAGTTCTTTAACCCTCAGCAAGTCACTCAGCCTTGGCAGCACCTACCTTTCCTCAAGTGGGAGGTGGAGAGAACAATGGCATGTACTTCCCTAGATTTAGGGAGGATTAAATGAGGTGTCACATGTAAAGCACTTAGCATGAGCCTAGAATATAAGTACTCAACAAATAAATACACTGTTCTACATAATCACGTCTGCCTACCGAAACCCTCACACCAACTCAGACGTGATCCTCACAGGCTGGTACTGCCACTCTGTTCACATACGGAGAAGGAAGTGGAGGCAATATATAGTACAAGGCAATCTGCTGCGATAATGCGAGGCACCACAAGGGCTTAACAGAACTACCTGAACACGTACGTCTGAACAAAACCCATGTTTGGGAATCAAACAGATGCTCAGAAAATTATTACGAATAACGTGATCACCATGAGTAAACACACCTACCCATTAGAAGGTACCTGCTGGAATACCTCACTTTTAAAATTCTGTAATAGATGTGTAAACAGGGAGCTGTCATGAAGTATGGCTGCTTTTTATATGGCAGTAAGAAAAAAACAGATACAGAATGACTTAAAATTGGTTGGGGGTGGGTTGAGATGAAGATTCAGGCCCCAGTGATTTAAAATCATAAAAATCATGTATGGTCCCAAAATGTCTAAATTCTGTTATTTCAACAAAAGAAGCTACATAATGGATTTTAAAAGTGGAAGGGGGCAGTAAATAGTCCAATATTTACATTTTTGGAAAAGAACTTTCTCATATTTTCTATGCTCTCATTTAAAAACCTCCGCACATGTCATAGTCACAGCTGCAGCCGCATAAAAGCAAGCGGGCCCAGTGTTCCCTGGCAGGGTTTCTAACTCTTCACACGCCTCGCATCGTCAGCCTGCTAGCGACTCCACTGGCAGCCACTTAGAAAAGAACCCAGCAATAAACATCAACTTACAATTCCAATCAGATGCAGGCAGAGAAACTGCTCCCTGGCTTTGCTACGTTCGTGCAAGAATGAGAACCTGGCCCAGGCTGTGGGGCCTGGGGCTGAGACCACAATAACGATCTGTCAGAAGCGACTTGGACCCAGGGCCGGGTGGCTAGCAACAATGCACAGCATAACCAGTTGAACTATACGAGGAACACCCCCTCCTCCAGTTGCTAAGGCACCTTGTCAATGGAATCCTAAGAATACACCTGAGAGCTAGCGGCCACCATTTAAACTTAATTTACTTTCAACGGAAAATTTCCAGAACACCAAGGATGTTCAAAATATATAAGTGGGCAAACACGGCTAGCTGTCATTATGCCACTACCTTGTGGTTTCCTCCTTCCTATGCCATTTTGCATTCCTGTAGTGTCCCAACCTCCCTCCCGCAAACACATCAACAACCCCCATGGACCTATCAGAGCTCTGTTCAAGCAGTGCCTCGGGAGGAGGAAGCCCTCTCTGACGAACCAGAGTTGTCCTGTCCTCCAGTTACCTTCCCAACCCCATGGCACCATGGGCACACCTGGTGTTTTTACTAGAACACTCACCAAGTGTTCAGCAACATTTGAAAACCGTATCTGTCTCCACCATTAGACTGGGAGCCACCTGAGGCCAGAGACTGTTTTAGCCATTTTCATACCTCTAGAGACCAGACAATGGCCCACCTTAACACAGATGCTCAGTAAATGCTATACGAATGAATGAATGAGGTTTAGATTTAGGCTAGGGGTAAGGAAGACACCAGGGACAGAAGCGTGGCTTGAGAATGGTCAAAGTAGGTCATTGAAAAATGGGTTCAAGAACCGTCCTGTTCTATCTCATTTACAGCCTACCTCCTGCTGCATTCCTCCTCTTTCCACACGTATGATGTGAAGGTACTACAAGATCCATCCACTGGACAAACATGGTTAAGGTCCACAACAAAGAACAAGGTATGGCAAGGACGAAATCAGAGAAATTCTTACTTTTATAAGGAGAAAAAAAAAAGGACAGGAGATGAAGCTCATTATATTGAGTAATAAAAATTTTGTAAGTAATTTTCAAGTCCTGAGTTCTGTTTTATGGGTTTTCCAGTGGATTTACTTTGCAACAAAACTGGTTTCTACACACCAGTCCTTGGGAAGAATCAGGAGCCCTGAGTTTGGGTCCACGCTTCCCTAGGACCAGGTGGAAAGGGTGGGCAAATATTCAACTTTTTTAAATGAAAGAATTCATCTTCTGACACATGGGAAAAAAAAGCTTAACTAGCCCTAAACTACACTGACATTACTAGAAAGGAAATAATGCTTTGGATGCTTCATCTTTTTCTTTAATCCACACATGTAATAGTCACAGCTGCAACCAAATAAAACGAAGGACGTCAGTCACTGGGGAGACTTTCTAACTCCAACAGCTCCTCAGACTTCGGTGGCAGCCACTAGAGGAGAACCCAGTAAAAAAAAACAGATTTCAGATCCCACCAAGAAGTGCAAACCAGATGTGGGCAGAGAGCTACATTTCAGGTCTATAACTAGCAAGGGGAGATCTGAACTTTAGAAACATCATCCAACATCACTGCATTTGTCTCCTCGGCCACCGAAGGAGCCAAATAAAGGGTTCTCACAGCAGTACATGATAATATATATACTACACCCTTTGGAAACTATTTTTTTATACTGCATACATGTCAAATGCTATCTCACAATTAATTACTGGCAGGAAATTATACAAAAAAGTAAAATTGAGACATTTTCGTTAATTGTAGGTTAAATATGAATAAAAAATAACAACTGTGAAAACACCTACTGCAATCTTGGGCAGAAAGGAGTTAGACGTAGCCCCCAAGTCTAGAAGGCCTTCATGCTAGTCCATCCATGCCACCAGCCCAGAGTAAGCTTATCACAGTCCACTTGGGGAATGATGTCCTACACATCTAGGTTAGCAAGGAATGTGGAAATCAAGCCTTACAAGACACTACAGAATAATCTTGAACACTGACCTGAGAACAGAGAAAACCGTGAGGAACCAAAGTGTAATCCTGACCTACACACACTTAGAACCCACGAGCAGGCTATGGAAGCTTGAAGAATGCCCCCTGGGCAGAGGTCTAGTGCCCCCTAGTGCATTCAAAGGAGAAATAATGTTTATTTCTCCCCAAACAACTACTGATAATGTGCTCCTATTTGTACAGATATTTTATCACTAAGTGGACCTTATCGTATTAATAAAAAAATGTATGAGAGGTAAGAAAAGCCTGACATCAACAAAACTAAGTATTATAATAGATAATGATCTGGCTGTGCATATCAATACCAACTTTAAAACTGCCTTTTACTTTGGAAAGAGGACACCTTTTCATATAGATCAATATTTATAGGCTCTTCATGATTCTCACAGACCCTCCTACTGGCTCAATGAAATCTTTGTAGTAAATGTTTAACCTAGTGGGCATGCAAACAGGAATAGTTAATATTTACTGAGTGCCTGACATATGCCTAATAGCTTAGATATATTATCTTTTGTAATCCTCATACCACCCCTGAAGAAAGTACTCCTATGATTCCCATGTTACAGATGAAGAGATGTGGCAGATCTCACAGCTACTACGTGACACTCTGGCATTGAGTTCTGTGGCCTGTGATTTCTAACCCCTATGTCACATATCACCTCCTCGAGTAACATTTGCTAGCTCTAGACCAGCTGTATTTTGAAATTATACATACAAACATCCACACTAGGTATATGTTTTTTTAAATTTAGAGTCAGAAAACAAATACTAAGTAATAACAACAAGAATAGTTACTGATGTTCACAGTGTCCTGGGCACTGTTTTAAGTAATTTACCTGTATTAATTCATTTAATCCTTAGAAACCCTATGAGGCAGATACCCAAGATCACTAACATAAAGATTCAAACCCAGATAATCAGCCCACAGAGTCTGTACTCCTGTTACATAATCTTGTCTCTCAAAAATATTTTTCAAACTACCTAAAACCCCCTTTTCTCATAGTATAAGCCAAAGAGTCAATAATCACCTCTTTAATCACTAAAAAATGAAAACAATTTTATAAGAGCAAACCAAATTCTAAAGCTTCGATTCAAATTTGTCTCAAAAGATTTCCTTCCCCCACCTCAATACTGCACAAAGTGAGTCAAAACTCATTCTTCACTGTACAGCTGCCAACTTTTTCAAGTAACAGTAAAAACACCTTAGCAATTCTTTTCACTACAAATAATCTGGGCTTAACAAACACATAGGATACATTTAATAAACAGACAAACCAATGCCTATGCCAACTCACAAAACAGACAAAATATACCGATCAACAGAAATTGTCAATTATTAGTAGCTTCAGGTCATATAGTAATAAAACGAACATGCCTGCTCCCAAACTCCAAGGAAGCCCTATATTCAGCTGCCTGAAATTCAAAAGTGACCTAACTGCTCTGCCTTCATTTTCACATTGCAAGGTCCACCAAGCCCAGAGTTCGGATCCGCGCTGTGAGGAAAAAGTCACACACCACATAGTTAAATCATTCTCAATACAGGGTGAAATTTCAATCTCAGGCTCATTCTCCACTTATTGCAATAACCACGAAAGAAATTCTACAACAGAAGCACAATGAGTACAACTTGATTTTTAAAAATATATTCAAGGCACCAAGCTGGGTATTTAATATAGTTTGCATTTCTGTAGTGCGATAGGTCTTCTATTTCAGACAGCTAAGAATCCCTTACAGATTAGTCTAATTTGCTAAATTGAGATACTCAGTGTTTTACTTTTCTTATCTGCCTTTTTATGGTCTATCTGGGTGGACTTAATTGGCACATCTGAGCAGATGAAATACCCTCAGTTAGGAGTCCAGATCTCACAGAGTAAATTAAGACTGATGCAGACAATTATGCACTGGAGCTGGGAATGAGAGGTGTGTGCAGAGCACGAAGCAGAATTAGTCTTCATTTGTGTCTCAGCTTCGTCATTTAAAAGAAGCCAAGATTCTAAGAAAACTCTTTAAGGGAGTAACTTTTTCTTCTCTTTAAAATATAGACTCCTGGGTGGGGGGGGACACATAGGTTTATTTCTTGAGACATTAACTCCCAGACACTGATGGTAAGAACAATGTTCAAAGCATTAGGTTTCTTCATCAAATTAGGTTTAGGTTTCTTGATCAAATCTAAATTAAACTTCTAATAAATTCAAAATTTAGAGAGCAAATGGTTTTTTCAAAAAAAGTTACAAGCTCTACAATGTAATTTGGCCTTTGCTCTGTGCGACCTTCCCAAATGTGCTAAATGGCCGACCAGGGCAAACAAAGACCCGACTGAGGAATAAATGAGACAATCCCAGTGCAAAGGGAGCCGGCTCCGGGCGAAACAAGAGAAAGAGGCTCTGTGCGGACAGTAAGACGGAGACAGGCAGCTAGGAGAGTGGTTCTAGGAGGCATGGTCTTCAGCAGCATTTCAGGCAAGGAATGGGACCCACAAAAAGTGTGGAGGTGGTCCCCATCAAGTGACGGCAGAAACCTGCTGCTGAAGCAATGCTCTTCTCAGTCCACTGCACTGACCAAGCTGGTAGATCACTCCCACCTGCCCCCATTCACCTTCAGGTCCCTTCCCCAGCCTTCTCCATGTATGCTATCTCGGGCAAATTATGTCAGCTTTCTGACAGGTTCCTGTCTCCTCAGGGGTTGTGAGGATTAAACCAAGGAGTCCACTTGACATGAAGCACTGCCAAGTAGTGCACATTCAGTGCTGCTAGCTACAGTTGTTCTCGGAGAACCTCTTTCCATCCCCCACATGCCACCCTTGCTCGGGTCATCAAACCCTCCAAATTTCCAAACCCAAGAGACTTTTTTCAACATTTATCCTACTTGGCTTGACCCCTCTAAGCATCTGAAAATGCTGACAGCCTTTCTCTTCTCAGTCTCTTTCTCTTTTTCTCTTCATGTATACAGTCAAGCCCTCCAAACCAGGATCCAACTCGCCCCTGGCCACAGCAGCCCCAGGGCTCAGGAGGAAGGACGACGGAGATACTGTTTACTCAGATGATTAAGCCTTGCAGTGTGAAGACACTGTGTAAGATTAAAATAATGAATGGAGTCATTCAAAGTTAGTCATGTAAAATAAAGTAAAAGGGGGGGGCAGAAAAGAAAAATCTTTAAGGTTTAAAGGTATTTTATTAAATGGACTAGAAACCAGTTACACCAATAGGCCTCGTGACTACAGATGCAGGTTATACAAGACATGAGGCAAAAATCTATCCCCATCCACACCATACCTGTCGAGTCTTCTAGACTCCCTATAATCTCCCCAAGTCCCCATTAGGTTTTTGGTTTGGTTTCCATCACTGGGAGGTGGAGGCAGCTACATGCTGATTCTTGGCGCCACCTTGTGGTCACATCTAGATATAGTCCATTCCACCCAACTCCACAAATGAAAGGAAAATGACATTTACATAACCCTGTCCTGGCTTCAAATCCCAGCTCTACCTCTTAACGGTGAGATTATAAGCAAGTTGATCAACTTTAATAGGGCATGAACAAACGTTTGAACAGCTTACTATAACTCTAATAACTGAAAGATATGTATGCACAGGATCAAAGCCTGGAATGAGATGTAGACGAGTAACGTGAAAAACAGAGGCAGAGGTAGTTTTTTTTCATCTTAATGTTATCATAAATTCACTATAAAAAAAAAACAAGGAATCACCAAAAGTGCAAGGTGGGGAGTGTGGAAAGCCTTCAATCCATTCGCAGGTAACAACTCAAATGGGTTTCAGGCTGTGATCTCAGCAGCTTGGCCTCAAGTACCTGATAATCTGAGGAGACTCAGGCACCACCCACTCAGGAGTCTGTCTCTGACACTACTGGGCTTCACTCACTGAGGTGGGAGTGGAATGCGGGACGGGGCAGATTTACTGCGGCAGCAATACCAAGCTGACTCTGGGCTAGAGGAGAGAAAAAAAGCATTTCATTTTCAAACCCCAACATCCTTACCCACAGTTCCTTCCAACAGCCTCAAGGGCTTCCTAAGTGGGAACACAGCAAGGGCCTGTAATAATGAAGAACGCCACCAACCTCGCCTCAGAATCAGCGGGAGCTCGGTCAAAGCACTCACGCAGTGCCCAGCTCCTCCCACCCCTGACCTGCTGCCTCAGACACTCCTGGCTGAGTTCTCAAGATGCTTTCCAGGTGATTCTAAAGCATATGCTCTGATAAGAAGCAGATGATCTATTATGTACAGCAATCAGCGGAATGAACTAACCTCAAATTTCCTCTTCAAGCCCTCCCTACATAAACACACTGTGCAGGATATATATAAAGAGGATTTCAGAGAAACAAATACAAACTGAATCTGCCAAAAGCCACAACCTCAAGAAGGAAAACAGTGTATAAAAACCTATTTATACACACCAAGTAGTTCCCAAACTTGACAGTGCATCAGAACCACCTAGAAAGCTTTTCAAAAATTACTGCTTGGTAGCCCCACGCTAGACTTCTTGAATCAGCACCTCCAACGGCAGGGCTCCCAGGTGATCCTGCAGTACCAGACCAGAGGCTGGGAACGTCTGCTTTAGTCTATGCTCACTGCCAAGGAAATACAGCCTGTCAGGTTAGCAACTTAAACAATAATGTCTGGCAAACAGAAATAGAAAAAAGAGCTTCAGGGTATGGGTTTAAGTCAAAGTCTAAGCACTAGCCCTAGTTGTGCCAGCAGGAGACAACACTTATTTGGAAGTGCAACCTCCTCAGGACGTAACCTGACCTGCAGCCCAAGCCTGACCCAAGCACTGCTGACCGCTGCCGGAGAAGGAGGCCAGAGCTGGTGACATTTTTTGTTTGTTTGTGCTGTAAATCAAGGTTGGCAAACAGCTGGCATGAAGCTGCTGTTTCCCCGGGGCCCCCATGCCCATGGCAGACATCACTAATGCAGTGCAGCACTCTTTCCCCAGAGTCCAAACAGGGCCTCAATCTCCCCCTGAACAGAATGCTGCTGCCCAAGATGGGAGTTGTCCGGCAAGACGAGGGCCTGTGCCCTGCCTGTCCTACAGCAGATGGCTTAGAAACCAGGCATCTCTGCAGACCACTTGTCCATCACACCACTGTCCAAGGCAATCCATATGAGAAATAATGTGCCTCCAAAGCAAAGCAAGTATTTTCCCTCAATAATCTGCACCCTAAGGTCTATTTCAACATATCTGAACTACTCAACAGACAAGGCCCGATGCTGGTACGGATCTCCTCCACAGTCTTCCCTGAATATCGGTCTGATTCGTTCTTCCCTTCACACTGGTTAGGGCCTATTGGTGCCCATGTCCCCTAAAAGACTGCAAATTCCTTGCCAGAAACCCTAGTCCTGGTCCTAGAGTGCACACAAGCATCCATGCATCGAGAGCAAAGTGGAAGCAATGGGAGTTGCCTCTTACCTCATCTGGAAATCAGCCAGAAACACTGAGGTAACAAGGACTGCTGATCTTTGATCACCTTGAGGGGAAAGGCGCACATATGAAATGTCTGATCTTCTAGGCCGCCCTGACCTCTCCTGGCTGTACAGACTGGATAAGATAAGGAACAGCTAAGTGTTCACCAGGGACACCTATTGCTCAAACACTGAACGTGTATCATTCCTATTAAGTCTTCATTTGGCTCCCGGAGCTCCCAGACCCTAGCTTTCTAAAGCAGCAATGTATTTTAAGAAAAGCTGAACTTCACAGCTAACAGCAATACCCTAATAGAAACTCTGCTGCTACAAAATGAAAATTAAAAAATAATGGATATTTTCTAGGATTTGCATACTAAAGACATGAGTAAGAACCGACGGAATATGTACTTCTAAGAACTGCCTCATCCATCCTGGGACATTATCAAAGGTATGAAAATCAGGGAACATCAATGAGGAGATAGCCTCTAAATGCAAATTAGTACAGAGACAGAAGCAGGATACAAATGTGAAAAAGGCAAAAAAATATATGGGCAGTTTAAAAAATGGGTAACACTTCCGAGACTGATCTGAGGTCTTGGGCTAAGTCAG
Source organism: Ursus arctos (assembly GCF_023065955.2). Taxonomy (NCBI): domain Eukaryota; kingdom Metazoa; phylum Chordata; class Mammalia; order Carnivora; family Ursidae; genus Ursus; species Ursus arctos. Next base: position 38,817,399 of record NW_026623089.1, on the reverse strand, counting down.
AGAAAGTAGGATCCTAAGTGCCATTATCCTGTTCCAGAAAAGGTGAAGCTATAGAAAAGGGTTGATAGGAAATTAGCACTTGGCAACAGCTAAAAACAAAGATACCTAGTTGGGACTAAGCTAGAGCTAAGGAAAGACCTCCGATGCTCCAGCTGAGAGAGTAAAGGGGCTGAGATCTCTAGGAGTGACTCACTTTCACTTCCGAGTCTAAATGAGCATTACAATTAACAAGGCTATATCCAGTACAAGTTCAGTAAAAGGCGCCCGGCCTAGGTACATATTCCTAAACTCTAACCATAAAGAAAAACTCATTTTCTATGTTGCAAACTCTACGGCGCTTTATTCTGATCACCCGTCATCAAACCACTGCTAAGATAAGGGAGCCTAAAAGTTGTTGTTTTTTTTGTTGTTCACTCAAGGAAATACGATTATAATTTCAATATGTATACAAATATCAGCAACAAGAAGTAACAAAATAAAAAAAGCAAATGGCAGTTCTAAAATGTTCTTAATAATGCTTCTCAGTCCCGAGCCTTTTCTTTTACCATCCCCCAAACCAAAGAATACCAAAGGGGATGTAATATAAACATTTCAATGTGCTATCTGCAGTTTAACAGCCTTAATAACTGTGGCCATAAAATTTTAAGAGCTATAGTATTTTGGTGGCAATTAGAGTTATTGATATTTCTGAAATTCATTTGAGATTTTAATGTAACTTCAGCAAAAACTAGCTTTGATATGGCTTTGGAAATAACTGTTCTACAGTCTTGAGATTATTAAGAAAAACGTGTTGCCATGAATTTAAACTACACCCATATTTAAAACTCCATCAAAATAAACTGTTTCCGATCAAGATACTAATACATTTAAAATAAATTTAATATTGAATGAGAAGAAAATATTGTTCCATTTACAATCAATATGTTGAGATTAACATTTTTATTAATTCCCTACAGTTAGCTAAGAAAGAGATGGACACTGCTCAGGGTTCAACAGTATCCAGCCATATCCCTCCAATAGCTCTACAGATATTAAATGTGCAAAATAAAGTTAAAGTTGCAATGAGAAGTAACAAATGTAAGCCACTCCTCCACTATGCTACATGAGCTCTACCACGGCCTGAGTGTAACAGCTCTCAAGAACTGGATTTAGGTCACAGGTCCTCAAGCTCTGTGTGAAAAGAACTATGCCACATCTGCTTTTAAAGTATGGTAATGTATGTGACAGTCTGGATGTGGGTCATCAGTTCTAAATAACAGAAGGAAAACATATCAGGACAATCTGCATTCACGAAGGTCAGTGGAAAGCTAAAAGAAACACAATAAATGAGGTCTCCCTACGTAGAAAACAAGAAAAAACTGTTGAGGACTGGGAAAAAGCCATCCCGGGAACAAATACTTAAAAACTAATCTGTTAAACAGATTCCCTTTCCCTTGGACTTTCTTAGTGCTGCATAAGCTCACATGGGAGGCCGGAGATGTGGCAGGGTCGTGCTCGGTGGGCACACCGGGTACCTGCAGCGTTCAGACTGTTTTTTAGGGCTCACAAAAAATATGTGGCAACCAACTTCCCGAAGGAACACGATCACCTTCCCTTTCATCTTATTTGCAAAATCTAGTGAGAAAGTCATGGAAAGAAAAGGCAAAGTCTGGGGCGCCTGGGTGGCTCAGTCATTAAGCATCTGCCTTCGGCTCAGGGCGTGATCCCAGGGTTCTGGGATCGAGCACCACCACATCGGGCTCCCTGCCCCGCTGGGAGCCTGCTTCTTCGTCTCCTACTCCCCCTGCTTGTGTTCCCTCTCTCGCTGGCTGTCTCTCTCTCTGTCAAATAAATAAATAAATAGACCTTTAAAAAAAAAAAAAAAGCCAAAGTCAGTGTGCAGCATCAAAGATGAGAGTGAAAAGGAAGGGTGGGCTCTGCATGTGAAAGGTCTTTCTGGCAGCATGACAAGTTTGCAATTCTGTAGGGGGCTACTTTCTCAGGACAAGGAAAGAGGGATTTAAGAAAAACAAGCTTATTCTTTCATACATAAAGCTTAAAATTTCAGCTTTTTGGAGGAGAGTCCTGGACAATTACTTTCCTGCTTCAATAGAAAAAAACCAACCATGCAGCATACACCACACAGGCCAGCCTTTTCCTCTTCCTGACCCTGGCTACAGGTGAGCTCTCTGAGCGTAAAGGCATACGGCTCACACTTCGGTCCCTGGCATGCCTCTTGCCCCGGCCCTTCCCCTAATCTTTTCTTCTGAGACTTGCGCCAAATCTGAATGAAGATAGAGAAGTTAGAAGCATTAGGAATTAGTTCCACTGGGGACTCAGGGGCTCTGCTGGTTCTAGGAGGCTAAGGCTGCAGGAAGTCCAACCCTTGGATAAATGGGGGCCTAATACACTAGGCTGAATAGAACTCTTATTTAACAAGCAGGGCAACCTGTTTACAAAGTGCAGACTGACCTTAACCGCTGCTTATAATAATCTTCATCTCCATCATCTCGGCATCTCACTACTTTTCGACCTCCTCCTCCACAGGCGGCTTCTGCTTCTTCCCCAGAACTCGGAAAAAAGTCATCCTCGATCTCCTGCACCATGACTTTTTTCTGCCGTTTCCGGTGCTTGAGCCCAGGCTTCAGTTCATAGTCCGCGCCCTCTCCCGGCAGTTCGGCCCCCTCTGCCTCCTCCAGCTCCTCCTCCGTGGGCAAATACTCGGACTCGTCACCCTCAGAGTTCCCCTCCGCCTTTGCCCTTGTGTCAGACTCCAAAGATTTCTTTCCTTTTGGCAAGCCCACCTTCCCCTGGAAATGAAGAGCCCTCTTCCGGAGCTTCTTGAGGTGCTTTTTCAAGCGCTTATCTGTTTTCGAGAGAACTTTGCTTGGCTCATTTGGTTTGTTTTCATTGAGTGTTGCGCTCAGTTCAGAAGTGACCGAGGCCGTGGTTTTTCTAGCTGCTCTTTTATTACAAGCTTGCTTCTTCCTTTCAAAAGACAATTTTGCTTGATCTGCCAAATACTTTTCAAAGCCTGATGCTTCATTGAGCATTAGCTTTCTAGGCTTTTTCTCCTGTTTCTGAGGGATCTGGGTTCCAAAAGGTGTCATCTGGCCAGTGCGGATGAGCTCTTCCCAAGCTGTCTCCTGGACAGGCATGAGCATGCTGCCGAGACAGGACGGCCCCGGTTCTGAAAGAGGGAGGACAATAATGCACTGGGCACTAGCTTAAACCTTTCCAAGAGTACAACACAAAAAGTCACTTCTTCAACGAACAGCACCCACGATTAACTCACATTTTAAAAACATACCACGGATGGGGGCACCTGGGTGGCTTAGTCTTGGGCCTGCAATTCTTGGTTTCGGCTCAGGTCATAATAATCTCAGGGTTGTGAGACTGAGCTCCATGGAGGGCTCCGCACTCAGTGCGGAGTCTGCTTAAGAATCTCTCCCCCTTCCTCCCCCTCCCCCTCTGCTCCGCCCCCCACTCACATGGGCTCTCTCTCTAAAAAAAAATAATAAAAATTTTTTAAAAATTAAAATATACCATGGATGTATTAAAGCATATTATATAGAGAGAAGGGAATAAAATTTATTATAGCATTCATCATGCCAAACTCAATATACTTCTATTCCAGAAGGTGAATTCTGAATAACTTTTTCTAAAATAATGCATTATAAATATACTCTCTGTGCAGCCAAAGAAACACCTACTCACATGTAACATATAGACAAATGTGTCTGTTTCCTTATCAAAGAGTAGCCCCCGAGGAAGCAATCTCCCAAGTTTCTATGTCACTTTGAATACCAGCATCCACACAGACTTAACATTCAAGAGACAGTAAAACTGCAAATGTATAAAGAATCAACATGTACCTAAATAGGTAAAACATAAATGTCTGCTCTGCACTGCCCAATATAACAGTCACCATGTGGCTATCCAAATTTAAGCTGAAAATTCAGTTCCTCAGATGCACTTGCCATATTTCAAGTGCTCAGTGAGCTGTATGGGGCTAAGGTCTACCACAATGGACAACAGACAGCATTTCCATCACTGCAAACAGGTCTACTGGACAGCACTGTGTTAGATGTGCAAAGGGACAGAACAGAGGACATATATTGGAAGGTAGGTCATAATAATATAAAGTCACCCAGAAATCTCTGAACTTAATCTCTGGCAACATTACCCATAGCCAAACACCAAGGTAAGTAAGGCTGAACACAAGGAATCCATATTCTAAAATCTACATTTCTTATAGTCCAGTAATACCGCAGCCAGTTTTTCACTAAACTTGCAGTGAAGAAAAATACGCATCAGAAAGTGTACAAATACTAAGTGCACAGCTCAGTGAATTTTCAGAAAAAAACATACCTGTACAGCAACATCCAGATCAAGAAACAGAAATTACTAGCACCGCTAGATGCACCCTTCATGGCACCTTCCAGTCTCTACTCCACCCCAAAATAATGACTGCCCACACTGTTAACACTATAAGCAAGCTGTTTCTGGCTTTGAGCTTTATGTAAATGGAAATGTTTGTACACTTAGCTTATTTTGCTCAACATTATGCTTGAGATTCATCCTTATCGTTGAATATAGTTGCAGTTGTTAATTTTCATTGCTGTTAGTATTCTATCATATAGCTACACTATGATTTTTCCATTCCACTGTTCATGGACATTTGGGTAGCTTCCAGGTTTTAGTTACTATGAATTATACTGCTATGACTACTCCAGTACACATCCTTCGGTAATACATTTATACATAATTCTTCGGGTATGTTAAGCTTTAGCAGACACTTCCAAATAGTTTTTCAAAATGGTCCTATTAATTTTAAGTTCCACCAACAGTGTTTCAGAGTGTCAACTGGTCTACATTCTTGCCATTTTAGCTATTCTGGGACGTGTGTAATGGTACCACTTTGTGGTTGTAATTGGTATTTCCCTACAAACTAATGAACTAGGGCACCTCTTCATAGATTTACTGACCTTCTGAATAGCCTCTTTTGAAGAAAATGTTCGAGTCTTTAGCCCTTTCTCGAGAGTTCTTTAATACACTCCGGATTCCTGTCCTTCAATTAATACATGGGTTGCAAATATCTTCTCCCACTCTTTAGCCTGCCTTTCCACTCTCTTAATGCTGTATTTTGAACAGAAGTTTAGTTGTGATATAGCTCACTTATCAAACCTTTTCCTTTACTGTGAGCATTTTTGTGTCTCATTAAGTCTTTGCCCCAAGATCATGAAAATACTTTACCATGCTATATTCTAAAAGCTTTGTTTTACCACTCACATTTATATTTAAAATCTCTGTCATTTATTTTTGTACATGATGTAACAGGCCAAGATTCATTTTACCTCCGTGTGAATCAACCCAGCACCACTTACTGAATAACTCAGCACCACTTACTCAAAAGATGGTACTTCTTCACAGCACTGCACTGCCGTACCTGTCATAAGCCAAGTGACCACATATGGGTGGGTCTGTTTGCTGGACCCTATATTCTGTCCCATTGGTCTATCTGTCTTTCCCTGTGCCGATACCTCACTGTCTTAATTACTGTAGCTTGATAACGGGTCTTGATATTTTGTTCTTCAAGATTAACTTTTCTTGGCCCAATACATTTGTATATCAATTTTAGAATCATCTTGTTAATGTCCCCATCCTCACCCTATACTTCCCACCCCAGACTTTCTCCCTCCAAAAAGAAAACAAACAAACAAAACAACCCACTGAAGTGGTCAGAGGGCCAAAAGGAAAACCAGGTGAGACTGGGATCCTGGAAGGTACAGAAGTATCAGCTGCTACAGACATGCCAAGTACGGCAAGGACAAAAAGGGGCTTCTGATTTTGGGGAAGTAACTATTAATCCTGGGCAAAGTTTTACCAAACAAGCAAGAGGAGGTAAAGCGCAGTAGCAGGTTTTAGGCAGCCAGACAGGAACGAGAAACACGGCACCTCAGCAGCAGAAAGCCTTGATCGTAGGCCCAGCGAATTCTGAGAGACTGAAATTTAAAAGTGCATCTCTCTAATATTTTTTTTATTGCCTCAATTAATTCTTCATAATAATTCTGTGTTACTGAATAAGCTTCAGGAGCTAGTAGAAAATATTTGCTTGGAAAGCTTACGTGCTAAGAAGCCTTAATCTATATTTCAAGTATTAAATGACTGCACAGCTACCAATAACTTCTAAACACACATCTGCACATACACACACCCAAACTACAAAGATACTTCGTTTCAGAGCTTATGCATTTTCTCAAAATGTTTTCCAAAAGACACCCATCCTAGGCAGTAATAAAAACAAAATTAAAAAAAAAAACAAAAAACAAAAAACAAAATCAGAGCCATAGTATAACCTGAATGAAGACAGCTTTTCTTGAACAAAAGATGTAATGCTTGGAAAGCCTGCCAAATATGTCCCGAAAACATATGTAAAAGCAATTCTGTGAATGCTGACTGATGATGCTAGACTTAAAAATGTAATTTGAGGGGCGCCTGGGAGGCTCAGTCGTTAAGCATCTGCCTTTGGCTCCGGTCATGATCCCAAGGTCCTGGGATCGAGCCCCACATCGGGCTCCCTGCTCAGTGGGAAGCCTGCTTCTCCCTCTCCCGCTCCCCCTGCTTGTGTTCCCTCTCTCGCTGCCTCTCTCTGTCAAATAAATAAAATCTTAAAAAAAAAAAGTAATTTGATCAAGATGTTAGTTGTCTCTACAAAACTAACCACATAAGAATGCTAAGCTCCCTAATTTATTAAACATAATACCAAATGTGCACCAGTAGCCTCTAGCAGATGGAGTTAAACTATTTACTTATTCTCCAAAAACCCCCTTATAACTTAAAAGATTTGGTTCTACAAGTGTAGAAAATAAAATCTTCCTAAATCTGTTTGAACATAAGGCAAAGCCACGGATTTTTCAGGACTGCGGAGATACCCTCCACCACTACAGGCATTAGGCACCAATTCAAGAAAAAAAGACACTGTTCCCAGTACCCTCACCTATATCCTCCTCCTCCAGACTGGCATGATCTAGTTCAACTTGTACCTCCGCTCCTCCAAGGACGGCCTGGAGACGTTTTTGTTTTGCTGTGATCTTCTTTAGCTGTTGTTCCTTGAATGGTAAATATTGAATACAGAAAATGGCAACAAAGTGAGTGATTTATTGTTAAATACAAAAGATAAATTTAAAAGCTTTAGTCAAAAGCAAAACAGAACGAATTCCATGTTACTATTATTATAGAGAACCTTATTTGAGCAACTGCCACTCTCTAGCGGGATGTAGGCCTAAAAGCATTTCCATCAGGCAGGCATCCCTGTCCCCACCCACTCCCTGGCTGGGCGGCCCAGCTTTCTACGTGCCTGAGCACTTAAGTTCACATGTACTGACTCTCCACTGAGGAAGTGGAACTGCTCTACTTGGTTTTCTCCATTGCACACTGCGTACAGTATTAAACTTTTGTTTCCGACCTTAGCAACCGACAGACTATGGGGTCAATAAGCTGTAGGATAAGAAACAAATACAAATGTTCGAACACTTGAAAAAGTCAGCCTCCTTTGATAATGTACCATATTTACGATTGTCCTTTACAGTCTTTTGTAATAGTATTCTATCCAATCACTAGACTTTAAAAGGAATATACATTTAGATATACCCTTTTACCCTACCCACCCCAGACCCCTCTTTGTCTTCTCTCCCTCTACATCACCAGTGCTAAGCTATGCAGCCATTCCTAGGGCCTCTCCAATTAACTAGGCCTGTGATACCTGGTTCTTCTTTCCAAGGTCGAGAATATTTAAACATCAAATATGAGAGTGGGATGAGGAGAAACGCTGAATATAAATGCCATGTTATACTTTTATACATATACATGCAATGCCTTTTCTTTCAGTTTTCTCTCACTTAATCTCATTTAAACAGCCTTTCTAAAAACAAACAAACAAAACACAGCCTTTCTCTTTGAACAGTCTATCTCAAACCATCAAAGGGCTATTTTAGAAAGATAGGAATATACAATTGACTTGGACTCGTATCTAAAATGGCCCAAAGTCTGGTCCTCACTGCTCCTTGAAACCTCAGCCCACCAGAAGCCCGAGGTCAGAGGTCTCTGAACGTCCATTCGCAGGTTCCCACAAGAAGCAGATGTCCTCTCTGCTTTGGTGAGACTCCGACTCCCTGAAGCCACTGCTAGCTCTAACCTTTGGGCTGCTATTCTGGAGGGAGGTGACAGAAGATGGGATGGTGAGAATAACGGACTGGTGAGTGGAAAGCAAAAGGAGGCACTGAGTCTATAGACATCACTAGTAAAGCTTAAATAAGAGATGCGAGGACTTCACTCACTGCCGTGGGCCAGCACAACGATATCTGCTCGTCATTTTGGATGGCAGAAATCAAATGATCAAAACTAGTCATTCCTATCTACTCTGATATATTTTCATAAAGCATAAATTCTAAAAAACGTTTCAGACCTCATAAAAACAGTGTCCTAAGTAACAGATATTCCCTACCCTGAAGTTGTACAAACCTAAGTGCACACCCATCAGTGTGTCTGGGTGAAGACCATAATACCTAAGAACAGTGAGCACGAGTGTGTGAGGGGTGATGGCTGCAGCAACAGGAAACACAGTGTACGTAATCAGGACAAGCAGGAGCCAAGCAAAAAAAAAAAAGTTCACACACACAAGGAGACTGATGAGAGGCCTGCACGCCAAACAGGAGCCTAAGCTGGCACAGCAAGGGAGACTATAATCATAAACATCAATAAGGCAGCATGCACAGCCAACAAGGGAACCTTTCCTCAAATATGTGTGTATGTATGTGTGTATTTTAAAAGATATTCTTTAACAGAAGATATGAAAGGGAAACAGCTGAAATATTAAACATAAAAAAGGAACTCAAAATTTTCTATTATAGCTATTTCCTTCACGTCTTAACTACTTTTCAGAATACTGCCCAAATATTAAATGAACAGAAATGACTTTTTCAAAAATGCAATACTTATGTGTTATTTGGAATCACCTTATTATACTTCTGTCGTTTTACAGAATCTAGTTTCCTGTTGATGTCTCTGTTGGTGGCAGCTTGAGGGCTAAGTTGTTCAATAATTTTATTGATTTGCCTTAGGGATGTTGTACATGACCTGAAAAATAAAATAAAATGTCTATTTTCCACTCTGGTAACATTTTTTTTTTATAGTGTAATGTGAAGACAGAAATGCTACAAAGATGTCCTTTTACTTCTTATTAACTAAAAGACGAAAGAAACTAAACCAGAATGCATGTACATGTTGGCCACATAAAGAACTTGAAGGGTTATTAGAAGTTTAAAGAAACTGCTAGGGTTTTCTTTGATCTGGCTGACTGAAATCAGCACATTCCCATTTGTAAGCAGTTCATTCATTCTACAAGCATTTTAAGTGTCTACACGATTCAAGAGACTGTGCTAAAACAATGTGCAATAAGTTATCCTTTCAGATGAAAAAAACATGCATATACGTGGTTTGGGGTTTTTTTAAAGATTTTATTTTTTTAGAGCAGTTTTAGGTTCACGGCAAAATTGAGAGGAAGGTACAGAGACTCCCATATATCCCTTCCCCAAACACACACAACCTCCCCCATTATCAACCACCTATACATGGCTTTTTAAAACCCATTTTCGAAGTCACACCCAAAGTTTGGAAAAGTACTAAAAATGCTGACACATTTTTTTATATAAGTCAGATATCTGTGACAATATTTTTCTTTCACAATACTGGAAGACTTATTTGCTGTAGCGTAATATTTTATAGTGTGAAGGAAAAAAAAAACAAAAAACAATCCCTAATACAGTGTTCCTAAAACAGACACCATAGAATGGTAATCCCCAATTTTCAAAACATAAATTCAATCTTGACACTTGTATAATTTGCTACTTGTATCCTTTGCGGATTTCAGGACAAAAGATATTATCAATTCAAGTTACTGGCAGTCTAACCACGTGTCACCATGGAGCTAGTATTCATCTGCGTGGTAATTCTGCAGCACTCTGATGTCACCTATGCAAGCAGTAGGCACATTTCCAAGGTCAAATGCAAAAGTGTGTTCCTTATCAGGAGTCGAGCACCTCACACCTGGAATACTACAAGTATTCCAGAATACCTGCTACTCAAGAGGCCAAAAGAACACACCAGGAAGCTGCTGGCAGAAAACAAGTCCTTTAGTTCCAACAGAATTCTGTACCACAGTCTCCCTGGCTGAGGGTAGCCAATAACTCCTCATTCTTCCCTTCTCTCCCCTCCCCTAGCCATCCCCATCTGAGACTGCACCATTCCTCCACCCATTCCTTTACTCTTTCGTGCTTGCCTGACACAGCCTAGAACACTGGTCAAGACAGGGAAGACTGGCTATAGGAAAGGAGCTCAATCTTCACCTGCCCCACCCTTCTAGCCCAGGTCCAGAGCCTGCTTCTCCTCTAACACACAAATGAAGTTTTCATGGAACTTCATCTTTCCTATAGAGTCACAAGTAGGAGGAAGAAAGGAAAAGCAAGGAGTTGTTTCACAATACTTCTAGAAATATAAATCTGAAAAATTACCAAAAGACTGACACTTGGTTTAGACACAGGAAACTGGAAAGAAACTATAAGACAAGAGAAAAATGGGGGGGGGGGGGGTGATGTGTTCCTGGTATCTCAAGTAGCACACATCACCTTAGGTACACTTCTCCGGAAAACCATTTTGGGCACATGCTTGTGAGTTCTGGGGTACTCAGAACAGTATTTCTCTCTAAGACATTATGCATAAACAGGTTGTTGTGAGCTGGCCTGAGACCCTGACTATCTCGTTCAATGCTGCTCCTGAGGGAAAGGGCTGGAGTTCATACACAAGGTCAAGGACTGCCCTGATTGACTCCATCCACCAAATAAGAGGTTCTATAAATCTCCTAAATTTCTGGAATACCACAGCTATTATCTGAATTTCTCCATCACATGTAAACACAAATTCTGCAATCAAAGAAGATGGTCCACACTCACGTGAGGTCATCCAGGACTGACCGATACTCCTTCTCTGCATCGGCAAGTTGGGCCGCACGGCTGGCCTCATGAATGGCGCTGTCCACCTGCCGAAGCACACCCTGTTCCAGCACGTCCTGGTCATACACATCCACACCCAACCCCTGAAGTTCAAGGGCCTGCGCACTCGGCTCCACTGTCTGTATCTGATGTCTGTCGATGTGCAGCAGGGCCGGCCCTCTCCTCGGAACTTCTGATGAACACCCCTCGGCAGAAGTGGATGGTGCATTAGCAGAGGAACAAGAGGGGAGACTTTCCTCCACCGCCACGTTGCCATCATTCTCTTGCTTGATTGTCATTTCTTGTTTATCACTGACATACTGACTTTGCAAACAGTCTTGCTCCTGAGTTTGACTTGAGTGGGGGATTCTCGCATTTTGCATCCTCTACTGACTATCTGAAAGGAAAAAAAAATGTAATAAGCCTTTTGGTTATAAAGAATTGATATTTATATAGTTTCTTAAAATTTTTATAACTAAAGGAGATTGATTTCTCAAAAGATCAAGTAATAATCCTCCAGTTAGATAAATTTGAGTTTCCAAGTATTACTTTTCTTAAAAGGGTACAAGCTATATATCTTCTTGAGTTCTGATAATAATTAAGAAAAATTAACCTAAAAAAAACAAAAAAACAACAAACAAGAAGAAAAAAAACCACAGTATCAACAACAAAGGACATTTGGAGAGCCAGCTAAGAAAACTGGCAACCAAAATCCTGACTGACACCCTAAGAGTCTTCTCCAAATCAACTGAAGTCATCTGACTGCCACTTTCCAAGTTAGCATCTTCACTGCATTGTGGCACAAAAGATTCACAATATAGTGGCATGATCAACTGAGATACACAAATTTAGCGAAGTATGGAACAAGCTTCTCTATGAAACTAATCTCTAGAAACTTTAAGGTTGAACATTTACTCTAATAAACAAAAACTCTGAGCGAGACATAATATCACCACCAAAATCTCAATCTGAGAAAGATTAAATACTATCAAAAATAACCCCATTTCAATGTGCAATACAATTTCTGCCAGTCAGGTTGGCAAAACAGGTTGGGCCTGGTAATACCCAGTACAGACAAGGAAGATCCACTCTCACATAGTGCTGGTGGCAATATAAATTACTGAAGCTTTTGTGGAAGTCAATTTAACAATATCCATCAAGATTTAAAATGCACGTGACCAGGTATTTATTCCACAGAAATAATCACATACATACAAAGATATTCACTGTAGCATGTCACTAATTTAATATAGGCATTAAGTATTTTCAGTGACACTGATATAAGTCTAGTGAACTGAAAAAAAATCACGGAGTATAAACACATTTATGTTGGATAAAAAAATGGATGTTTGCATCTGCATGTTTGGAATGCATTCAATGTGATCTGGAGATAAACACTAAACCTGCAACTGTTGGGATGGAGGAAGCAGAAGGAATAGGGAGGAATAAAGGAAGCTTTCACATTTCACTCCACATATTTAGGAGATCCTTGAGTGAAAATGTATTCACTATATTGCCTGTGCAACTCAAATAAATACATTAAAAAGGAAAGCAATAACCAAGAGACAGCCTTGGTTTTCATTTAACTGAATAAGCTAAGGTTTCTTTCACCACCAAAACTTTATTTATATAAAGATACCAGATGTTCTCCCAATAAGCCCCACTGATTTCTCATTAAATAAAACCATCCTGGCAGCCTAAGCACGAGGATACAAAGATGCCAGGAACTTAGCGCTATCCCTTCCAGAGTAGCTCATTCTCTAGGGGAAGAGAAACATGTCAGTAACAACACAGGAGGGCAGGTCTGTAGAAGAGGCACCAACAAGAGGCCACCTGGAAACAGAGGGAGGGACAATGCATTGGGTCTGGAGCTAAAGAAACATTTACAAGCTAAGATTTGAACCCCTGGCCCCGGGCCTGATACACAGAAGATACTCCATATATGCTGAAGGGAAGCAACGTTCAGAAAGGAGTCTAAAATAACAAGTTTGATGTGGACAACTACGCCACTGGTGAATTCACTCATAAAAATGAGAATCTCAGAAAGGAAGCAAATGGGAAGCAGAAGGAGGGACTGGAGAAGAATCAGAATCTGGAATAAATGTCCTATAGAAGGGAAAAGCTGATGGGGAACAAACACTGGTGACAGGTGTGGAGGCCCCCCCAAAACCACAGACTGCCAACAATCCCCAAGGCTGTAAAATTCCCTCCTTCAGTAATCAGCAGTCCCAGGGGAAATGTCACTGTTGGGAGTTTGCAGAGTAGAAGTAGCAGAAGGGCAAAAGGGCATGGATACAGATGCTGAGACGAGTAGTTCAAGTAACTGAACTTGGGGTCCAAGCTGGAGAGATTAAAAAAACAAGCCAGAAGGGAATGGGATAGGAAGGGAGGGAAGGAGAAAGGGAGACATCAAGAAGCCACTTGGAGAATGACTGTGGTCCAAAGGGCAAGTCCCCTGGGAATGAGAGCTGAAAACCAGGAGGTTCTCATCAGACACTAAACAGTTTCAGAAGTGAAATAAATCATCCACTCAACAAATACTTGATGTTGATAGTCAATTATACCAGACAGTGTACTAGGTTAGCTAGTTTCTGTCACCATAGAGCTTACAGTCTCTTGGGGAAGACATACATTTTAAGAATTATATACACATATACATATTTACACATTTAAATATGTATGTTCATATATAAATTATACCCACAAATGTAATTATGCTAACTGCTATAAAAATACAGGATTCTTTAGGACAAAATAACAGAGGGACCTACTTGACAGTGCAGAGGTAGGTGTGAGAAGGGAGACCTCTCTGATAAAGTGATACTTGACCCGGTATCTGAAGGATGAAAAGGATTAATCAGGCCAAAAGTGGAATGAACATTTTGCAAAGAAACGTGTAATTGCTAAGGCTGGTAAGAGCTGGTGCACTTGGGAAAATGAAAGAAGGATGGAACACAGTGATAATTTTTTACTTTATCCTACATGAATAACTGAGTTAAAGTTGCTGATAAGGACTCCATTCATTGTATAACTCTTACAGAATTGTCTCCTAACACTCTGCAAGTAGTAATCATCTGGAAAAACAGTATCTTCATTGTCCTGCCCTTGAGCACTGGGACTTCTGTGGGCGGAGCTGGATACTGGTTTGCAGATTTGGTTGTAAACACATCTAGCTGGGGAGGGAGTGAGGCATAAGTGAAGATGGAGGCGTAGGCAAGGTCACAAAGAACGTGGGAAAACATGAACCTGGATTTTATTCCAATTGCAATGGAATGATTTTTAAGAGTTTTAAACAGGATGGTGATGGCATGACCTATTTCAAGTTCCTAAGAGACCACCTGGGCTACCGTATGGATAACGGACTGGCGGAAACAGTACAACAAGGAAATGATGGGCGACATACGGGTGAAAAATGACGGCAGCTTGCTTGGAACAGAGTGAGAGCAGTGAGGTTGGATGCTACGTAGGAAATCAATGTTACAGCATTCGTATACGGACGGCTCAATCCTCCTTCACACGCTCCCACTTGACAATATCAATGCCCAAAGCGCCTGACTTGTATTTACCCCGATTCACTCTTTCAAGTAACAAACAACTCCAATATTTTAATCGAAATCAAAAAGGGCCCCGTTGATCCTGCGCGCCGGGGCCGACACAAAGCCCAGAAGTTCAAGTTTCCGGGCGGGCCCGCTAGCCTGCCGCCGGCCCGAGGCTGGGACAGACCGCCGCCCCAGGTGAGAGCGCTCTGCTTCGTCACTTCCGGCCGCAGGTGCGCCGGCATGGAAGGCGCGCGCCCGATTGGAGGGCCAGCTCCCGGTAGGCCCTGCGGATGGGCTCCCTCAAGGCGGCCAGATGCCCGAGGCGAGGCCATGGGCGCCTGGGAGTCCGAGCGGGGCCCAAACATGCCCTGCTCGACGTTCAGCCCGGCGGCCCGAACACTCACCCCAGGGCCGCGCGGCCACCCGAACAGAAATGAAGACGACACCTCCGCCAGCAGCCGTGGAAGCCGGACTAGGACCGGCCGCGGCGCATGCGTCTTTTGTCCGCCGTAAGCACCGCCCCCAAGCGTGACACGACCACAGCGCATGCGCCGGGCTGCCCTGGACGAGCGTGTACGGCCACGTGATTGGAGGGAGGCGTGTAGCCCCGCCTTTTTATCTGCGACCTGTGTGTGAATGTTGTATGGGCTGGTGACCATGTCTGTGCCTTGGGTCCAGCGCTTCAGTCCTGGTCAAAAAATACCTCTTTAGTGAGGCGATCAAAAGGATTAAAAGACATTTTCCAGGAAGAAAGAGAGGGGGAGAGAGGTACCCGTGTGCAGTGAACCCCAAAGAAAATAGGCTTGAGGAAGGGAGCCGGCTTTAATGTCACATTTCAGTAGCCATGCGCGGTAGACGTTGTTGCTCCCTCTTGGTCATCTGGTACGGCTGTTAGCACGCAAAGAATAGGGAGAGGCCTTATTTATCTCTGTTGCCCCTCCGCCTCCTACACACATATCTGGGCGGGAATGGTATGTGTGTGTAGTGGGCCTACATGAATGTCTCGATTGCATTAGTGAGTCAATTATTTAATATCTGTCCTCATATCAAAGAGGTAAGAAGGATTCTGAGCCAAATGAGAATTTTTGCTCGGAGCTTTTTAAGAAACAAAATATCCACACCTAGGTTCAGAATGAAGGGAGGTAAACAGCTTTACTTGAGGAAGGAGTAGCCCAGGATGGGTGTCAGCCTTATCAACAAGGCACCTTCTCAGCCCAGGGATTCCAGCACTGGAAGAGGGTGGATTTTCTGGGGCCAGCGCCAGAAAGTCCTCTGGGAGTAGCAGTGACTAAGGGAAGGATCTTTGTGGGGGGTTTAGGGAGGGGGGGTGCTTTGGTTTGTTTTTCTGGAAAGGATATTTGGTCCTAGGAAGTGCCTTCCTCACTTTGAAGCCTGAAGTTGGACCATAGGAAAAGGGGGCTGGGAAGCTACTCAGTAATACTACCATATCTGTCTTATCCACAGCCTTTGCCTCAAGTCATCCCACATAAAAATGTAACTTGTTTTTTTAAAAAGGAATGAAGAATTCTAGTGATCTCCTGAATACAATAATTGAGAATAGAAAGGCATTGGTAAGATATTAGTTTCAATGCTTGAATATGAAAATTGTTTCTCCCCAATACACAGTGGTTCCTGACCATTTTGAGAATGAGGTCCCCTTTTTAATGTGCACTATTTTGGTGAGCCCCCATGTATCAATCAGAATTTGGACAGGAAGCAGATGGTAAACTCAAACTAGGTAGTTGAGAATTAATAACTTTTACAAAGGTGTGGAAAGGATCAGGAAAACAACTCAGATGGCACAGTACTCCTGGGGCTAGCAAGACTTTAGGAGCTATTGCCATATATTATGAGCTGGATTGCATCCTTCCAAATTTAAACCCAGTACCTCAAATGTGACTGTATTGGATGAAATCCTAACCCGCAGTAACTCAAATGTGATTGTATTTGAAGACAGGATCTCTGAAGACCCTAAAAACCTTTTATTAAGTTAAAATGAGGTTATTGGGGTAAGCTCTAATCCAATATAACTGGTGTCCTTATAAGAAGAAGAGATTAGGGCATGGACATGCACCGAGGAAAGACCATGTGAAGACACGGAAACAACAGCCATCTACAATTGAAGAAGAAAGGCCTCAGAAGA
Organism: Ursus arctos; assembly: GCF_023065955.2. Taxonomy (NCBI): domain Eukaryota; kingdom Metazoa; phylum Chordata; class Mammalia; order Carnivora; family Ursidae; genus Ursus; species Ursus arctos. Next base: position 38,800,690 of record NW_026623089.1, on the reverse strand, counting down.
GACCACCCCTGCCAGCCCTTGATCTCAGACTTACAGCCTCCACACTGTGAGAAAATAAATTTCTCCTTTTTAAGCCACTCAGTCTGTAGTAATATGTTATGGCAGCATTAAAAACGAATACACCATCCCTGGGCATGAAAAGGTAATGGGAAGACTAGGTTCAGAAGAGAATAGTTGAAAAGACCAGTTGAAATGTACCAACCCATGGTCACTCAGTGGGAGGGAACTGGGGAAATAAATACCCTGAACTCACTACCCTTTCATTATTTCATCTACCACTGCCTCCCATTGATCAAAACCTACTGATGGCCAGAGGGCAATGGAGACCGTTGATGCCATTCTGTATAGATCAGCCTCTTCAAGCACAGGGCAGGGTTGAGAGAGCTGGAGAGTAGGTTTGGAGGATCAAACTGGAAAGATGCATCATTACCCCACACAATTGTAATTATCCTTTTAGTGTCCCTTTAATTTAGGAAAGGTGTAATGAAACCGTCACTATTAATTCAGTAAAGCTTTTTAGATGAATTTGTATTTAGTTAATTAAAGGATCTATGTACTTTCTCTAAGCCAAGTTTCTCCTGACTTCTGTTGCCTGAGAGTAGTAGTAAGGTCACATTAGCAGCAACAACTCAGATTTTGATGATTCCTGTGCCCACTTGAATACTCAGGATCCTTCTTTTCACTCATGCCCTTATGAATGGGATTTAGTGTCCTTATGAAAGAGGCCCCAGAGAGATCCTTCGTCCCTTCTGCCATGCGAGGACACAGCAAAAAGATGGCTGTCCATGAACCAGGAAGTCAGCTCTTACCAGACACCGAATCTGTCAGCATCTTGATTTCAGACTTCCCAGCCTCCAGAGCTATGAGAAATAAATTTCTATTGTTTCGAAGCTGCCAGGTCTGTGGTGGTTTGTTAGCAGCCTGAATGGGTTAAGATAGAATACAAGAAGTGGTGCGGGTTTTAGTAACTTACTTTAACACTCATTTACGATCTTAAGTGTCTGTCAGCCAAAACCTCTCTCCTTTCCCCCTACATCCATTCAGCCCCCAAGTTCCATTGACTGTGCCTCCCCCATAGATTTCACACTTATCGCATCTTCTCCATCCCCTCTGTTCAATTTTCTTTTTTTTTTTAAGATTTTATTTATTTATTCGACAGAGATACTCTGTTCAATTTTCTTAACTGTTGCAACCAGTCTCCTAGCCCAGTCTTGCTCCCTAACCATACAATTGGATGGGGATTTCAGACCCTTCTGATCATGTCTCTCTTCTGCCTCAGACCCACCCCTGCAGGATAAAAATCCAAGCTATTTAACATGTTGTCCAAGCCATTTTATTATCCTGCCCAATCTGATGTTTCTGCACTCTCTGCATGCCTGTGCTCAAGATTTAAGGAACTATTTACTACTCTATTTGTGATGTGCTGCAGTCGGCTTGGACTGGCCAGCAAGTCTATTGTGTGTACCTCTTTCCAACTGTCTTAGTTTTCTCAGGCTGCCATACCTGGGTGGCTTAAACAACAGATATTTATTTTCTCACTGTTCTAGAGGCTGGGAAGTCCAATTCAATTCTGGTGTCTCTTCCTTTTCTTTTTTTTTAAGATTTATTTATTTATTTATTTGAGAGAGAGACAGAGCATGGGTGGGGTGGGGGGAAGGGACAGAGGAAGAGGGGCAAGCAGACTCCCTACTGAGCAGAGATCTCAATGTGGGGCTCGATCCCAGAACCCTGAGATCATGACCTGAGCCAAAGGCAAACGATTAACTGACTGAGCCATCCAGGTGCTCTTGTCTCTTCCTTTTCTTATAAGGACACCAGTTCCACCAGATTAAGACCCACCCCACTCTTAAGACCTTATTTACCTTTAAAAGTGAATTTTATGGTATGTGATGATATCTCAATAAAACGATTTTTAAATACGTTGTAGTACATTAGGGCTTGAATTCTTGTCTTGGAACTCTTGTGACAGCTACCATTTAAACAAGCCAAAGGGACATTAAATGAACTCGAGATGCGTGAGTGAGGTCGCCCTCAGCCATTCAGTCGCACCTGACACCCAGACCTTTAGCTGACCTCAAGGATCAGCAGAGCTGGCCCAGACCAGAGAAATTCCTCACTCACCCATAGAATTGTGAGAACCAATGAATATTGACTGTGTTAAGCACTGTGTTTTGAAGTACCGTGTTATGTAGCAAAAGCTAACGGATATGGAAGGTGACCCACAAGGTTGTCACAATGCTCAGTGCCAGAGATGTGGAAGACAACAAGGGGGCTCCCTTCTTAGGGGTCACCATACCAGAGAGGACCTGCCAGGTCACAGGTCACTGCACTGTTGTCTACAGAGCAAGCACATCTACAGGGACTCCAAAGCCTGCACAGATGGCTGACATTCAAAGAAGATACGGGAATGAGAGAGCAAAAATAGAGCCACTCCTCACACCAAGAGCAGGTGGTCCTTAAGTGGGACCCTTCTGGGCACTGCCCGAAGAGCAGAGACACCTGGGGCTTGGAGGGTGGGAGGGAGGGAGGCCATGTGCTTTTCTCTGCCAGCAGCCCACTGCTTCTGAAGACCTGGGCAGAGAATCCTAACACTCAAAGAACCTGAATATTTACCTGAAAGGACACAAAGGTTTTAGCCCCACGTTAGAATACTGGCTAGGTGTGACCTGGCTGATCTTGTCTGGCAAGAGACCAACTTTTGTTTCTCCCCAGTTTCAGGAACGGAAAAAGAACCCGAGAAAGCAAAGTCAATAGTAATGCTTATCAGAGCGGGGGGGAAATCACATTTGTACATTGCTAGGTTAAAACTGCACAATTCAGCCTGTGACCTTTTTTCACTCATTTTTCTCTGCCTAATATTTGGTGCTAGCCATGTGCCTGATCCTTGGGAAGCAAAGGAATAAACGTCTGAATCTTAGCTCGTGTCCTTCTCCTCTATGGTGATGGATATTCTCCGTCCTCCATGGTTTAGCTCAATTCAGCCCTTTTATAAAGCTTTCCTGACACCTGACTTCAGTCTGCAGGAAATTCTCCTTGTTCTTTGTCCTCAATTCCAGCACAGCACTACCCAGACAGCTTTGTAATTGGCTGGGTCAATGTTCATTTCCCAAGATCTCCGCTGTTCCCACAGACTTGACCCTTTCCCTCCAGAGACACAGGACGCCAATCCCAGCCTCGTCCTCTCTCCCAGAGCCACAAGGACTGTCAGGTGCTGCAGATAGAGACACGGCCACTCCCTCGAAGTGCATCAGCCCCTTGGGGACCGCAGATCTCAGAGCCAACAGCTGTTCTCAGGTTGTACGAAGTGGCGAAGCTTCAGAAACGTGCCTCCTCCCGCCTGGCAGAGCCCCTACCCACAACCCACCTCATTTCTGTGAGGTCTGTGTTTAGAGGCCTACAGATTCCTCAAGATGCTTTTTAAGACTTCCTGCTCTTTGCTGGCAAATTGTTAATCAGTTTGTGGCAGCATAAATAAAATTAGAGGGTTTAATTAAAACTAATGAATGAGGGAGCGGAGACCAGCCTGGCCGCTTTGCTCTCTGAGCCTCGGAGCAGTAAATAATGAAAGTGTCACACCGCGAGTGATAGGTTTTAGCAGAAGTGTAGGGCCAGCAGAAACGAGGCCACAGAGAGCTCCTCCACCCGGGTGCAATTTGCGAACTGGTGGAATCCTCATTTTAGTGTGTCTTATTAACCAATTCTGCAGAAACTGCTCCAGCGTTCTGGCCTTTCAAAAAAAAGGAAGAACGAAATAGCACTCAGGATGCCCATTCTCTACATATCCTTGGCATGCTTTCACGGGGCACTCCTCAATATCTTGGCTCTCTTGGAGGGGAGCAGGGGACACAACGATGAGCAGGGGGCATTTCTTGGGCAGGGATCTGGAATTCTGACATTCTCAATGTGTAGGGCATAAAAGGGAGGATTGGGTCTGCCTGGGTATTTGCATGTTGAAATGAATATGATTTTTTTACGAATCACTTCCCTTTTATTTCATTCAGCTAGGGCATTATACTGATTTTTTAATAACTGTGTGGGGGGGGTGAAGAAATATTTGTTATAGAAATGGGTGGGCTGGATCAGATGATTTTGAAAACCACTGCTCATGCCAACATGTGAATATCAAGAGTGTTGAAAGGGTTTTGGAGAACGAACTCTCCCACTGCTCCTTCTGTTCCCTGTCCTCACCACCTCGTCAGCTCTGATTTAAGTTAAAGGGGACTTTCAGAAACCATTTCCAAGCCCCTGGAGCAGCACGTCAGCCTGGACAAGTTGTGCCAGGTCTAAACCCTCCATCTGGCGGGCTGCCATGCTCAGTTCTTTCCCCGCTCTCTCCCCACACACCCTACACCCACTCCAGTTCCTGTGACTCTTGAAGAAGTCCAGGAGTGTTCCTTACTTGGTTTTCCTTATTTTTCCACTCACTATTATGTCCAGGGGTTTGAGGTTATGAAGGTAAGGGTCCAGACCTGGACACTGGGACAATGTGATAGGCAGGATTCTGAGATGGCCCCCATAATTCCCCACACACACTGCCGGACACATCCTGCATAGTCCCCAGGGCTGTGAGTATGCTGGATTTTACCCGTCTGAGCAGGTTATGTTACATGGCACAGCTGACATTAAGGTAGGGAGATTTTCTATATAGGCCAGATATGATCACCTGAACCCTTAAAAGACAGAGCATTTTCTTTGGCTGGTGGCAGAAGGGGAAATCAGAGATTCCTAACGTGCCACTGCTCTATTAAGGATGGACGGGGCCACGTGGCAAGGAATGCAGGTGACCTCTCGGAGCTGGGAGCTACCCCCAGCTGACTTTCAGCAAGGAAACAGGGACTATGGTCCTACGACCACAAGGATCTGAACTCTGCCAACAATAAGAATGTGCATGGAAGTGGGTGTTTGGCCCAGCGCCTCCAGACAAGAGCTCAGTCCTGCTGACACCTTGATTTCAGCCCATCATTCTCTGCACAGAGTCGTGCTCTCTTGGTCGTGCCGGGCCAGACTTCTGACCTACAGAACTGGGTGCTGACAGATGTTGTTGAAGCTGCTGGAAATTCAGTAATTGGTTGTGTAGCGATGGGAAATTAATGCAGACAGGCACTGTTTTCCTGAGGGCAACAGAGAGAGAGATTTGGAGAGGAAACTGAGAAGTAGTACCCATGAGGAGCTCAAGACAAGGCCTGGCAGAGAAAGAAAAGGACGGACAGCACAGAGGTACAGACAGAGACCAGAGGCCAGGAAGATGGAAGGTCTAAGTGGTGGTGGGGGAGGGGGGAGGGCCAGCTTAGTGTGTACTGCATTGACAGGGGACAAGAGCTGAACCGTGGTCAGTTCTCTTTAAAATGTTTATATATATATATATATATATTATTTATATATATATTTTACTTATAATTATATATAATAAACATTATATATTATGTATATATAGTGCATATATATATATATATATATATATATAAAATCAGCCTTATTACAGAAAATTCGCCATCAAAAAGTAGTAAGAAAACCCCAGAAATCCCAACCCTGCCAGACGACCATTGTCAACTTTGGTTTACACCCTGCAGGTATGTAGGCCTTTTGGAGGCAAATCATTTGACACAATAATTACAACTAATTTTCATCGGTGGCTCGCCACGGGTCAGTACCATGCAAAGTGGTTACATGTGCTAACATTTAATCCTCACAGCACTTAGGAGTACTTATGTATTCACATGTCCTGCTGAGGTAAGTACAGTTCTCATCCCCCTTTTACAGCACATTCACTGAGGCCCAGAGAAACGGAATCGTTTTCCCATGGTCCCCCCGCTGTAAGCCTGGACTAGAACTCGGGCAGTTGGACTCCCGAAGCTGTACTCTTGACTGTTGGCTCTCTACTGCCTCGTGTGAACAGGATTTTAAGACGGATGCGATTTTACAAACTGCTCTTCTCGGTATCCTAAGTTGACTCCCGCCAGAAATAGGTGCTAAAGCAGAGATTTGTGTGTGGGAGATTTATGGGGCCGGGGAAGTAAGATTGAGCCGAGGGAAAAACTGGACCGCCGTGTAACGTCAACACAGGCCTTGGAGTTGGGATAGCCCTCCAGTTTGAGCCACAGGGGCCACTACCTTTTGCCTTGTCCCCCAGGATGCAACACTACGTGTGATTCGCTCTCTTGCCTGGAGATGGGGGGCCACAGTTTCAGAAACTCCTACTTGGCCTCCCCGGTTGCAGTAGCTCTTACCCCACAGCCCAAGAGACCACCGTGGGCATTTCATCAACCACCAAGTATGTGCCTCCCAATGATCCATTTGGGGGCTGGGGCAATAACCACAGGGTGGGTCTGTGAGTCCTCCCACAAAAATTGTTAGCTCATTGGATGGGAGCTACTTTGTCCAATGTCTAATGACCAGTTCATATAGGGGCACAGAGAGCAGCCTCCATGCCACAGCTCCAAGTACACAGGGCCAGCCCAGCCCCAGGACTCTCAAGGAATTCATTCTGCCTTTCTTTTTTTAAAGATTTTATTTATTCATTTGAGAGAGAGAGAGAGAGCACAAGCAGGGGGAGAAGCAGAGGGAGAGAGAAGCAGGCTCCCCGCTGAGCTGGGAACCTGATGCAGGGCTCGACCCCAGGACCTGGAGATCATGACCTGAGCCGAAGGCAGACGCTTAACAATCTGAGCCACCTAGGCGCCCCTAGTTCTGCCTTTCTTGCAACTGCATTTCCAGTTAACTGCCTCCACCTGCCCAGTCCCACTTCCCTCACTTCCACACTGTGGAGTTACCCAGAGCACTTCCCAATAAATGTCCTCTGCCTGAGAGGTGGGTCCTCAGGGATCATGACCTAAAACAGTCAGATTCAGGAGTGGTTCAAGGAAGCAGACTCTAAAATGGGATCTTAGGATTGTATCACCCACAGCCTGACAAGGAGGGCCCCACACCTGGGTTAGGAGGAGTAGACAACTTCTAGCATGCTAAAGCCGTGCAAGTTTTTAAAAAAGATTTTATTTATTTATTTGACAGAGAGAGAGAGAGAGCTATGAAAGAGAGAGAGAGCACAAGCAGGGGGAGCGACAGGCAGAGGGAGAGGGAGAAGCAGCCTCCCCGCTTAGCAAGGAGCCCGATGGGGGGCTTGATCCCAGGACCCTGGGATCATGACCTGAGCTAAAGGCAGCCGCTTAACCAACTGAGCCACTCAGGCGCCCCCAAAGCAGTACAATTTTTAAAACTTACACCTGCCATGCACTGGAATGGGGCAGTGGGAAAAGGATATCACAGGTGCAATGTCTCGGGCTTCTGAGAAGTTCAAGAGAGGTAATGGTCATAAGAGCAATGAAATTGGCTCTTACTAGGTGCTCAGATCGCATGCTAACTTGGTGGCCCGTGGTTAAGTGTTCTGTCTCTACTACGACCTAGTAACAGGCAAAGAGCTGTTTCTCAAAAGGAGAGTAGTTATCTGTGGAGGATGGCAGGGCTTTGCCCCCAAATCCCAAGGGCCTGCATTTCAATTCACCTACAGGGACCTGCCAAAGTCTCCAAACCACATTCCTCTCTGCCACTGACGCTTCAGTTACTTTAAAGACTGGATTTTAAGAAAGAGCAGATGAGCATGGCACTTTTTTTTTTTCATTTGATTAATACCTTCTCCCTTGCTCCATAAATAATACTTTAAAAATACAGCATGATGCTTTATCAGTGTGAGCACGGATCACTCTGTGTTATAAGGCCCTGAAGGCAGGGATAGAAGAAACCCATTGTACCTCCATAACCTCCCTGCCGAACAAAATGCCTCCGACATGATTCTGTTTGGTGTTTATGAGATAGATGGATGGGAGGCTGGCACGTAGGGTCCTGAAGGGGTCTGCCAGGGTTTCCTTCTACCTCCTGGCTCTAGCACACTTGTCTGAGATTGAAGCAGCGGTTCTCAACGTGCGGCATGAGGTACCCCTGCATCGGTATCACGGATGTGGTCATTAAAGGCAGATTCCCAGGCTCCCTTCAGATCACCAGAAGTGGGATCCCCAGGAGTGGGCTGGGAACAGGCCTGTCTCCCAGCCTTGGCACCTGCCGCATACTGAGTGGCAGCCTCCGGAGCTCCAGACCAGAGGAGGCATTTCTGACTCCACCACCCTCAGGGAAGGTGGGAGGTGACCCTCCCATGTTTGGCTATTTCCTTTCTATACATTTCCCTCCACCTCCTGGTTATCTCCCTCCTATCACACCAGAATAACTACTGGGAAGTGCAGGGGTAATATTTTTCATAAAGTTACTGCCTCACATTTCCCACTCAAGAAATGTGGTGTTTTGTTTGTAGCTGGCTGTTCTAGCCTGAGTCAGTACAGAACCAATACAGGTGGGGATCGGGGAACAAAGATACAGAAATCGGCAAAGATCCCAGGATAAATCCCAACTTAACAAAACAATATTCAAGAAAAGAAGGCAAAACCCTTTCACACAATTAATGCCTTGGGATCACAGCTTTAATTTAAAAATTTTAAATCCTTATTGGGGATGGGAGTTGGGAATCACACCCAGTGTGGTGTGTGTTGTTTTCTGACTGATAGAGGCATTGAGGCCTTTGGTCCAGGGGAGAAAATGCCAGGCTCAGCAAGATTCCAAAGTGAAAGCAATTTGGAAATGGTTTGGAGATCAATTCCCTGCCCAAATGGTCTGAACAAACCCAAACCAGAGCTTTTTACACAAATGATTAGAAATGAAAGCAAAAATTTCATCAAAGCAAAGGTGTGCGTGCAACATATTGGCCCCTTGGTGTCATTTGAAGGAAATTAACGTGGAGGGCCAAAGAGACGGAGTCTGCAATATGCAATGCCCCAGAGACCTGCCTGTGATTTTGTTCCTAGTGTAGCAGAAATAAATGCTCCCAGCAAACCTGCAGGGAGAAATAAGACATGTGCATAAGTAAGATTAATCAGCAAAGCTAGCGTCGACCTAATGAGTCATCTTTGACATCATAAAACTGGAAAAATACAAGGTTGTAGCCTGTCAGATCTGTGCATGCTTGGAAGCAGCAAAATGGGGGCTGCCCAAGTGCACAGCAGTGGGCAGCTCTTGGGCACATGAGGCCTAGCAGAGCAGAAGAAATAGAAACATGGCTGCATTGGGAGTTTAGTGAGCTGTTGTAGGTCTGTTTCTGTGGAGATTTGAGGTGAGGTGCTGGGGTGGAGAAAATTGAAGGTGTGGGGGCTCAAGCACCTTCTACACTCAGGAACCCCTTTTCTGCTATTCAAATGGAGCTCCCAGGGACACTGTGTTTCCATCCAAACACACCATCCACCAGGATTTCCTGGGATGCAGCAGCCCCTTCTGGGAGACTGGGGAGAGGAGGGCCACAGAACATGGCCCGAAAGGACCTCCACGGGGCAGGACCTTCAGAAGTTTTCAGGCCCGATAGAAAATTGTTTGGTGTGGCCTATGTCTACCAACCTGCCAATTCTCCACTCCCATTTGTCATCTGATCCTGCTGGCAGCCCCCACCTAGAATTAGCCCCTCCTCTCTGCTATGCTCCCACGTGTGCTCACACACAGCTTCGACTTCACCTGGGCCTGAAAATCTCTTCGTGCCTCTCCCTTTGCAGCTCTGATTATCTCCAGACTCAATCAGGGAGAGGCTCAGGGCCATGTGCTGTGCGTATACATCGCAGGCCCTTTTGGAAGGTAGTCTGTGCTTCAGGTAGCCCACCTGCCGCCCTTAACCATCAAAATCCCAAGCCTCCTCCTCAGGGAATCATGGATGTAGGGCAAGCCAGACCACGGCCTCTTGACCATATACTCCCCAGGTACTTCCCTGCTTTGAAAGCTTTCTTTAAACACCGAAAAAGCTGAAATCCTCCCTCCCTCTGTTGACTGATTTCATGGCAATGGTGGACAACACACCCTCATCAGTCCTAGAGAGCCCCTCGTGGTTAGAGCCCCCTGAAAGAACAGCCAGGTCCCAGGATGCCTGGGCGGGTCAGTAGGTTAAGCGTCTGCCTTTGGGTTGGGTCATGATCCCAGGGTCCTGGGATCGAGGCCCGCGTTGGGCTCCCTGTTCAGCAAAGAGCCTACTTCTCCCTCTGCCTGCTGCCCCCCGTGGCTTGTGCACACACTCTCTCTCAAATAAATACATAAAATCTTAAAAAAGAAGAAGAAGAACAGCCAGGCCCCTCCGCTGTCCCTGTGTACAGCCAGGTTCTGTGGGAACGGTGTCCTCCCTGAAGGGATCACACCACCTCACGCCATCACTGGCATCTGACCAGCATCTAGACCTCTCCAGTCCTCTGCACACACTGCCAGTCCTGCTATGTGCAGCTAGATGCTTGGCTTATTCCACAAGACTCAGCTGCAGCACTCAGCATTCTGGGCACACAGCACCACTACCCTCACCTTGAGTGGCTGATCCTGGAAGTCCTTGGCAAGGGCATCAGATCTGGCCCACTTTGCTGGGCATGTGCAAACTCCCTGTCCATGCATGCACCTAGAGAAGAGATTTCTGGGACCCTTCCTCATGGCAGCCATTGAATATATGAAAAGGCACAGTCTTCGAGGCCATGGGACAACAGACTTGGCCTGGTGTCCTGGCTCAGCCACTGATATGCATCCTGGGAAGTGAGCCAATATCTCAGAGCCTTGGTTTCCTCACCTTTTATTCATTCGATGACTATTTACAGTCCCTGCTGCACACCTGCCCTGTTCTAGGCACTGTGGAGACAGCAGCAAGTAACAAAGACACAATCTCTGCTCCCCTGGAGCTGAGAGAGGTCTGGAGTAGAGACATAAGTTTGGAAGTGTTCAGGACGTAGATGGAATGTGAAGCCATGAGATCGGACAAGGACACCTGCAGGCAATGTAGAACTAGAAAGATGGACGCTCTACAGCCTCTCACATTTACAGGTCAAGCACAAGAAACCAGCGAAGACGACTGAGAAACCGGGGTAGGAGAAAAAACAGGAAGGAAACAATGTCACAAAAGCCAGGAAAACAGTATCCCAAGAATCCGGGAGTGGTCCTTTGTGTTTATAGCACCCACTTCATAGGACCAAACGGTATAGTATATGCAAAAGACCCTATGCGCCATGCCTGGAACGTCCACCTTTTACTCTTAAAAGGCCTATTGTTGTCTACCTCCTGGGCCTACTGCTCTCGTGAGGCTCCTGTGGACCACTCTGTCCTGAATTCCCAGGGATTTTATAAAAGGAAGAGCAATGACAGCATTGTTTCCCACAGGAAGTCCACTAGAAATTGTAGTGATCATTGGGTAACGAGAAACTTTCAAAGGAATGCACCCGGAAGGATTACATGAGAGAGGAGAATGGAAAAGAGGAATGGAGAGTTTATACACATCACCAAGGTTGCCGAAAACAAGTTTTGCCAAAGAAAGAGTAAAGGATTATTCTAAACCTCATTAAGACACTGAGTCCAAACATTTAGTCCTGATTGCACATTGGTTGATAAAACAGGGTATCTATAAAGTAGTTGGGTTGACAAGGGATGTGAGTAACTTTTGGACCTTTTGTAACAGAGCATCTGAAACTATTATTTCACAAGGTAAAATAGCCCAGTCATTTCCAAATATTTCTATTGTTTCTCCGTGTCTTGAACAAACCACAAGAAAAGGCTCATAACAACAACCATGAGCTTTAAGTGCTTGACTCGTGTGTGTGTGTGTGTGTGTGTGTGTGTGTGTGTGTGAGAGAGAGAGAGAGAGAGAGAGAGAGAGAAAGGGAAATGAACAAAAGAGAGTCAAATTAGGGAATAAATCAACCTTTTTCTTTTAAGATTATTTATTTATTTATTTATTTATTTGAGAGAGAGAGAGCAGAGCCTGTGAGAACCCAAGTCAGGGGGACAGAGGGAGAGGGAGAAGCAGGCTCCGCACTAAGCAGGGAGCCCGACATGGGGCTCAACCCTAGGACCCTGGGATCATGACCTGAGCCAAAGGCAGACACTTAACCAACTGAATCACCCAGGCGCCCATAAATTAACCTTCTGAAAATCATATTTCTATGTGAAATACTGTGTATGATGTTTCTCCTTAAAACTTTCTCCCCTCTTTCACCATCTCCCTCCCTCTCTCTCTCTCTTGACCTGCTCTCTTTCTCTCTCTCCCTCTCTCTCTTGCTCCTCTCTCTCTTTCTCAAAGTACTATTGGCTTTTAAAATTTGACATTACAGATACAACACCGTCTGGCTAAACAAGGTCCTACATTGTGTTTCCTATACTAAGTAAAAAGAAAACCCAAATAAATTGTGCAGATTATTTTGGATTCTCATGGACCCCCAGATGGTCCCAGTATCTGATCTGTTTAAAAGAGCCAAGGCCAGGGATGCCTGGCTGGCTCAGTCAGAAGAGCGTGTGACTCTTGATCTCAGTGTTGTGAGTTTGAGCTCTGCGTTGGTTGTAGAGATTACTAAAAAACAAAATTTAATAAAACTTTTTAAAAATAAAATAAACAAAAGAGCCAATGCCAAAGATGAGAATTAGTAGCTGGTTCTACCTCTTGCTAATGCTAACCTAACTACTACCCCGGGAGGAAGCACAGAGGTATTGGTAGAGCAGCCCCACCACATGAGAGCTTCACACAGACCTTACACTCTCATGGCTTTGCTCCTTTGCCTTGCTTCTTTGTTAAATACTACAGAGCTGCAGGCTAGTTATCATGCCCATGCCAACTCTCTGACTGGGTCAGGGTCGGCTCTTTCTCTGCCATTACACTGGACTCTAGTGACTGTCCAGTGTCCTCTATCCTCTCCCCAGTCTTTGATTCTCAGCTTTGTCACCCTGTGCTGGTCCTCAGCTCAGTTAGACCATGTTCTGCCTTTAGTCAACCAATTATTCACTAACTTATACACAACACAACATCCATCCACCGCCCCCCCGTCCATCCAGTGAGCATTTATTGATCACCTTCTCTGTTTCAGATCCTATACTTGATGCTGAGAAGTCAGAAATAATGAGAAAATAATAATAAAACAAAACCAGATTTTTAAAGGGAGTAGTAAGGACTATATGTGACCTCCCACATGGAACAACCAACAATCCAGTCAAAATACATGAAACAATGGATTTCAACACCTTGGACACCAGGCAATGAAATACAGAGGTGGCAAAAAATCACAATGAGCCCTAAAATTGTCTCAGCTTTCCACCTTGACAGCATTTCCAGGTTGTAATACAAACAGGAGGAACTGAAACAGAACCAGGAGACTCTCTGATTTGAGAACATGGAGCTGAGAGTCTAGGATAACCAAGGCAGCTAAAGTTTAGAGGGCAGAATACCAGAAAGGAGTGAGGACTGCAGGGACTTACAGACTTACGGAGAGTCTCCCTTGAGTATTTAGCAGAGTATTGACCAGCATGTTTATGTAAGGAAATTACCCAGTTCAGGGAAAAGAGCTATCTAAAAAGATTAGCGGTAACAATGCCTATTCTCACACAGTGACTGGAATATGCCTGCTCCTACCAGACAGACTGGAAAACCTCATAATTCACAATAGAAATACTCAGGAAGGTCTTGTCTCGTAATGCCAAATAATTAACCCTAGACTGGGTACTGCTCCAGACCCACCAAACAAATTATAAATCAAACTTAAAGAATCAAACTGTCTCCAAGTAAATTATACTGTATCCAGGACAAAGCTCTGGAAGATTTATAATGCTAAAACATATTCAGCAACCAACAAGGCAAACTCATAATGTCTGACATTCAAAGATTACCAGGCATTCAAAGAAGCAGGAAAATATGATCCATAATGAGGATAAGGAACTTATAAAAAAGACCCAAGTTAAATTCCTGAGATGAAAACTGCAATGTATAAAATGAAAAATACAATGGATAAGATTAATGGCAGAATATAAATTGCAGGAAAAAATATTAGTGAACTTGCAAACATTTTAATAAAAGCTATCCAAAATGAAATAGAAAAAAATGAATTTTAAAAATGAACAGAGCATCAGTGAGTTATAGGACAACTTTAAGCAAACTAATCTGTGTGTGACTGGAGTCCCTGAAAGAGAGAGGAAGCAGAAAACATTTGAAAAAAAAAATGGCTGAGAGGTTTCCAAACTTAATGAAAACAAGGAACCCACAGATCCATGAAACTTACCAAACCCCAAGCATGAGAAATATGAAGAAACCTACACCAAGGCATATCACAATCAAATTGCTCAAAACCAGTGCAAAAGAGAGAATCTTAAAAGCAGTCAGAGGGGAAAATACAGGTTATGTACAGAGGAACAAAGATAAAGATGACTGAAGATTCCTCTTTGGAAATAATGCAAGCAAGAACACAGTGGAGCAGTATCTTTAAAGTACTGATAGGGAAAAAAAAAAGGTCAATCTAGATTTTCATACCCAACACAAACATCTTTCAAAGACAAAGGTGAAGTAAAGACTTTTTCTGACATAGGGAAGCTTATAGAATGTATCATGAATAGAACTGCAATACAAGAAATGTTAAAGGAAATCCTTCAAATGGAAGTAAAATAATAACAGATAGAAATCTGAATCTATCAGGGTGCCTGGGTGGCTCAGTCAGTTAAGCAGCTGACTCTGGATTTTGGCTCAAGTCATGATCTCAGAGTCATAAGATCAAGACCCTCCTCGGGGGCTCTGCACCGGGCACGGAAACTGCTTGAGATTCTTTCTCTCCCTCTGCCCCCCCCACATTCTCTCTCTCTCTCTCTTTCTCTAAAATAAATAAATAAATAAATAAATAAATAAATAAATAAATAAATAAAAATTTTAAAATAATTTAAAATAAAAAAGTCTGAATCTATACAAAGAAATAATGTCATAAAAGGTAACTATATGGGTATGTGTATAAGACTTTTTTATTATTTAAGTTGACTTAAAAGATAACATAGATTAAACAAAAATGATGAAAATGTATTATAATAATTATAACGTATGTAAAGTAAAGTATATGACAATAGCACAAAGGCTAGGAGAGAGAGTAAGTACACTGTCATAAGGTTCTTTATCCTGTATGTCAGTGTTTCTCAATCACTCCGATAACAACATTTTGGACCAGGTAATTTTTCACTTTGAGGTACTGTCCTGTGTGAACTGAAGGATTTTTAGCAGCATCCCTGTCTTCTACACACTAAAGGACATTGTCAAATGTCCTCTCGAGCACAGAATTGCCCCCAGTCCAAAACCAGTGTTCTATGTGAAATGTTCTAATATCTCTTAAAGGTAGACCATGATAATTTAAAGATATATACTATAAACTATAGAGCAACTACTAAAATCACAAAACAAAGAGCTAATAGGCCAACAGAGAATATAAAATCGAATATTAGAAAACATTTGATCCAAAGAAAACATGAAAAGAGTGAAAATGAACCAAAGATAGGATACACAGAAAACAAATCATAAGATGATAGACTTGAACTTAACCATATAAAAGAATCACATAAAATGTACATGGTTTAAACATCCTATTAGAAAACAGAAATTATCAGACTGGGTGAAAAAGCAATACCCGAGCTACATGCTAAAAGAAATGCACTTTAAATTTAAAGACAAATAGATTAAACATCAGGGTGGAAAAAAAACATATGCCAAGATAACACTAATCAAAAGAAAGCTTCAGTGGCTGTATCAACATCAGACAAAGGAGACTTCAGAGCAAATAATAATCAGGGATGGAGAAGGTCATTTCGTAAAGATAAAAGGGCCAATTTATCAAGAGACCAAAACAATCATAACTATTCATGATCCCAATAAGACAGCTTCCACATATATGGAATAAAACAAATAGAACTTTATTGAGAAATAGATAAATCTACATTATATTCAGTTATTTCAATACTCCTCCTTCAATAATTATAGAACAGGGACACCTGGGTGGCTCAGTTGGTTAAGTGTCTGACTTCAGCTCAGGTCATGATCTCAGAATCCTGGGACTGAACCCTGCATCAGGCACCCCGCTCAGCAGCGAGTCTTCTTGTCCCTCTCCCTCTGCCCCTTCCCCCACTCATGCTCTCTCTCTCTCAGATAAATACATAAAATCTTTAAAAAATAATTATACAACAATCAGAAAACCATCAAAGATACAGGTTGACTTAAACATTCTCAACCAACTTGACTTAGTTGACATTTATAGAATTCTCCACAGCAAAGTATTCACTCTCAAGCTCATGGAACATTTACCAGGACATTCTGGTCTATAAAATAAGTCTCAATATTCTATTTCATTCCACGGTAATAATCATATTTCTGAAGTCATCCAATTTAAAACTACCTTCTACCTTAGTCCCTACCTGTTCCAGACTAGAAACTTTCAGGAAGCCTGGAAGATGAGATAGGTATAAAGAACATATCTTCAATATCTCCTAGTTCTGCACCCACTACCACCAATGTCTAGACTGTGTTGAACCAAGAGGGACAGATAATTAACAGAAGGCACAAAATCCCTGGTCATCTAGTAAATGTGGTCCCTGGATACCAGACTTATAATTGCCAATGTGTTCTCTCATTGG
The DNA here is from genome assembly GCF_023065955.2 of Ursus arctos. Taxonomy (NCBI): domain Eukaryota; kingdom Metazoa; phylum Chordata; class Mammalia; order Carnivora; family Ursidae; genus Ursus; species Ursus arctos. Next base: position 38,784,223 of record NW_026623089.1, on the reverse strand, counting down.
GGGATTGTGTAGGTTCATTGTTGTTCCCTTTTTGAGGAGAATCATCCTCTTAAGAGCCCAACAGGGGTATGGAGAACAATGGCAAAAAAAAAAAAATAGAGTGGAGCCTTGGAATCAGGGAAGGTATCTCCACTTTTACCTTCCCACAGACTGCAACCCAGATGGGACAGGGACCCAGCTTCAATGACAAAACTAGGACATTCATTCTCAAAGTGTGGTCCCAGACCAACAACTTAAGCATCACCTGGGAATTTGTTAGAAATTAAATATGCACAGTCCCTAAGTGCATAACAGACAGAACTAGAAACTCTGAGAGTGGGGCCCAAGTCTGGACTCAGGGAAACCGCCCATGATTCTCTCATGCTACAGTAGCTGTCCCTTCCTGGATCCTCAAAGAACAACCCAAGCTCCCTGCATCTGAGCACCTACCCCACAGTTTCTGGACCATGGTAGATCCAGCATGAGACTAAGGGCTCTTGGTCAATAAGTACCAGTGCTTCCTGTCATACCTCCAAGAATCCACGGGGGGAGGGGTTAGCACCTCCCACCACTGCAATTCTGGTAACAAACAACCCAGCGTAGCAGCTTACATGAAAAAGCAGTTATGGAGGTGGTGGGCATCTGTGACTTATCTAGGGTTGGCTGGGGTTAGCTCCAAATTAGGACCCACACCACTGGGGCATGATCTTCTCGAAGAAGAAGGCAGAGCAGAAGATTTTAAACTACATCGTGCAAGCACACAAAAGCCTCTGATCACAGTTGCATTGGCCAAACATCACCCCAGAGGGGCAGAGAAGTACACTCCTACAGGGAGCCATGACAAGAATGGATGGGGAAAGATGGTACATAAATAGCACCATGTAACACAGAATTCAACAAAGAGTCAGTCTTGTCAACCTCACTAAATGGTGGGACTATGTGAAGAGACTGTGTATCATATACTTTTATTGACCTTCACCTCACCCCAGCACCTAACTCAGTGCTCAGCTCATGGTGTGTTAGTGAAGGTAAAAGACACTTTCAGACAAAGACAAATGAAATCCTGCTTCCTTATTTGGGATACTCACTTCCTCATGTGCCATCAAGTACATCCGTCCTCTGAAGCCAACCTCTGACCTTCTCCTGTAGCGTTAAACCCTCCCTATGACCTCATGGTGTGGGCTGGGGATGACCTATGAATGGTCATGGGTCCAAGTGGAAACTTTAGGACACAGAAGGGTCCCGAAACAACAATCCTAAGTCATTTTTTTAATACACCAACACGTATCCAACATTTAATCCCTTGAAATGATCCTCAAGAAAAGCAGAAGGACTTAGTGGTCAAATAATTTTCCAAGACACTAGATTAGCTCATTAAGGTTTCCAAGAAGTTCTGCAGTAAAATACAACACAACAATAATAAGACGACTTCCAAATCCAAACTCGTTTAACTTTGTGTAATGTAGCACAGGACCATGTTCCTCACTCTCGAGCTGAAGTATCTTTAGAAAATGATGCGCCCACTGCCAGAAATTGAAGAACTTAGGGAAACAGAAATTAGGCAAACCGAAGTCAAATTTCAATCATTAAATAGTTGGGCATTTAGCATCAGCCTTTCCCCAAGCCGGAGTAAAATAATGATACTTCTTGCTATGAGAGGCCCTGGGAAAATGCCGTGGGTGGGGCTAAGCACAGCTGGGAAGTGATTCTCTCTCTCCTGGAAACAGATGGACAATAGCCTGTCCCTTGTCCTGAAACGAGGCATGCCAAGACCTCTATGTGTCTTCTGAAAGGAAAGTGATCTAAGAATCTACTCTGAAGGAAGAAGACCTATATCTTCTGTTTCAAGCAGATGTTTGAAAGCCCCTTTCTTTAACAACCCTACTTGCTTAAAACCTAGTTTGAATGAGTTATATACCATAAAGACATAATTCGCTTTTTAAAACCTGCTTGCTTACCCTTTGATATATGTCTTAAATAAGTTTATGCCCAAATAGAACTAAGGAGATGTCTTATAACTGTCTCCGTGGACCTATAATTTTGCCCCAGATGTGATGATGTTGGTCAGGACGATTCCCACCTTTTGCAGAAACAGCTGCCCAATTGTCCTTAGAGGGGCTTGACTAAGGCGACAGGAAAAACCAATGAGTCCCTCCACCTCATCCCATTGCCAAGCAAACCCAACCAGCTCCATAGACCAGGATCATGTGTGTGGATTGTCTCTAAATCCCAGCCGTCCCCACAGATCATGCCTGAATGTTACATGGTGCTGTGTGCATCTGGGCACATAGGAGTGAGAACCTCAGACAACGCTTGGTGTCCCAGTGGTCTGCTGTTTCCATTTTAGGGAGAATGAAGCATCAGAGTAAAGCCTAGCCTGGATAGGGACAGACACAGCCCAGGTCTGTGCAAATCCTGAAACACCTATTATGTGCTGGGGCTTTACAGACCTTATCTCACTAAATCCTCTGGAGATGGAATATCAATAACTCACCCAAAATCACACCAGCAAGTGGCGGATCCTAAATTCAAATCTAGGTCTTCCAACTCTGATGATTTCAGATTTCTCGGTTCATCTTAGAAAGAGGTCATTTCATAATCCTGAAAGTACCCAGACAAAGCAGAACATTTTGACCCTGATCATTTAGCTTTAGCCACATTTTGACCAAATTTCTGGGGGGGGTGGATTTGTTAAAAATAGTCAACACAAAATACAATAGGTAAAGCAGCATAGACAAAAAATTTTAATTTATTAAGTAACTGATTAACCCTCTCCTAAAGAAAATTAAAGGAGGTAGAAGTTATATTGGGGATATTTGATATGGATTATTAAAGCCCAATGGATAAATAAAATCGTCATTGAGGAATTTACAAGAAAAAGAATTCATCCCCCTGAAGATACTGTCAGTGAAATAAACATTAAAACCAAGAGCCAGATGAATGGATGCATAATTGACACGTCAGAGGAAGAGAATGTCATTCTCAAGAGTAACCAGACAGTGGCAGCAAAGACCAGTAATGGAATCAAACTGGCCAGGGGTTCTCTAGTATGTTCTCTGAACCCGCAGCCCTTTCAGGAAAGATATAAGATAATTTCAGGCAAGGGCAAACAAAGCCCTGCTGGGAATTTGTTCAAAATACAGCTTCCCAGACCCACTGAATCAGAAACTATTAGTGCCTAGTACCCTGCGTGTTAACAAACCTTCTAGGTAATCCTGATGCCTGCTCAGAAAACTGTGCAGCCAGACACAAGTTAGCTTTCCCCTTTTCATGTGACCTTCTGGGGCATCCATTCCAGGGAGGGGGGACAGATAGTAAACATAATCTGTAAACTGCGTATGAGGATTCACACTGGAAAAGAAGAAAAGCAGCCAAGGGGACAAGAAGTACGGGGAGCACCTTGAAGCCAGGTGGTCTGGGAAGACTTCATTAACAAAAGCACATCAGAGGGAGATGAGGAAATGAAACGTGCAGGTGGATTACTTTCCAAGCAGAGGGGCGAACTCGTGCAGAGTGGAAGAGCCATGCAGAGGACCTGCTGAGTGGCAGTGAGGGTGGGATCTAGACCCTAGGGCCTGGAGCTACTGGGAGGACATGGTGCTGATGTCTAATCTTCAGATGGCAATAATTAAACAGATGATACAGTTCTCCTATTAGATTGTTGGTTTTTAAAGATAATAACTCTCGTTGCTGTCAGGTTGGAAAGAGGCATCTCATCGTGGGAATGGAATCGGGAATCATGCTTTTATTTTTTTATTTTTATTTTTTTAAATTTTTTATTATGTTATGTTAGTCACCATACAGTACATCATTAGTTTTTGATGTAGTGTTCCATGATTCATTGTTTGCGTATAACACCCAGTGCTCCATGCAATACATGCCCTCCTTAATACCCATCACCGACCCCCCTCCCCTCTAAAGCCCTCAGTTTGCCATGATAGACTATGGACTCTGGGAAACAAACTGAGGGCATCATGCTTCTAGAATGCCATTTGGCTTCATGTATTAAGAGATGTAAAACCGGTCCCATCGTTCGGACCAGTCATTCCACATCTGGAACTGTATCCTAAAAAAAAAAAAAAATAGGGATTCTTATTTTGTTCCTTTCAATTAGCCACAGAAAGCTAGTTGGCTTCCAGGGCCTTGGCAGACAGCGTCTCCAAACCCAGGGCTTCGCACTCCAGCATCTCACCCCCACGACCAGCCCCCCCACACAACCCCCCAGCTGCAGCACCTGCCTCTGGGTATAGCCTCTGTCTTCTCCTCCCTGGACAGCACTGGTCAGGGTGTGCTCTCTCCCCTGCCCTCTGGCCTGGGGCAGCCCAGTCACACCCCACCCCCTGCTCAGGAAAGAGTTCTCTTCCTCTCTCTTTCCAAAATGTCCAGGACTGATCCTGCAAGAGGTACCTCTCTCCATCCCTCCTATAAGGGTCTGAAGCTGGGCCTGTTGGACAGGGGCAGAGGGGACAACTTGGGCATCTCTCACTCCCACCACAAGTAGAAGGTCTTATCTGGTGCTCCTCCGTGTGGGGTACTGCCTGGACCCTTCTTGAGCCCCTTGGGGGCGCTCATTGGGTCCCACATCTCACTAGAGATGGCTGAGGAGGGCTACTCAGGGCAATGCCTGGCCCTGCTGTTCTCTCTCTTTCCGGCCACTAGAGGAAGAACAGAGGCTTTCTAAGCCCATCAGCCCTGCAGACTAACTCACAAGGAAGGCTGGAATTTGCTCAATATCTGAGGTCGGACAAGAAGTACATTCCAGGTCATGTAATCTGCTATCAGATGGCATCCGAGAAGTTCAAGTAAGGAAATGGCACCTGTCCTCTTGTCACTTGTTCATTTACAAACCCACAGACTGTCCACTCTTTGTTAGTTTGGCCAGGCCTGGAGCCTGCTGATAGCCAAACATTCAGCTTGAGCCTCATAGCCCATGGGAGACAGGCACAGTCCTTATGCGGGATGCGTGCATGTGTCATCAAGAGTTAGCTTGAAATGGCACACCTGGGTGGTGCATTCAGTTGGTCATCCGACTCTTGGTTTTGGCTCAGGTCATGATCTCAGGGTTGTGATCGCAGGGTTACGGGATGGAGCTCCCTGTTGGGCTCCCCGCTTAGAGTGGAGTCTGCTTGGGATTCTCTCCCCCTCGCCCTCTGCCCCTCCCGCTCATGCTCTCTCTCTCTCTCTCACTCACTCAAATGAATAAATAAATCTTTTAAAGAAAAGAATTAGTTGGAAACCAGCTTTAAACTAGCATCTTAATTACCTGAGAAAACAATGTTCTGGTTAGTCTTACTGATACTCAGAGTTGATCATGTTTTCAACTGAGAGTGCCCCCACTGGTCTTCCCACAGTTCCCACAGTTCCCAGCTGCCCAATCCCCCACACAACTGTAGAGAGAGGGAAGCTACATCAGCATTCACATCTGCAGCTACAGATTTTCTGCATCTCTGCCCATGTTACCATCTGGAGCTCCAGGACTAGTCAGGGGACCCACTCTCCCGCTCAGGAAATCCTGAGTCAGGCCTCACTGTAGAATTGGACTCGTGTAGCCAGTGTGGTCAGAGGTAGGGTCATTCAGGGGTGTCCCTGGCCACCTGCCCATGCCCCATTTCTTTCCATCAAGATATAGGTTTTTTCCTCCAGAACCTCCCATGACATCACCAGGAGTTTGAGGGTTAGAGTACCCAACTTTCCAGCCCAGACTTGCTCTCTCATGGAGACCTCCTCTCAGGCCTCATCTTGCCACATGGCCACAGAGCAGGCCTCCGAGTTTCTTCGGATATGTTTTAACATCTTTGTACCCCAACAAGAAGGAGTCACAACTCTGGTCACTTTCCTCCCTGCAAACACCTCCAGAAAAAGCCAGTTTTTATTCATTTTTCCACATGTGCCAGACATGGTGCCAGCTCCTGGGGACACAGTGGTGACAGATTTGAGGGAGGTACAGCTCATGAACATGAACCACTGTCCATCATCAATCTTCCCCAACGTCCCATCCCTGCTCTACCTGGCCCCGGCCTCACTCCCTGAGCACGGACCACAGGCGAGGAGAGGATCCCGCCATCCCTCGTTTAGGCACAAGCTAACTGTCCTCTCACTCCGGGAGGTGTAAGCACAGCACTCCGGGCAGAGCCACCCTGTAGCTGCAGCTCAACCCTCAGGGGAAGGTGATGCTCCAGCTCTTTCTTTCCTGTTGGCCACTTCCCAAGGGTGTGCAGGGAGCTGGAAACCACCCCTGCAGTGGGCTCAGTATGGCCTCTTATCTACCAAACCACCCAGTCCCTCAAGCCCTGATCCATCAGCAAAGCCACATTTGTGCGAGTTGCGAGTGTGGGCTCTGGGGCCACCTGCCTGGGTTCAAACCTGGGCTCTTGCTTCATAAGGTGTGATGTGCCTTTTTGTGTCTCTGTTTCATCAAATATAAAATGGAAGAGAATAATAGCGTCAACATGATAAGGTTGTTGTGAGGAATAAGTCAGGCAGTGCAACCTTTTCAATCCACAGTTCACCAACCATTTGCTGATTAGAAACCCAAGTTAGTGGGTTGAGACCAGCATCTAACATAACTATAGTAGAAATGAGAGTATGCCTCATTTGAGATAGGTCACTATACACATAGCTATATGTGTGTGTGTGGCAGAAACCATTCCCAGATGTTTTTCTTCCTGTGAGGCCCCATTGTGGGCACGGAAGATGTTAGATGGATTAAATACAGGATAGGGACTGGAGACATGCCATCAAACCCTAGAATCCCTTCCGGCAATGCTAGGGTTAAGGTATGTTCATGTGGGCCAGGATGCTCCCTATGGTTAGTAACCCATTCTATTGGGAAAGAGAACAGCCAACAGTGGGACCGGGCACAGCAGGACCCAGGTGTTCTGGGCAGGCAGCCCTGTGTGTGTGGCAGGGAGTGCTAGTAGAAGCAGCATGGGGAGGAGCTGGGGACATACACTGAAGGCCTTGAAAGCCATGGTTAGCTTGTGAACTTGGCCCTAGGCAATGGGAATTTAAAGCTGAGCTTGTAAGGGCACTGGGATGACTCAGTCAGTTAAGCATCTGACTCTTGATTTTGACTCAGTTCATGATCTCAGGGTCATGAGATTGAGCCCCACATCAGGCTCCATGTTCAGCACAGAGTCTGCTTGAGGTTCTCTTTCTCCCTCTGCCCCTCCCCTCCCCCCTCTAGTGCACGAGCTCTCTCTCTTTCTCTCAAATAAATAAATAGATAAATAAAATCTTTTAAACAAATAAAATAAAGCTGAGCTTGTGAACTTGACCCTAGGCAAGGGGAATTTAAAGCAGAAGGATGACTGATTTAACAAATATCTATGAAGTGCCTACCGTGGGGAAGATTTATGTTTTAAAAAGTTGACTGTGGGGAGTCAGGAGCTGGTGGTAACACCAGAGGCAGGGGACTCTACCAAGAGGCTACTGCAATAGTCCTAGTAAGAGATAATAAGGACAGAGGTCAGAATGTCTAAAGAAGGAGGAAACAGGTATAGCCTCTGTGCCTGGGGCTGGATGGTCCCCAATACCCAGAGGAGAATGGCAGCCATGACCCTGCACACAGGTTGTGGGGGAGAACAGTGCTTTGAAGGCCACAGAGAAATTCCACAGGCTTCCAGAGGACGGAAGCCACATGGCCAAATAGACAAAGCCATGGACGTGAATCAGACAGCCGGGTGACCTTGGCACATTACTCAACCCCCTACATTGCCAATTTATAAAATGAGGCCCAGAAGAGGACTTAGCTCATAGGAGTTTTATGACATTGAAAGCTAATAATGGTAAAAGCCTTTCACGGCGTCTGGCACAGGACCAGGGCTCGCACTGGGGCTGCTTGCTGACCTCTCTCTTACGTCATAGACACGCCCAGAGAAGGCCCTGGCAGGCAGCCTGGGGAAGGACAAATTTCTGGCCACTCAGACACAAACCAGGGGAACTGAAATGACTTTGTAGTGTCCCTGCCCCCTCCAGGCTCATGTTTGAAACTCAGACCCATCTATTCACAATGACTTGGAGGCTTAGGGTGGTAAGCAGTAGGTAGGTCCTGCAGGGCCAGCCTTTTTACCAGATGGGGCCATCTCCTTGCATCTCCACTGTCTACATCTGAGGCCCCTCTGAGAAGGAATCCATTTTCAGAGGCTTCAGGAGAGATGATCTTGAATCCATGGCTACACTATCCAGGCACAGAGGATTTCCATAGTTCTCAGTGGAGATGGTCACCACATACCCATTCAGAACAATTCACTCCCAAACAAGCATTTCCCTTGGATGTTCACTGAGCCCTTCTAAAGGCAGAGATTGTGCTATGTTCTGGGGATGTACTGATGCAGTTAAGCACACTGCAGCCCTGTGCAGCACGCATCTATAAGGGACATCCTTCTGGAATAGTCCTCCACCCTCCCCCTGTGCAGGGCTCTGAGATTTCCCTGCCCCAAACTTATACTTTTTTCAAGTCTGAAAATGGGAGAGACTCTAACTGATCAGTGCTTGCTTTTCTGATCAAGACAAGCCTCTAAAAAAGAAAAGGAATGGCTGGCAGCCTTCATCTATCTTCCTGATTTTCCCAACCCAGCCAACTCTAACTGTAAAATGTAGAGTTTCCCTTAAATATCTTTTTGCCTATCCAACTAGTCAATCAGGAGAGCTTTTCAGCTAGGCTGCAGTGTCAACACGCCTTAAGGCAAATCTGTTTTCTGGCTCTCTCCAGGGTACATCTAGGGCTTTTTTTCTGGTACGCTTTAGCTTTCCTCTGAGTGTCCCTCCGTCTGTTCCAGATTCAACAAAATTTTGGCAAAATAAGGAAGCCCTTTTCTTTTCAAAAGTGACACACAGGCTAATACTTCCGCTGCACAGTCATCTACTGGGGTGTTGGATACCAGGCGCTGAGTGCAACCCACCCTCCTCAGACCCTACCCTCTGGTAGAGGAAAGAGACACATGAACACACCTTCATAACACAGTGTGACAAACAGTGATAGATACATGGTCTTGGCACAAAGGAGAGAGAAATCAATTTTATTTGGGGAGTAAGACAAAGAGACTTGATTTGACCACAAAAGATGTATAGGAGTCATCTAGGCAGACAGGAGGGGGAATAATTAACAGTAGCAACAACTTACTTCACAAGGAATCTCATTCCAAAGCCTATGAGGCATTGTCAATGCACCCATTTTACAGATATATTAGTGAGGTTTGGGGAGGTTAAGCAACTTGCACAAGGTCAGAGAGTCAGAAACTTGCAAGGAAGGGACAGCTGTATGCTTTTTTAAATGACAGAGGCTAGATTCAGAGCATTTAAGTAAATGTGCTCAAAGTTAGACAGGTAGAAAGTGATGGAATCAGCAATCAAATCTGGGTATCATATTGAGGCCGCAGAGGTAGAGAGATTATAGAGACCCTGTTATGTCAAGCTAAAGAATTTGGAGTCTCTTCCATTAGAGTCTCTCCCATTGATGATGAAGAGGCTCTGAAGGGTTTTAATTGATGTTGCAACTCCACATCCACTCCATTCTATCCTGCCCAATATGTATAAACCATAAATTCTACTAGTGAAGAAGTAACAATGATTTTTAGCCACAAAGGACATGTCCAGGGGAAATGTATTTTATTTAATGAAGTTATTCTATTTAATAATGATGCTCTATATAATGAACATTCCTACGACTCAGGAAGAGAAGAACAAACAACCTCATAGAAAAATGGGGGAAGAAAATAACAGGCAATTTATGAAAAAGGAAACACAAATGGCCAATGAAAATAAGAAAAGTTACTCAGCCAATTAAAATATCTAATTAAAATAATATTGAGTGCCATTTTTCTCCCATTAGATTGACAAAAGGGAAAAAGGCAGAAAAGAACAAATATTGCTAGGGTGTTGGAAATTGTGTACTCTTATAGATTACTTGCTGGGGTATACATTTATGCAGCCACTTTGGAGGGCAATTTGGAAATTTCTTTCAAAATTTAAAATGTGCACAGATTGCTGGGATCAATAAGGTGCTGGTGCCTCTCCTGGGATAGCACCTCACCCAAGCACAAGGACATCCATTGCAACATCATCATCCCTAAACATTAGAAATAACCCAAATGTCTATCATAGGGAACTAGTTGTAAACACTGGGGTATGTTCATAACAAAAAATACTATGCAGCCTCTAAGAAAATTGAGCTACTTTTTAATGGACTAAAGTAGATATATTCTTGAGTGGGAAGGGAGAGAACAGCAGAATGATACATATATAACAAGCTTTATGTTAAAATAAAGCCTGCTTATGTTATGTTTTATATGGGTTCGTAGATATGTCTGGAAAAGGGTTTAGAAAGATCCTGGAAAATACATGTAAAAACAGTAACAGTGGTAGCTTCTGAGAGGGGCAGAGAGGACCAGGACTGAGGACAAACAAATATTTATTATGTTCTAATTTCTGTGAGCCTCTCTATAAGCAATTTCTATTCATGTATACTTCCATGATTTTCATTTTAATAAATGTAGAGATAGATTCAAAAACCACTGACATATCCACTCCTATGCAAAGTGCTGTGACCGGTGTTCTGAATGCATGACAAGCAAATCTTGTTATTAGACACACACTAGGCAGATATTGCCTTCAAAAACTCTCTGGCTGGCAGGGGGGGAGCAGGTCCAACACTGCGTGAGATAAATTCCTAAGAGTAGTAGAAAAATGCAGTAGAAGTTATGGTAGGGGGAGGGGGAGGGTTTCACAATATTTTAGGAAATGGGGAAGCATTTATGGCAACCAAGGAAAGGCAAAGCTGGGCATGGGCTGAGAGAACTTCAGGTTCAAAGGTGCAGAGGTGGGAGCTCCAGGGGTCTGTTAGGGAAGACAAGAAAGACAGGAAAGGTTGGGGACTCATTGTGGAAAGCCACAACACTGGAAAAAGAAGCTGGACAGCAGCAGGGTGCCCTGCAAGGTCTGTAATCACATGGGAACTTGTCTGAAACTTTACAGAAAAGAAGTTTGGCATCCGTGCAGGGAGGATTGGACAGACCAGGAAGCAAGGGCCAAGTTTGGGAGGTGACTGATTGTCCCAGTGTGAGGGAAGATTAGGTTTAAGGGAAGATTAGAGGTCTGGGCAGGGATGGTCTCAATAGAGGAGGTGATAAACCTGAGAAACTCATCGGATTGGGATGAGAAGAGTGGAGGTCAGAGCATAAACCAAGTGATTTTGAGGCCCTGCTCCCACTTCCTGAGAAGCATTGGGAGTCAGAAGAAAAGCAGGTAAGAGCAGCTTCTTCTCTGAGAGCTATAGAGGTGTTCCGAGGCCTGCCCACAGTACAGGAACTTTGGTCCCCTTATTCCCCCACTGGAGCCCAGCTATGCAGTGTGCAAGACAGGTCTGAGTCCTAGGGATGCACTAGCCAAGGGCAGGGAGGCAGGCACGTAGTCCTTCTGGCTTCCAGCCACCAGACTCACAGGCTTCCAGGAAAAGCTGACAGGGGCTGCTCTGTTCCTTTGAATCTGAGAATATGTGACTAAGGAAGCCTAAATTAATTAAGTGATTCTGAGGCCCTGAGGCCTTCCTGAGGAAGCACACAGGGTGAGTAGTGAGACCAGGGTAAATGACAACCCCCTCCCCCAGTACTGGAATCCAAAGAGGCTTCTGAGCTCCACTGGAATTAAGCCTGCACTTAAGTGCTTCCAGGGAGACAAAGAAATCATAAATCAGGAGCAGGTGCCCCACCCACGTGCTGCCACCACCACTATCAACCTGCTTCTCTACAGAAACATGGTCGTTTCGAGTCTCTGAGACCAGCTGTCTCAGCGAAGCAACAAATGGCATGGACCTGGAATTAATGTGGCCCACAACCTTCTAGAAAAGAGTTCAGGATGGGCTGATGCCTTCCTCCAAAGCAGCACCCACGCAGATACACTCCCTCAAGATCCACCCTGGCATACACACACCATACCTCACCCAGGCACAGGTGCGGGAAGGCTATCCTTCCACACCTTCCTCAAGCTCCCATATACCAGGACTCCCCAAGCCCACAGCAAGCAACACTGTGACATCAGTCCAAGCTTGAGGAAAGGACTTTGTTCTAGCAGATGGAGGCCACAGCTGTGTCCAACGGATAAAATGGGAAGAAATGTTGTCAGCAGGAAATCACCAAGCTGTCTCTGTCCATACAAAACAATAATCATTAAGTTCCTATTAAGTATCAGGCATTGAGCTAGATACTTTCAAGTAAGTCGACTCATAATCTTCAGCCATCCTGGAGCAGGGCTGCATGGTGGTTGACAGCTGGGTGCTGGGGCTAGATAGTCTGCCTTTGAATCCTGTCTCCACCACCTATGAGCTCTCTGACTGTGGATAAATTCCTGTCCCTCGGTGTCCTTGCCTGTAAAAAGGTAATATGAAGGCTGGTAAGAGGATTAAATGAGTTAATGTTTGTAAGATGCTTAGAACAGTGCCTAGAACATCATAAGCACTTCTGTGTGCCTAAAAAATAAATTCTTTCCTTTACCATTTGACTTACCTTGAGTAGCAGATACGTACTCTGTAGTAACAGTTTCTATGTCTAATTGAGAAAGCAGAGAAGAAAATGTTGCCATTTTCTCCAATATGATTGGATGGGAAGTTCTCTTTTTCCTGCAAGTTATGGTCAGATAGAGAAGTCTCTGGAAAGGAATTTACCAAGAGTCCTGTTGAAGAGGAAGCCACAGACCCGGGGAAGCATGAGGGACAGGCCCTTGTGTAAGGCTGGTTGGCCAGCTGCGAAGCTGGGACCAGCACCCTGGACAGCTCCCTGCAGCCTGCGCAGGAACTGGGATTCTTCCCCTGTTCTGCCAAGGCTCAGCCCCTAGCCTTTTTCTGAGGCAGGAGAGTCCTGAGACTCCTGCACCCTAGTCCCTGGGGATGCTGATTGACGGGGTACAGGATTGCATTCTGAGCTGGAAGCTGAAGGTTGAGGGAGTTTAGTGTCCCAGAAGCTTCCTTAGGGAGGCAGCCAAGAACATTCCTCCTCCCACCAATCTTCATCTGTCCCTCTTCCTTACACTGCTAAGGTGTGGCCACCTTGCAGATGGACTAGCAGAGGCACAATGAAGCACAGGGAATAGGGAGGTATCATAAGGACCACAAAACAGGCCCCGCCGCGCAGCCTTGGCTTAAATCCAGGCTGTACTGTTGGGATCTCAGGCAAGTGACCCAAATTCTCTATGCCCAGCTTCCTCATCAGTAAGACAAGGGAAAGAACACTTACACTGCACCAGGATTGAGAGAGATTAAATGAAACAGCACACATAACACCCTTGGCATAGAGTGCTTAATAAATGAGTCTGTTTCCTGCCATTGGTAAGTGGAGGACTGAAGAGTTGAGCATGATCTCAGAGATAACTTGGCTCCATGCTCAAGAACAGTCATGAATTATGAGGGCTAGCAGGCTGGGAGAGATGTCTGCACCTTGAAGTCCCTGGGAAAGTTTCTTTTCTCTAAGATTCCACTAAGTTTTAAATTCTTCAGCCACTGGACAGAAAAACATCTACTTTAAATCCTCCCCGCTTTTTAAATCAGACAGGGCAAAAAACATATGCATAAATAACAATTGCTCTACAGGCTGGACTACTGCCTCTTTAAAAGTCTCACAACGGGGGAGTCAGAAGAGGCCAGAGGTCTACATTGGGAAGCTGGAGCTGGTGTACTGAATTAAGAATATGCAGATTATGATGTGCTGAAAGAGGAAGCATAAGCCACCCACACAGCAGCCGCAGTAGCCCACACCCCCATCCCAGCATCTGAGCTCCCACTCTGGGAAAGAGAAACGGGGTGAATGGGGTCACCTCAATTGAAGACACAGTTTCAATACAACCATGCAAAGGAAGTAGACTCACAGACTTTCTTGTTACAGATCCCAGAAGAGGGGGGGATCGTTGGGGGGGGGGGTGTAGCTGCAATGAGCAGGGGGAAGGGCAGTCATCTGTCATAGATCACCAGTAAGCAGTAGACAGCAGGGTAGCAAACACTTATTATTTATAAGGTAGTTGGGGTGGAGGTCACTAATATTTTGTGGGCTTAACTCTAAGGGGTTATTTTTAAAGGTGCCCCAGGAAAAGCAAAATGGGAACTTAAGTCAGAAATCTTAAACTCAGGGTGCCTAGGTGGCTCAGTCGGTTAAGTGTCTGCTTTTGGCTCAGGTCATCATCTCAGGGTTCTGGGATCAAGTGCCCCATTGGGCTCCTTGCTCAGCAGGGAGTCGGCTTCTCCTTCTCCCTCTGCCCCTTGCCCCCTCATGCTCTCTCTCTCTCAAATAAATAAACAAAATCTTTTTTTAAAATCCTAAACTCAAGTCCTTATCTAAATGTCCAGACTCTGGGTGTGAGTAGGGCTGTCAAGCTGCAAAATGCTTACACAGCAACTTAGAAAAACAAAAGTTGTTTTTCTCAGAAGTTGTTTTCCTCATCACAAAGTTTAAAACTCAAATGACTGAAAAGCCAGGCAGGTGACATAAATGTGCAAAGTCAGGTGGAGGGACATTGTGATAAGCTGAAGAGTGTGTGCTGACTCAAGGCCTTCAAATAAAATTTAAAATAATTCTGCCACCCTGAAGAGCCCTTCTCCAGTACCCACTTCCCTGGGGAATGCAGTGAGTGGCCTCCTCCTTCACCCCTTACTTAACAGAGACAAAGGCTGGAGGCCGAGAAAGGCTGTGACTTGCCAAATGTCGGTCAGAGCCAGATCTGTCCCCATACTTTCCCTCTCTCAGACAGAGGGCAATTTGGCCAGTGCAGAGCAGGTGCTGGGAGCTCCTTAAGTGGAGGAGTTTCTCCTCTTCCTTCCTGGGGTGCCTGGGTGGGTGGAGAGATTAAGCAACAGGTACCAAAGCCACCGTCTCTCACCCTGACACCCTGGTCTCCATCACCTCATCCCACAGCCATCTCAAAGACAGAAGCCAACTTGCCAATGCCCTTGAGCCTCCCTCCAGCTAGCACAGAGCCTGGAATCACAATGCCCACCTAACCACAGGGACTAGCCAGGAAGCCTGTACCTTCTACCTGCTCTTCACAAGACCCACTACTGTGAAAAAAAGATAAAAGAACACACTTTACAGATAATAACGACAATACCAAGCACTTACAGCACCCTTACTATGTTATGTGCCAGGCACCCTAAGCACTAGGTACTCTTATTACCCCATTTTACAAATAAAGAAACTGGAGGACAAAGAGGTGAAGTAATGCCCTGGCACCCTAACTAGTAAGTGGCAGAACTGGGAGCCACCTCAATCATCTGTCCCTAAAGCCTCCCTAAAGCCCAAGTTCCGTGCACTGCATCACCCATGCCTCACTTGGGGTGGGGAGCACGGTAGAGAAAGAAGCTGGATCTAATACTGGGGTGCTTTTGAGACCAGAAGAACGGGAAAATTCCTCTCTGACTCTGGAAGAGGCAAACTGGAATCTCAACAACACGCGTCTCCCAATCTCAGCTGCATCAGAGCCTTTCTCCTGCCAGCCTGGACTGGAACACAGACTCGGTGTGCCATCTAGGGTCATGGTTCTTTGGGGGACACATTAGGCCAAGTGCACAGCCAGGACGGCTCAGCCAGTCTGCAGAGAATGGGGCGTCTGGGCAATGCGGCCCTCTCGGAAGGTGAGCCTTCCTTGAGCCTCGGATGAGAGCAAAGCTGCTGGGTCCTGCCGTGGGAGTGGGCACGGCGCCCCCTCGGGTTTTCTTACAGCTGCAAGGGAGGACGCCGGCCATATCACTCCCAGAGCCCACCTAGGACTTGGAGGCAGCTTTGGAGATGGGGGACAGGGGGAGGCGGGGGGGGGGGGGGGGGCGGGGGGATGGGGTATGGAAGGGGGCGGGACCTCGCTGAAAAGGCTGGAAGGATTGTTCTAGTGCTATGAGCACCTGGGAGGAGTTACAATGGGGAGGGGGTCAGGAGGAGGCAAAGGAGAAGAGGTGGAGCTGGGGGACCCGAACAGTTAAACCTGAAAGGGGGATTACAGGCTGGAAGAAGGTGGCGAAGCAGTACCGGAGGGTGGAAGGGGCAGGGCTGATATTCGGGGCCCTTGGTGGGAGCGAGGCGACTTCTCCCCTCTATTCCGAGAAGCTCATAGTCAGGAATTCTCTGCTGTGACATTCTCCCGAAGGGCCCGGTCTGTCGGAACCCGGCCCAGCAGTCTGCGTCTCCCCCTCCCTTCCCCGGGGTGGAAGGGGCCAGGGGGTGGGGCCAGAGAAAGGGCTGGGGGTATCCCAGCCGGCCCCCCACCAATCGCCGCCCCACATTTCAGCTGCGAAAACTGATGGACGAAGCCACCGCTCACCTCGGGGGCTCTTTGCCGGCTGCGCGCGGCGATCCAGGCTGAGGCAGATATCTGGAGTCCTCGGCGCCCTCCTCTCCAGCGGCGCCGGTGGGGAGCGGCCGCTGCACTACCCTCTGGGGAGGGGGATAGAGCCGGCGCAAACCCCGCGGGTCCTAGAACTGGGCGGGGGTGGGGGGAACAGACAGCCCGCTCCCCGAGCAGGGCAGCCATCCTCAGAGGCTTGGCCAGGACTCTCTTCTTACCAAGACCCCTTTCTAGGTTTCCAGTCCTGGCGCATCTGGGAAGGGGACCCCTGCCCGGCCGCGCCCCGCCCCCCGGCCCCCGCCCCGCCGACGTCGCATTAGCATGAGCGACGCAAGTGGCCCGGGCACCACTCGGGGGCCGAGACTCGCCGCGTCACAGCCGCGAGTGGAAAGGAAAAAAAGAGGAGGCGGCGGAGGAGGAGGCAAGAGCCGACGCGAGGGGAGGGGAGAGCGGCGGCTGGGCGAGCGAGCCGGCGGGCGGGCGGCAGCAGCATGCCCCTCGGCCCGCGCGGGCGGCTTTTCAACGCTTAGGGGACGGCGCCCGGGGAGCCGCAGGCTCAAGGTGCTTAGTCTCTGGCCCTGGCCCCTCGGCTCGCCTGCCTTCCCTGACCGCGCCTGAGCCCAGCAGCGGCGGGTCCGGGCTCGGCTCCGAATAGCCGCGGCGTCTCGAGGGACGGGGTCTTTGCCTTTCCCGGGACCCAGGGCCATGAGCCCTGCAGCCACCTGAGACACAGGGGGCGCTGCGCCGCGCGGACCGCGCCCGCGAAGTTCCGTGCCCTGGTCTCCGCACTGCAGGGCGCCCGCGCCCGGCCCCGGCGGAGGCGTCCTCGGAAGAGCTGCGGAGTAGAGGCAATGGAACCCGCGGCGCCCGTGGGCCGGGCCCGGGCGGCAGCCATCAAGCTGTCGGAGGCGTTGGGCGCCGTGCTGCAGGATCCCCGGCGGCAGCGGCGCCTGGTGCTGGTCATCGTGTGCGTGGCGCTGTTCCTGGACAACATGCTGTACATGGTCATCGTGCCCATCGTGCCCGACTACATTGCCCACATGCATAAGGCCGGCAGGCCCACCCAGAGCACAGAAGTGTCCACTCTCCAGCCGTCCACTCCAGCCACTGGCAGTGCCGACAAGGGCAACACTTCAGGGCCCGCGAAGGCAGAGACGGAGAGTGAGGACGTGAAGATCGGGGTGTTGTTTGCCTCCAAAGCCATCCTGCAGCTGCTGGTGAACCCCCTGAGCGGGCCGTTCATTGACCGCATGAGTTACGACGTGCCACTGCTTATCGGCCTGGGAGTCTTGTTCGCCTCCACCATGCTGTTCGCGTTCGCGGAAAACTACGCTACGCTCTTCGCTGCGCGCAGCCTGCAGGGCCTGGGCTCGGCCTTTGCGGACACGTCCGGCATTGCCATGATCGCCGACAAGTATCCTGAGGAGCCCGAGCGCAGTCGCGCGTTGGGCGTGGCGCTGGCCTTCATCAGCTTTGGAAGTCTAGTGGCGCCACCCTTCGGGGGCTTCCTCTGCCGATTCGGGGGCAAGCACGTGCCCTTTCTGGTGCTCGCCGCTGTTTCGCTGCTCGACGCGCTGTTGTTGCTGGTGGTGGCCAAGCCCTTCTCCGCTGCGACGCGGGCGCGGGCCAACCTACCTGTGGGCACACCCATCCACCGCCTCATGCTGGACCCTTACATCGCTGTGGTGGCCGGGGCCCTCACCACCTGCAACATCCCCCTTGCCTTCCTCGAGCCTACCATTGCCACGTGGATGGAGCGCACGATGGCGGCGTCAGAACTGGAGACGGGCATGGCCTGGCTGCCAGCCTTTGTGCCGCATGTGCTAGGCGTCTACCTCACCGTGCGCCTGGCGGCACGCTACCCACACCTGCAGTGGCTGTACGGAGCTCTCGGGCTGGCAGTGATCGGAGCCAGCTCCTGCTTGGTGCCTGCCTGCCGCTCCTTCGCACCACTAGTGGTCTCGCTCTGCGGCCTCTGCTTCGGCATTGCCCTAGTTGACACGGCACTGCTGCCCACGCTCGCCTTTCTCGTGGACGTGCGCCACGTCTCGGTCTACGGCAGCGTCTATGCCATCGCCGACATCTCCTATTCCGTGGCCTATGCTCTCGGGCCCATAGTGGCGGGCCACATAGTGCACTCGCTCGGTTTTGCGCAACTTAGCCTTGGCATGGGCCTGGCCAACCTGCTTTACGCGCCCGTCCTGCTGCTGCTGCGCAACGTGGGCCTCCTGAGGCGCTCCCGCTCGGAACGCGATGTGCTCCTGGATGAGCCACCGCAGGGTCTGTATGATGCTGTGCGCCTGCGTGAGCGTCCGGTGTCTGACCCGGATGGCGCGCCTCGAAGCCCTTCGGGCCCCTTTGACGAGTGCGAGGACGTCTACAACAATTACTACACCCGCAGCTAGCAGCCCCGCTACTCCTCCAGGCCACCCCTAGCCCCATCCCCTGGGTCAAGGTGGCTACTTTGCGAGAGCACTGGCTAGCTCAGGCTCAGAGCCCGCCCCTTCCAACGAGTATTCCACAGCCTCCGCCCGTCTTGACTTCCCTATCGGGATCCCCTCTCTATGACCCTTTCTGTGTCTCCCTCCCTCTCGTCCAGTGGGGCGTAGAGCACCGAGGCGCGCGATGCGATACGGTCCTGCAGAGATAAAGAGGTGCGCGAGGCGCCACCTCGGGGCTCCCCTGTGTAGAACCGTGCGTCTGTCTTTCCTTCCGTTTCTCTCAGTGCCAAGTTGGCCCCCTGCACCGCGGTGCTTCCGGCCCGAATCAATAAACTATATCTGTTCGAGACCGAGTCTTTTTACTGATGAGGGTGGGCTGCCGGGCACAGGGCCAGGGCAGAGGGGAGGGTGAGCTGGGTCTAGCCCTAATCCAGGTGTGAGCCTGGCAAGCACTCGCGAAGCCTGTGGCTCTTTTGCCACCTGGTAGAGGAGATACGAAAAAAGCAAATGCAGCAAAGGCTCCCACCCTCGGACACCCTGTAGTACACGACTTCCTTCAGCTCGCGACAGCCCCTCCCTCCCAGCCCCAACGCCGCGCCCCAGGGCGCCGCCCGGGGGAGACTGAGGACCCGCTCCCTCTGGGTGCGCTAGGCCCCGCCCCATGAGGACACTCCCTGTGTCAACCTCTGAGCTCTGAAGCGCCAGGGGTGGGCTTCCCTTCGAGCCCTGCATCCTGGCCTGCCCAGGCTCGGGTGAAGAGTAGGAGGGGCCCGAGCTGTTCCGGACAGAGGTCCGATCTCAGTCATGTGTGTTCGTTAGAGAGCTAGGCTCTATCCTTCGAGGAGTGGGGGAACAGTTGAGTTGGTGTGTCTGCTGTGTCCTGGCTGTGCGGGTCTGAGTCGTGACTGAAGAGGGTGCCAATGTGGGAGCTGGTGCCAACCCCCCACCCTCTTACCCCCACCCTTACCCCGGCCTTGGTGGAAGCAGCTGGCCAAGGCTGTCAGAAGTCTCCCCACCTTGAGTACGGTCTCCGGAGCTGCAGGCCCCCTTTGCAGGCCACTCCCAGTCCTGGAGCCTGCCGCGGATGAGGGCTGAAGAGCCCTCCAATTCTGGCATGGACAGGCAGCGGAGTTGGGGTACGCCTGTGCATTAAACAGTGCCTGTGAGAGTCTTCACTGCTGGTGCGCAGTCTGTCCTCCGTCTGCGTGTTGGGCTGTGTGTGTGTTTGTCTGGGCAGGGTCTGTCTTTGTGGGTCTGTGTGTGTGTGTTGGTGTGTAAGGTCTATATCTGGGGTGGGGGAGGAGTGCTTTGTCTGGGAGGAGTGTCTCCCCCCCCCCCCCCCCCGCTGCGTGTCTGTAAGCATCCCCAGGTCTGTATCTCCACTCCCCCCCACCCCATAGTGCCAGCAAGGATGGGGTGGAATAGAAAAGAAGGATAACCTGCAGTGATCAACAAACAGGATTATTATGATGATTATTATTATTAACATTATCATTTTGAAAGGAGTTGTAGTATGATTTGAGCCTGGCCTAGACGGCGGGGAGTGCACAGATTTCCCCAGACCCAACCCTCCCCAGCGTTGTGCGGAGGCTGCCGGAGCTAGGTTGATGGGGTTGGGAGAGCGCCGGGACTGGGAAAGGCTGGGCAGGGGGCAATGGACATGGGCGGGGCAATGTTCTGCACCCCCTTCTCGGGCCTGGATTCCGCTGCCCTTACAGAAACTCCTCCGGGAAGCTGTCCGAGCCGGGGCCAGGGGCCGGGAGGTGGGATCGCTGCAGGCAGCGGCGGGGGTAGGGGAGAGGACAGAGAGCGAGAGAGACGGGGTGGGGCTGAGGGAGGGAGGAAAAAGGAGAGAGGGGAGGGAGGAGGAACAGGAGGAAGGAGATCACAGGCGCGGCCGGTCCCTGGCAGCCAGTAGGGAGGCCGCGGGGACCCGGCGACGTCGGAGCCTCTACAGCGGACAGAGGCCCCCACCCCCGTACTGCTGACGCGCCCCTGGATCCCTTCCGGCTCACGCTCCCTCCCCCAGTCTTGCTTGGTGCGGTGGAGCGGCGGCCAACGCGGCAGAACCAAGGAGGGCAGGTGAGAGGGGCTGGGCTGGAGGAGCGCGGCGCGGGGAGCAGAGCGCAGGGAGCCGAGGGCAGTGGAGGAAGGCTCCGTCTAGGGGACGCGCGGGGATCCAGAAGCCCCAGGATCCGCGGGATTTTTCGAGTGCTGAACCGAAGCGGCCGTCGGGGAACCGCCGGGAGACTGTGGGATCCCGCGGCTCTGGCACTTCCCCACCGAGAGTGGAGGCAGGGGAACCGGGAGCAGGACGGTGAGAAGTTAGGGGGAAAGGGGTTGGAGAGGCTTGACGACCAGGCTCCGCGGCTCCACGTGCCGTGTCCTCACTTCTCTATTCTCCTGGATCCCCATCTGCTAAATGCCAAGGTCTGCACTTTCTGTGCCCACTCAGGGCGTTGACCCGTCTCACGCGGGCCCCTTTGAATCTCGGGTGCGCCCCAGACTCTCGCGGAGGCGGGAGGTGGGGAGCAGCTGCAGGTGGCAAGTGTGAGCTGGGTCCCAGGGAGTCCCTCCAGAGCAGGGACTGCCCGTGTTGCGGGGG
Source organism: Ursus arctos (assembly GCF_023065955.2). NCBI lineage: Eukaryota > Metazoa > Chordata > Mammalia > Carnivora > Ursidae > Ursus > Ursus arctos. The sequence goes on along the minus strand of NW_026623089.1, from coordinate 38,762,884 downwards.
CGGAGGTGGGATTGGGCCTCCAGGGGGGAGCAGAGATCCCTCCTGGCAGCCTTCGGAAGCCAGGCTGGTGGCAGCATGGATTGGAGGGCACCAAACAGAGACAGAAAGATACACATAGGTATAGACATACACCTCCTAATCGCTGGCCGTGGGCCAAGGAGGAAAAGCAGCCGGATGCCGGGCAGGGATCAGGCCCTTCCATTTGGTCCCCAGGAAGCCATCCCACTCCAATCTCACACTTCTCCAAGATACGAGGTCTCTAGCCACACTAGGGCCTTTACCAACTTGACCTTGCCATCACCGACCTTTCAGAACTCTGCATGCCTGCGATGGACCCTAACTTGGATGCCGCTGCTTCCATTCTGCAGGGTGTCAGGGCAGCTACTATGCTGTCAGCAGGTCTGGGGACCCCCTAGTCCGGAGCATCCCAGCACAGAGTTAGGGTGCGTTCTGTATTCTCAGCCCAGTGCTGCCCGGCAGCCCCAGGCTCCTCCATCAACCGAGCCTGATTCATCCATCTTTCTGCATGCTCTGTCCTTGGGTCAACTGGGACTGGAGCCTAGCCCCCACCTGGGCTGTGCTTGCCTGGGGTGGGTTGGGGGAGGGGGATAAAATGGGCTAAACATCAGCTTTAGCCTCTTGGGAGAGAATAGGGGATCCGTGAGTGGAAATCATGAGTGTGTGGGTCTGAGGCTCTGCTTAGGGGGTTCGCTGAAGGTAGGGGGTAGCCTTAAAGATAGGCCTTTGCCTCTCTTGCCCTGGGTCACTTCTACTGCAAATAAAAAATAATCCATTTCTCGCCAGGCTGAGTCCCGTGGCCCCTAGGGGCCGGACTGACCAGCTTCCCTGTGCTGTCTCCCTCAGCACTCCCGTGCCGCCTCCACTAGGAGCCTACAAACCAGAGTTTGCCTAAGTCACAGTCCATCAGGCAGGCCCCAGGGTCCCCCAACACAACCCCTGCCTTGGCCACAGGCCAGCCTCCCAGTCAGCCCAGAGTGCATCCTGGAGCCCACAGCCTTAGAGGACCTATATCATTTACGCACGTGTTCACGCATGCGTGCATTCCCTTTATTCAGCTATCCAGCACTGACTCTCCTCCGTGCTAACCACCAGACCAGGTCCCGGAGATGAAGCTCTGAATATAAGAGAAGCTCACAGTCTAGTAGGAGAGATTTTAATCAGCAAAACATGTATCTGCTGGGTCCCAGGCAGAAAAAGCAAGTGCTCTGCCCACAACCCTTATGATTTGGAGTGAGCCAGCCCAGCCCTGCTCCTTCCCACTCTGGGCGCGGTGGTCCGTTGAGCCTGGGTGACAGTCTTAAGGAATAGGTGTCAGCAGAAGGCTTGCTTCAGACCCCACTCTAACCCATGTGGGGACTCAGAAAGGACACTGCAGTCAGGGGGGCTGGTCTGGAGGTTGGGAGATTGGGACCAGGTCTACAATGAGGCCGTGTGTCATTGGGTCCCACGTCTACCTCTGGCCTCCTCACAGGGTGGGGATGGAGTGTCAGGCTCTGGGAGGTGAAGGGTCCATGGCAGTTCTGGGTGACTGTTGTATTGATGTTTCCCTACTTCTTGGTCCCCAGGTCTGCAACTCTGCTTCCCCAACCAGGAGTCACCAAGATGCCCATACTGGAAAAAGCTCCCCAAAAGATGGAAGCAAAACCTCCCAGCAGTGAAGAGGAGCCTGTGAGTGACTTTTGGAGTCCTATCTCTTATCCCTTCTCTCTCCACCCACACACCTTGCTTCCAGAATAGTCCTGTATGGGACTGGCCCCCAGCACTTGACTGGCCACCAGCCCTGCCCTCTCTTGGGCATGAAGCCCAGGCTGCAGTCCTGCCCTGAGCCCACTGAGGAGCCTGGGAGAGCCTGGAGGGGTGGGGAGTGGCTTCAGGGGATGCTGAAGGATGGCTCGCAACCACACTTCCTGACTCCCAAGGCCAGGAAGAGCCCTTGACCCGGGCCAGGTACTCTTCCCCCAAGGCTTTTCCCTCTCCCCAAGTTTCATTTCCAAAGACTTTGAGCCCAGACTTAACTTTCTAAGCCTTGTCACATCCCAGCCCCAGCTGCTGTCCCTAGTTCCTTCCTGGAGCCTTAGGCATCATCTTTCCCACTGTCTTAAGACAATGCCGCCCCTCCTTAAGCAGGCATCCTCCCTCCCCACCGTCCTAAATGATGGAGCAGCACATCTGATCTCCAGGTTGTTGAAGTGCTGGCCCCTCTGTTACATTTGTCTTCTTCCCACCTTTTTAGCGAGGGCTTCCTTTGAAACCCTAATCAGAACTTTTTGGCTTCTCCCCATGAATTTGCTCACCACATCATCCTGACTGTTACAGCTGACAGACATCTCTGTTGAGTCTGGTCCATGGCACGTCCCTCCCATTGGACTGGAGCTTCCCTGAGAGCTGGCCTTCTTTCTCCATTGTCCCTAAGTCCAGTCCAGGGCCTGGCTCGCATGAACTGCCCATGAAATGTGTACTGACCAGGTGTCCAAAGACCCTCATTAGTGCATGTCCCTGTCTCCAGCCCCATGCATGGGCCAGCAGCCCAGGAGAGTCTGAGGAGGAGCCCCAGACATGTGGCTGGGACATGTGAGCTGAGTTTTCCTGCCTCATTCCATTTTACCCATCACCGGTTCCCCATGACTGAGTCCCAGCACATTGTCAGATCCCTGAGGAAGGGTGGCCTGTTTCTAGCAGGGGCTCTAGCCAGGCCTGCTGACACTCTTGGCAAGGCCACCAGCTGGGCTGGGCTTTCTGTAGGTGCTTGCCCACTTGCCCACCACACAGACCCCCCCCCAGACCCCAAGAGAAGGAAGAGGGAACCAGAGCAGCTGGGTGGGGGGCCTGGACCTGGCTCTCTTGAAGTGGGCTGAGCAACCTAGAATGCTACCCAGACCACCCTCGTCCTTGAGCATTCCCTGGGGCAGGAGCAGCCTATAGTTGGCACTGACACCCTCCTCCCAGACAGGATCAGGCAGGCAAGGACTCCCATTCACTCATCAGCACAGGCTCCCACGCTTGGTCCCCGTCTGCCCAGGGCGGCTGTGGGGAGGGCTCCAGCCCATGCGGCAGCAGGAGCAGAGCAGAGGCAAGCTTTCAATGGGTCCCTTAACTCCACAGCCTGCCTCTACCACCCCAAAGGGAAAAGCCCCTGAAAGAAGGTGGCCCCTTACCACCAGCTTTGTAAACTTGAATCAGTAATATGAAAAGTTGTGGTTTCTGACTGTGACTAGCTCAGTGAGGAAGAAGGAAAAGGAGGGACGGAAAAAGGAGCCTATTTCTCCATCAGTGTTATACTCTTTGGGTCCAGAGATAAACTAGCTTCTGAAGCCCCAGCTGGCAACAATTCTTAAATTAAGAGTGACCAGCAGCCAATATCAATAACAGATCTCTTTCACCTTAGACCCATTCTTTGTGGTTTAAAAGCACTTTCACATAGGATCTATTTGATCCTATGAGAGGTAGAGGCTATTACCCCCATTTTACAGGGGAGGACACTGAGGCACAGAGGTGAGGTGGTTTGCTTACGATCGCACAGCTTGTCAGCATCAGAGTCAGTGCACGAACCCAGTCTGTCTGGTGCCAACATCAAGGTCTTTTCCTCTATAACTTTATCCCCTCCTGGGGGCGGCCTGGGGTATCAGAAAAAAGACACAGGAACGTCCTAAGGTCACAATTCTGCTGAGCCGAGTCCTGGAAATAGGCAAGACCCAAGATGGGAAACAAGGATAGGGACACACTCTGGGGACCAGCTTGGGAACGGGCATGGTCTTATGGACCCCACATAAGAACAGGCATAGCAAGTGCCTGTGAACTTTCTCTCCTAGGAGTTGCCCAAACTTCCAGTGCCCCCCCTGCAGCAGACCCTGGCCACTTACCTGCGATGCATGCGGCACCTAGTACCTGAGGAGCGGTTCAGGAGGAGCCAGGCCATCGTGCAGCGGTTTGGGGCCCCTGGTGGCCTTGGTGAGACCCTGCAGCAGAAGCTCCTGGACCGGCAGGAGAAGACAGCCAATTGGGTAAGAGTTGTTGAGAGGGGGCAGACTGTGGAGAGAGCGCATTGCAGACAAGGGACCCGCAGGGTCGGGGGCAGGGAGCAGACATGGAGACAGGGATTTGGATGAGGGGCAGGTAGGTAAAAAAGGTGGGACAGATGGGCGGATAAGGAAGAGAGGAGAAACAAGGGGATAGATAGCAAGGGGCAAAAATGAGGGACAGACAGGATGTGGGATGGGAGATAGGGATGGGGACCAAGAGGGGACAGGTGGGAATAGAGATGAGGTGATGGGGAGAGACAGGGTAGAGAGATGGAAAACAATGGGGGGTCAGGGATGGGGGACAGGTGAGGGACAGGGATGGGGACAAATGGGGGGCACAGGGGATAGAAATGGGGCAATAGGGAAAGACAGGGCACAGAGATGGAGACAGACAGGGGACAGGGATGGCAGACAGGGATGGGGCAGTAGAATGTAGGGATAAGCTCAGGGAAGCAAAGGCGGCGGAAAAGCAGGTACAGGACACACATAAGGATGGGCAGGGGACAGGGATGAAGTACCAAACACCCAGATAGGAAACTGGGATGGAAGAGAGGGATGGCGCGGGGCAAAGATGAAGGTCAGTCCCAGTGGACTGGAGAGCACACAGACCCTAGCACGTAACCAGGGCTCAGAGTATATTTGTGGAATGAATGAATGAATGAAGTTCATGATCCAACAAAGTGTCCCAGTCATCCCTTGGGGCTGCCAGGATGGGACTGGTACCCTGCACAGGCAAGGTGGCCTTGTTCAGAGGGGTGCGTATGGCCACTGGCGGTAATGGCACCCCTCCCGTTCTCCCAACAGGTGTCTGAGTACTGGCTGAACGACATGTATCTCAATAACCGCCTGGCCCTGCCTGTAAACTCCAGCCCAGCCGTGATCTTTGCCCGGCAGCACTTCCAAGACACAAACGACCAGCTAAGGTGAGGCCACCATGCTCCTGGGTTCAGAGCTTGAGAGTCTTCCTGGGGGCTGGCCCCAGTACCCAGAAGGAAAGGTCGAGGCTTGTGCCTTGGCTGAGCTTTCTGGGGTCAAATGCCCCTGAGACAGAGGCCGTCCAGGCCATGGGTCCAGGAAGGTTAGACGAGGTTGCTGCGTGAGTGACAAACACAAGATCTTCCTCAGAACGTATTTATCTGGGGTGGGGTTGACAGTAGTGGAGGCCATGGGCCCCCAGGTGTTCCTATGGCATTCTTGACCTGGCTGAGGCCCTGAGAGGAGGTGTGTACCCTCTACCCCACCAGGACTTGAGGCTTGGACTTGTCACTGGGACACACTACCCCAGGCTGACTGACGGGACCTCTGCTAGGCCCCCAGCGACTCCAGGCTCTAAAAGGAGACTCCAAGGGGGTGGAAACGGTTCCTTCCTGCCAGCTGCCACCGCCAGAGCCTCTGCCATCTGCTGCAATTTCAGGGCTCACTGAGCCACTGGAACCGCCTCTGGGCCCACTGATGTCGATGGCGGGGGTGCAGTGGGCGAGCATTTACTCAGGGATGTGGCAGGGAGGAAGGGTCTCCCTAAAAGAGTCTCTTTGAGTCACACCCATTGTGGCACCACATGGGGACAGTTCCGAGAGGAAAAACAAAAACAAAACCAACAAAGAAAAGAGGCAGGGCCTACCTGGGCCTATGGGCAGGGCTCAAGGATGCTCGATGCTCGGAAGACCCCCCATCCCCTCCTTCCTCACCGGGACTAGCCCAGCCGACCTGCTGTCCAGGCAGCCTGCAGCCCGGACCTCCCGTGGGCAGAAGGAAGTGTGCAGATAGACGGATGAACAGCTTCTCGAAACAGCTCTCCAACGGCATCCAAGGGGGCATTTTCTTCCTGATGCAGTTAAGCCAGCGTCATCATCCATGGACGGTTAAGATGACACAGTCCTGTGGCACGGTTCTCTGATGACTTTTTCCCCCCTAGCACCCACTTTCATTTTCACTAGCACTAAGGGGACCAAATCATTGACTCTTCCCAGGAGATGGGATTTCTCCAAACCTGGGTTCCTGGCCCAGTCCAGCCCCAGCACAGGCTTTTCCTAGGGAGAACCCCGCCCCTGACCATCCAGCCTTCTCCTGCCTGTTCTGCGGCCTCTTCCAGCTTCCTCTCCGTCCTCTTCCCCATTCACCTTCCAGTGTCCTCTCCTCTCAGTTATCTCTACAGGACCATTTTAATCCAAGGCTTGTGAAGGACTGGCAGCATGACATGACGGTGGCAGTGGTGGGGGTGGTGCTTATTGAGCTTGGGAGGTGAGAGAGGGAGAGGAAGGTTGGAGAGAGGGAAGGAGCCCGGGCCCCTCAGAGGAGAACTCAGGCCTGATCTCTCTCTGCAGGTTTGCAGCCAACCTCATCTCCGGGGTGCTCCACTACAAGAGCCTGCTGGACAGGTAGGGGGGCCAGCCTGGGGAGGGGAGTGCCCTGATTTGGCACAGCCTGTTGAGGCATCTGTCTCCCTGCCACACTAGCCAAGGAGATTCCAGAGGGCAGAGACCTTGTCTTTTTTCAGCTCTGTGCTCCCGGCTTCTGTCAGAGAGCAGGTGGGCTACCACCCCCGACCCCCCAGCCCCCCCACCCCCCGGCCCAACTCCTCCAGCATCAGGATAACTTTTACCCCAGCTGCCCCGACCATTAATGGGTCCTTTTCCTAGGGTGAGCACTGTCCTTCCTTGAGCTCTTTAAAATGCACCCCCCCCCACGCACACACACTGTTATGTGCATCAGGAATTTAAGAAATGCCCGAGAAGACAGAGAAGGAGTCATGGGAGCGAGGTGATGGTGGGTTCAGCCTTGCTAGCTGCCAGCCGAGGAGAATGGTCTCCCCACACTGAGCCAGTGTAGCTGGCTTCAACCTCACTCGTTTCCTCTCCAGCTTGGACAGGTGTTCCTCAAATGATCTGTGGTGAAGGACCAACGTATTTTTTAATTTTATAAAATGTCAAACACTACAAAAATGAATTCACAGAAAAATGGTACCAAGGTAAAAAAGACACAACCACGTATTTTATTTTTATTTTAGACTGGACAGACATAAAATTCTGCTGTCAAAGTGCCATAAAATTTTCTGAGAGCTCCCTCTGATTCCCACAGTTCAGTGGGGCACCCACACCTTGAGAAGTAGGGCCGCGGGACACCCTACCCTCCCTCTGCCCCAACTAATCTCAGGGCTGCCTCTTACCCTCAGGGCTCAGCTCACACGGCTGGTCCCTGTCACCCTGTCTTACCACCCGAAACCCTCCCAGGTATCAGCTTGTTGCTTGTCTATGCTGCACGTACACATCCCACCACCTGGGCCCCATTAGAACAGGACACTTATGTTCTGTTTGCCACTATAACCCCGGATCCCAGAAAGGTGCCTGGCACAGAGGAGAGCTCAGTGAAAGGGAGGAGGGAAGGAGGGAGGGTGGAGAGACAGAGAGAGGAGGAGGAGGAGAGGGAGAGAGGGATGGATGAAGGAAAAAGGAAAGAGAAGGAGAGAGAAGAAAGAGGAGGAGGGGAAGGAAGTGGAGGAGCGAGGGAGGAAGGAAGTAAAGATTGAGGGAAGGGGAGACAGAGAAAGAAGGAGAGGGGAGAGCGGGATGGAGGACGGAAGGAGAGAGATAGAGGGAGGAGGGGAGGAGGAGGGGGAGAAAGTGGCAGAGGAGAAGGCAAGGGAGAGAGTAAAGAGGGACACAAGATGTGCTGAGACCACAGGAGAAGGAGAACTTTGTGCCTTGAACTCAGAGAAGGCTTCTGGAAGAGGTGATGGAAGGATAGGCTCTTGGAAGGTGGAAGGAGTTTTCTGGACACATTCGTTGAGCACAGTAGTGGGGTGAATGCATGCCAAACAAAGATCGCACAAGCGATGGCACAAGGGCTAAAACACAAATTCTGTATGGGTAGTGCCCAAGGCAGAGGTGAGGGAGACTATCAGAGGCTTGAGAAATCCCCGAGGGTCCCTCCATGGGCCACGGAAATAGGGCACTTCACTACTTCAAAGAGTGGGGAATCCAGCTCTTTGACAGCCATCCTAATGCAATTCTGGGTTTTCCAGTCAAGTGGAACCAATTCCGATCCCTTGCCTCCCTCCCCGCTCTCCAGCCACTCCATCCCTACCGACTGTGCCAAGGGCCAGCTGTCGGGGCAGCCGCTCTGTATGAAGCAGTACTATGGGCTCTTCTCCTCCTACCGGCTCCCCGGCCACACCCAGGACACCCTGGTGGCGCAGAAGAGCAGTGTCATGCCCGAGCCAGAGCACGTCATCGTGGCCTGCTGCAACCAGGTAAGTGGCCCCTCTCCCCTGCAGCCTCTCCGGCTTGGGCAGGGCGCGTGAGTACGTGTCTGTTCCTATTTCACCGAGGATGTTCGGTCTCCTCCGGAGGCACGCGGTGAGCTAGGACACAGCGAGGTCTCTCGACTGCTTGTCAGGACCATTGCTCTCCCGTGAGTTGGGTTTTAAGAACGAGGGGAGTCGTCAATTGAGAATAACTTCCGTGCGCTCCCATTTTGGCCCTGACCAGCCAGGTCAGCTGCTCCGGGTGGACGGTGGGCCAATCATGAGATGCAGCATGGCCTCAGTAGCCCCTCATGAATCACCCAGGTGGCGGCCTTCCTGCACACACAGACGGAGGGACAGCTGGACAGACGGACTGTCCGAATCCCCATGTCCAGGCCGTAGGCTCGGCACTTACATGCGTTCATCCCACCTGATTCTAGTGACTTGCAGAGGGGCTCGGAATCCCCATCTGACCGAAGAGGACATGAGGCCTCGGACGAGCTGAGTGGCCTTGCCCAAGGCTGAGAAGGCCCCGCAGGCCTGGCCAGTGCCCCTGCTTACACCCCACCTCCTGCAGCTCAGGACTTCAGGCTGGCTTCCGGGAGCCTACAGGGGCCCATGGGGACCCAGGGGACAGGCTGAGTGTGAGGGCTCCTGACCCCTTACCCGTGCCCACACTAGGCTATATAGTGAGCCCCCTCCTAATTATTTCATCTGACAAAGAGCTGTCTTGGGGCTTTTTTTTCTTTGTTTTGGTTTTGGTTTGGTTTTTGGGATTTGGTGGGGTTTTTGTTTGGTGGTGTTAGTTTTTTGGGGGGTTGCTTTTTTGGGGTTTTTTTTTGTTTTGTTTTTTGTTTTTTTTGCAAAACCCAAGTTTGACAGCTTCTAGAAATTCCCTTGCCATTTGTGCTACACTGTTTTCTTCTTGAGTTCACCTGACATTTGCCGTCTAAGATAGGACTTCAGTGAAAGTCTGCCGTCCTAGGTGGGCCGTTCCCACCAGAAGCCCACCTGACAGTCTGGCCACAAACAAGAACTTTTCTCCATCTTGATTACAAAGTCGAACTCAGCATTTCCCAGCCCCCACATGCTGCAGTATTCATCCATTCCCGAAATGCTGTCAGGGCTCCTGCTCTGGACCAGGCCATGGGAATGCTGCTCAGAGCATGAGACCAGGGACTCGTATCAACCAGCAGAAGGGGATCTTGACTTGGGGCTAGGAATAAGACCTTTCACGAAGCCCAAGACTCTAGCTTCAAAGCTACCAAATGATAGCTCACAGGCCTCATGTCGAACACACGCACGTACCCATGTATATGTGCACACACAGGGACAGAGCATTTTGCATGTTGTTTTCCATTTTAATCTTCCTCTGCATGCTATTTGCTGACTTGCCTTTTTTTCTCCACTCACATTGTGTTTGAGATCTGTCCCCGTAGCCGTATCTAGAGCGAGTTCGTTCCTATTAACTATGGGGTCGATGTGCATTAGACGAATACAGTACATTTAACGTAGCTGTTCCCCGACTGGAAAACACTGAGCTCTCTCTACCGTGTTGCTATTGCAAATACGGCTTCTATGCACACGCCTTCACATATCTTCTGGGCACGAGAGCATATGTTTCTCCAAGCCTTGGGCTAAAGTGTGCATTTAGAAGACTAATTGCTGAATCATAAGGTCTGCACATTTTCAGTTTGCACAGACACCGGCCTCCAATAGCAGTTGTATCACAAGAAGTGAAACCAGAGAAGCAAGTTTTATTTTAGCTAAGTTTAATCTGGCCTTCTTTGATTTGGGGAAGCTTGGAGTCCAGCACAGTTGACAGCATCGGGTAGGTCCCCAACTTGTGACTGTTCAGAGCCATCACATACGTTCAGATCCCTGGGCCTGAGTATCCCCGCTCTGTGCTCACATGGGAAGGCTCAGTGAAGGCTCTTCGCCTTGGGCGGGCTGCCATGAGTGACGTGTTTGACCTGTTTCCCCCACAGTTCTTTGTCTTGGATGTTGTCATTAATTTCCGCCGTCTCAGTGAGGGGGATCTGTTCACTCAGTTGAGAAAGATAGTCAAAATGGCTTCCAACGAGGATGAACGCTTGCCTCCAATCGGCCTGCTGACGTCAGAAGGGAGGAGCGAGTGGGCTGAGGCCAGGACAGTCCTCGTGAAAGGTTAGCAGCAGTGCCCAGCGCGTCTCCACGCTCATCTCATCCTCATGCCCATTGGCTTTCCTTCCTCCAGGGTCGGGCACCATGCCTCATCCCCATTTGCCATAGCATGGGGAGCTCAGGCCTCCCTCCAACTCAGGCCCCGACAGCAAGTCGGCTGAGGCACCTGGAAGCCGACAGCAACTTTTGTACTTTCATATTTCATCCGGCAATATTCTAGCTTCCTGGATGAGGCTGACGAGCACTGGAATCCTGGGATATCTGGGAATATTGAGGGAGGGAAGGTTTTGAGCTGGGGGAAGGCTGGCTACAATTAAGCAAGTTGTGCTTTAGTGGTGGGCAGGGATGGTACCCACTTGAAGGGTCTGAGTCCCTGGGAGAGCTGTCACATGGAGATATGGGATAGAGCCCAGCTCTGGGAGGGTGGGTCACTGCCCCCTTCACGTGATTTCTCAGTCCTAGAGCTTTTCATCTTCAGGCTGACCTATCCTTCTGTCTGGCCGCTGCTCTTATGAAAGTTTCTAAGCATTCCCACAAGAAAGCTGGTAATAGTCTTAAAATTTTTAAATCATCCTTCTGGAAACTCATTTTCAAATCCAAAGCCAGTCCTATTCCCAGGAGTTGGATGGAGTGTTTTCCTTTCTTGCCTACATTAGAGATTCCAGGGTAAGAGGCAAGGCTTCCATGGACTTCCATCTGCGTCCTGGGCTCTCATTCGGCCAGGTGTCCATTCAGACTCCCTGAGTGTCTGTCACCTGAGGAGCTGGGCTAGGCCTGGCAAGTGTAAGAGGCAGACAGGATGAAGCCATTGTCCCTGAGCAGCCCAGTGGACAGGGGAAGGGAAGGCATGGGGCGAGGACAGATTTAATACACAGAAATGCAGCATCCAGCCATGTAAAGCGGTAGAGACAGCAGGTACCAAACCAGCGGTCCAGGACTTCAGCAAGAGGAAGGAGCCCTTCCGTTTGGGAGGTTTTTGAAAAGCTTCATTGGAAGAGGTGGGAATTGTGCAAAACTCTGAGACATGAGCAAGAAGGGCAGGAGGTAGGGATAGCGTCCAGGCAGGCAGGCAGTCTGTGGGGAAAGCCAGCTGGCCAGCAGGGACACGCCTGCCCTGCCTGGTTCCACACGGAGAGAAACCAGCAGGCAAAAATGGCCATGCTGCATGTATTGAGAGAATGAAAAGGTGGTGGGGCCTGGTTTTCTGGCAACACGCACTTGCATTTTCTGGTCCCTCTCCCTAGAAAGTTTTCTCCCCAGGATTAACTGGCTCCTGGCACCATCCAGAGCTCAGCTCAGGTGTCACTGCCTCAGGCCCCCTAGAACATCCCCCACTCAGCACACTCTGTCACCTTGTTCTGTTGTCTTATACTAACGGCATTCTGTTGTCATATACTCACTCTCTGAAGCCAGCTTCTCATTTGTTTATGCATGCCGATTATCTGCCTCCCTTTCCTAGTCTCTAAATTCTAGGAGAGTAGGGGCCTTATCTGTTTGGATTAACTTTTTAATCTGCCAAACACAGTGGGGCCCTAGCAGTATTTGTTAAATAAAAGAACAGAGGGTTACTCATGATAGTAGGCCCCAGACTTACAGCCTACCTACCAGTTAATTATTTTTTCATTCAGTCATGGGGCACCTGCGGAATGTTCAGTCCTGAATCAGGGGCTACACAGGCCACAGGAAGGTGTGAGAGCTAACCCTGCCCTCACCGACCTAACCACCAAGTAGCGGAATGAATAACTTATCATTGGAAAGTGAGTTAATTCCCTCAGGAGACCAGGGTGTAATCAAATCCCACTCCTCTCCCCTCCAGGGACAGAGACAGGCATCAGACAATCGCCTCTGCTCGCAATACAGTTTCCACTTTATTAGCAGGCCAAGCTCTTTCCCTGCAGGACTGACAGGGATTGCCTTGAGGTTTAAGTGCTTGGGCTGTGCTAATCGGAATTAATTTGTTAATGGCACTTGATCTGGCTTTCTGAATGGAAGTGCTGTTTCTGAGGGAAGCGTGACAGAGAGGAGGGGCCCACGCGCCTTCCCTTCAGAGATCTGATTATTCTGGGTGGCACTGACTGTGTCATCTACACAGCAGGAAACCAATCTTTCACAGAGCCCTCCTCCCCGGAACAGCCCCTGACCACAGAAGGGAAACCCCTTTCGGAAAGGATTTCAGTATAGATGTGAAAAATCACAGCAACTTGGACTACAGTGGAGAGTAAAGATGAAAGACATGGGCGGGGTCCAGGTAGATTGCAAAGGAGAGGTGACAAGGGAGAAAAGAAAAGTGAGAAAGATCCCTAGATTTTTTATTCAAGCAACCTGGATCGTGGTAGCATTCACTGTGACGGGAACCAGGCTGGTGAAGTGGCTGCAGGATGAAGTCCTTTCTAAGTATGTCAGGTTTGAGATGCCTTGAGTCATCTCAGTGGAGATGTCAAATTAGATCTATGTGTCTGGAGCTCAAGAGAGAGGTCAGTATGGAGACATAAATTTGAGAGCCATCGGCACAGAAGTGATATTTAAAGTCATGGACCTGGGTGAGATCATCTAGAAACAGCAGAAGGGGTCTTCGGAGGTCAGGTAGAGAAAGATGCAAAGGGGATTGAGAAAGAGCAGCCTGTGAAGTCAAGAGCAAACCAGGAGATGATTCATGAAGATCCAAAGGGAAAGAGGAAGCGGCCAACCACTTGGAATGCTGCTGAGAGCTCAAGGAAGAACTGGGCAGAGAGGAGACTCAGAGCTTGGCCACCCTAAGTCATCGGTGACCTTCACCAAGATCAGACTGGGGAGTAGGAAGAATGAATGGTTGTATGCTAATGGGTGCGATCCAACAGCAGGAAGAAATTGTTGATGAGACTGTCAATGAGTAGAATCAGTTAAGCGTGGATGACTCTTTTCAGGTATTTTGGTATTAAAAGAGCAGAAAAATGGGGCAGTTGCTGGGAGAAGATGGGAGTCAAGGGAAGTGTGTTTAGTAGGAGTGGCAAGAGCGTGGTTGTATGCAGACAAGTATTTGGAAGTACTCCAATGAGAGAAATTATTAGTGAAGACAGAGGAGACGAATGGAGGCATGGGATTCTTGCAAAGGCAAAAGGAAATGGAACCCAGAGAATAAGAGGCCTTTGGTTGGTACAGGGAAAACTGAAACCTGGGCCTGCAGTCGTGGTGGTGGGAACGTGAGGAGGGTCCTGACTAGTGGCTTCTGGTCTCAGATCAGCAGATCCATGGGCATGAGCTGAGAGGTGGAAGTGGGATTCTAAATACAAAAGAGAACACATGAAATAGCCTCTTGGAACACGTGACGAGATTTATGGACTCTGTTGAGCTTATATTTAAGGGTTTGGGGGCCATACATTTTAGGAGAAATTAATTAGCATTGTTTTGCCATTTTTTGCCTCAGGTTCAGGCAAAGAGAAGGCGGGTCACCAGGTTGAGCCTTGGGTTGGAGAATATAACTGAGGGCGAGAGGGGGAAGGCATGGCAAGGGAATGGTTATAACGTTGGAATCTGAAGTGAGTGAGGAGGTGTAGTAGTCTGCTTGGGCCGCCATAACAAAGTGCCACAGACTGAGTGGCTTAAACAGCAGAAATGTATTGTCTCACAGTTCTGAAGGCTAGAAGTCTGAGATCGAGGCGTGCACACAGTCGGTTTCTTCTGGGGCCTCTCTGCCTGGCTTGTAGATGGCCGTCTTCTCCCTGTGTCTTCCCATGGTCTCCCATCTGTGCATGCGTGTGTCCTAATCTCTTCTTACAAGGACACCAGTTATGTTGGGTTAGGACCTCATTTTACTTTAATTACCTCAATAAAGACCCCGTCTCCGAGTACAGTCCTATTCTGAGGAATTGGGGGGGTTAGGACTTCAACTTGGGGACTTTGAGAGGACACAATTCAGCCCATGACAGGAGGGAAGTGAAAGAGGGAGGTGGACGATGGATAGGAGAAATAGGTAGTGGGGTTGATGGTTCTGAGGAGTCAATGAGATGAAGCGTGTTGCAGAGCAGAGATAACAGAGTGCGTGAATCAGACAGTCAGGAGTGTGCTCAGACTATGGGAGGCTTGAATCTGAGACTTCCAAGGGGGTCAGTTCCTGGTAGTGATGAGTTCTGGTAGTGACGACTGTGGGAGTGGAGGCTGAGGTTGGACTGTCAAAGGTGGGAGATCGAGGGTCTGAGAGAGGAGCGTGCCTATGGGCTGGGTCTTCCACGCAGACGTTGAGGCTGCAGGAATGATGGCTGCAGTGGTAATGGGGAGAAAGACGGCAAACCGGGAGCCCAGATCTGCATGATGGGGAGTTGTGAGGACAGCAGGGGAATGCAGCAACAGGGGGGACAATGACGATGGGGGTGGGAAGGTAGAAGTCTAATAGCTGCGGCTCCCAAGGGAAAGCAGGGAGGAGCCGCGCAGGTGCAGGAACAGGGAGAATACCACCTACCCTACCTGGCCCTGGGGTGCATGAGTGTGAAGGAAAATAGTCTCCTGGAGAGGGCGCAGGAAGTGTGTCCCTCAGGGGGGCCACTCTCCTGTTGAGGCAGAAAGTGAACAGAACACTCTCAGAAGAGATTAACAGTGCAAGGGGACCTGCCATCACGACTCAGACGTCATGAAGGGTTCGGGAAGGGGGAAAGGTGAGAGGTGAGGGATGAGTCCATGCAGGGGACACTGGAGCAGCAGAGCATGGGAGTGCCAGCCAGAGACCCAGGGATGGTGGTCACCATTGCAAACAGTGCTCCCAAATCCTCAGCATCTGGGACGGTATTCTGCTGGTTCCAGGTGTGGTTGTAGGGCCTGGGGTAGGGGTCTGACTGGCCCATGCACGTGTTGTCCAGCAGGAGGCTTCGACCAAGCTGAGCTCCTGTTGTCTTGGGGAGGTCTGGACCGAGGCACCTGAGCTCAGACAAAATCTGAATTCTCATAGGGTCCGCTGAGAACCGGCGGGACAATTGATTTTATCAACCCTCTCTCCTTGAGAGATAGTCTCTGATCCTTCACTCTGCTCCCCAACCAAAACAGCTCCCTCTGTCAGCCCACAGGCTCCCCAGCCTGACCCTCTGCTGTGACATTGAGAGGGTGGAGCCCAGAGAACAGTGGAGCCAGCTGTCTGCCATAAAGCCCAGGCTCCCCCTCTGCACCCAGTGTCCCCACACCCCCTAGCCCCTCACACAGCACTGCTCACATAGAACTCTCTGAGAATGTGGTGCGGGACAAGTGAGGGTATCGTCATCTCTATCCACAGCCTAACCATCCACAGCCAACACAGAAGAGACTCTTGGGGGTCCAAGGGCCAAGAAACTTGGCAGGACCATCACTGTCCCCCCAGAAGCCTGGGGAGATCAGAATAAGCAGAATTGTTAGGACAAGAGTGGACAGGATAAAACCAAAGGAGTCCCTAACAGGAGTCCTGAGGGAATTTGGGGACCTCACCCCTGTGCCTGTCATAGCTTAGGAGGGCTTCCTGTGCCAAGCACAATATGAGGCTAAGCCCAGGTGTGTTGCGGCGGGTGTGATGGGGGCTGGCTGACAACATTGGAATCATCTAGAGAGCCCCTTAAAATAAAGAGTCTGGGGTCCCAGGGATTTTCCAGTGGGACAGGAATGAGGCCAAGAAACTGTATTTTTAAAGCACCTTCACTTGCAGTCCAGGTTGGGACCAACTTAAGCAGATATCAGCAGCTTCTGGGCATAGAGGTCCCCCGTGATGCGGGCCTTATCCTGGGTCCTTTCTGTCCCTTGTTGCTTTGAATCTTCAGTATAGCCTGTGAGGTGGGGATTTCATCCCCACAGAACATAGGAGCCTGTGTCTGCAACAGGTTGAGCTGGTCTTTGGCCTTAGAGGTGGTCAGCGGTAGAATCAGGGCATCTGTCTCCTGAGCCTCAGATCCTCAGGGCCTGGCAGGCAGGGTGGGAATGGAGGCCTCAGGAAGGGCGCTCATAACCTCGCAGGACCGCCCTCCTAGAGCCTCGAAGCTGTGGCCTTCCTGAACCCAGGAGGACCAACACTGTTATCCTGGTCTGGAAATTTAATTAGCTATTCGGCCCTGAGTCTGGAAGACTACAGTGCTTGTCAATTTGTAGGAAAAGGATAGCCAGCTCAGAGAGCCCGCCCCCCACCCTGGAGCCCGCTGGCTTTCCTGGGTGCTGCGTGGAAATCCTGCAAGCAGACTTCGGGCAGATGCTTCTGTTTACACAGCACCGTAAATATTTATCCCCAGCAACCAATTAGAGCTGAGCCACTGCTTTCAAGGAGGGAACTGACAGAAGGCAGCTGCGTCTGGAGAAGGCCTCGGTCATGGTTTACAAGAACCGCTCAGGATGGGCATTTTGCTACTTAAGTATTGTCATCCAGAGATAGGCAAGTCTGCTGATTTTAAAACCAATTACACATTAGCAATAACAGCCTCTCTGATTTAATTGGCCCAGAAATACCTCCCGGGCTCCCGAGGCTGAATGCTCTTTTCTTCCCTCGGGGCTGGGAGGGTGGGAGGCTTTCCTGGGGCCATTGTCTCCCTCCCGGAGTGGAAGCCTGAAGACTCCTGTGTTTGAGGGCATCCAGACAGGGAGAGGCTCGTGGCCTTGAGACCTGGGCTTGACCCGGCCCTCCTTGCTGCGCCCTGGAGCTGGCCTCCGAGGCTAGGACCTGGAGGTGGCGGCCCTGCCCTGTGGCTAGGACCGAGGGGGTGCGGAGGGGCCGCAAAGCAGGTGGTCTGGTGCCTGGCGCACAGAGGCTGTTCGCTAAATGATTAGTCTTAATTAGATTTGGGGAAATACTGTGGGGATGGTTTGTCCGAGGCACGCAACCTATCTGGAAAAATCTGGTGAACTGCAAATGGGCACCTGTTGAGTGTCTGTCCCATCAGTGACGGTGACCCGTGGCCTCAGACTGAATGGCCTGTACTCCTCGCCTTGGAACCCTAGCCCTTATTCACTCTGAGCTGCTCCTTTATCCCCCTGGGCGCCCCACATGCCCCGTGCTCTGAGCGTGCACACTCTTCTCTTTCATTTCTCCCCAGTGGCCCTCTCTCTCCATGTTATGATATTTGGGGTACAAAGTGAGTGGGAGGTTTTTTTTTTAATCTCCTGCCCTTCTCCACTCACTACCCCTCCCCTAATTCTAGAAGTATGATAGCTCTTTAAATCTGCCTTTGTGGGTAGGGTGTTTCAAACCCAGAAGAAAGAGCAATGCTTGGTTCTTGAAGGTTTTTTTTTTAATTATTAAACTTATTTTGGGGATAATTGTAGATGCACGTGCACTTACAAGAAATAATCTCACCTGGACCCTTTTCCTCCGAGTGCTAACCTCTTATAAAACTCTAGTCCAGTATCACAGCAATATTGACACTGATCCGATCAGGATACAGAACGTTCCCATCCCTGCAAGGATCCCTCCTGTTGCCTTTTATAGCTACACCCTTCCAACCCTATCCCGCCCTAACCCCTGGCAACCAGGAATCTGTCTTCGTTTCTATAATGTTATTGCTTTAAGAATGTTACATAAATGGAATCATACAGTAGTAACCTTCTGAGACTGGCTTTTTTCTTTTTTCACTTGACACAATTCTCTGGAGATTCATCCACATTGTCCCACATGTCAATAGTTCATTCTTTTTTATTTATTCCTTCTATGGATGGATCACAATGGGTGATATCATTCATCCATTGATGGACACCTGAGTGGTCCTACTTCTTGGCTATTACAAATAAAGCTACTATGAACATTATATATATATGTTTGTGTGTGATCGTAAGTTCTCATTTTAGGAAAAATTCCAGGAATAAAATTGATATCTGCATGTTTAGCTTTTAAAGAAACTCCTAAACTGTTTTCCAGATTGGCTGTACCCCTTTACATTCCCATCAGCAGTGTCTGAGCGATCCAGTTTCTCCGCATCCTGGTCAGCATTTGTGTTGTCACTATCTTTTACTTTAGCCTTTCTAATTGGTGTGTAGTGATATCTTATTATAGCTTTAATTTACATTTATCTAGTGACTAATGATGTTGAGTATCTTTTCATATGCTAATTTGCCATCTTTATATCCTCTTTTGTGAAATGTCATTTCCTGTCTTTTGCTCATTTTCTAATTAGATGGTTTGGGTTTGGGTTTTTTTTTGTTTGTTTGTTTGTTTTTACTATGAATTCTGAGAGCTGTTTATATATTCTTTAGTAGCCCTTTCTTGGCTCTGTGGTTCTATATTTTCTCCCAATCTGTAACTTACGGTTTCATCTTAACATGGTGTTTCACTGAACAATTGTTTCCAGTTTTGATGAAGTCCAATTTGTCTATTTTTTCCATTACTGGATCGTGCATTTGGTGTCAAGTCTAAGAATTCTTTGCCTAGCCTTAGATCCTAAAGATTTTCTCTGATATATTTTCTAAAAGTTGATATTACATTGGTACATTCAAGTTTATGATTCATTTTGAATTAAATTTTTTTATAAGGTATGAGGATTTATAGCCAGGCTTTTTTTCTTTCTCTCCTTTTCTTTCTTTTCTTTCTTTCTTTCTTTCTTTCTTCCTTCCTTTCTTTTCTTTTCTTTTCTTTTCTTTTCTTTTCTTTTCTTTTCTTTTCTTTCTTTCTTTCAGCCTTGAATTCCTGTAATAAGCCCCACTTCTGTATGTAATCTTTTTGTATGTTGCTTAATTCTATTTGCTTATATATTGTTCAATATTTTTGTATCTCTATTCATGAGGATTATTGGTCTGTAGTTGGTTGGGTGTTGTGGCTTTTTTTCTTCTTTGTACTGTTTTCATCTTGTTTTGGTATAAGGGTAACACTTGATTCATAAAATGAATTGGGAAGTGTTCTTTCGTCTTACATTATCTGGAAGAAATTGTATAGATGGGTTTTAATCCTTCCTTAAATATTTGGTACAATTGTCCAGTGAAAACTTCTGGGCCTAGAGACTTCTTTTTCCAGAGTTTAAAACTTCTAAATTCAATTTTCCTAATAGTTATAGGGCTATCCAAATTATTTCTTTTATATATGGTGCATTGCGGTAGTTTATACTATTCAAGAGATCGCTCCATTTCATCTCAGTTGTCAAATTTAAGTCTGTAGAGTTGTTCATAGTATTTCTTTATAATCCTTTTGATGTCTTCAGGGTCTGTAGTGCTATCCCTATTTCATCCCTGATAGTGTTCTCTCTCTCTCTCTCTCTTTCTCACAATCTTGCTAGAGATTTGATTATCTTCTAAAGGAGCTAGATTTCTTTTCATTGTTTTTATTGTTTTGTTTTCAATTCTCTTGGTCTCTGATTCTTGTTATTTCCTGCCTCTGACTGCTTTTGATTTATTCTGCTCTTCTCAAAGGTTCTTCAGGTAAGAGCTTATAGAATTCGTTCTAGACTTTTCTTCTTATCTATGTCAGCATTTGTGCTATACATTTCCTTTTCAACAGTGCTTTAGCTGTGACTCACAAATCTGGATAAGGTGTATTTTTATTTTCACTCATTGCAATGTTTTTTTCTTAATTTCCCTTAAGACTTTCTCTTTCATCCATGGGTTATTTGGAAGAGTATTATTTGGTTTCCAAATGTTTGGAACTTTTCTTGTTTTTTATTTTTACTTAGATTTTGTATGTCTGAAAATACGTTTTGTATGATTTCAATTCTTTTCAATTCATTTGAGGGTGTTTTATAGCCTAGGATATCGTCTACTTTGGTATATATATTCCGTGGGCATTTGAAAAGAGTGTGCATTCTGCTGTTGGGTGGAGTGTTCTACAAATGTCAATTAGATTGATTGATGGTATTTTCTATAGCCTTGCTGACTTTCTGTCTAGTTGTTCTATCACTTATCAAGAAAGGAGTGTTTAAGTCCCCAAGTATAATTGTAGATTCGTCTCTTCTCCCTTCAGTTCTGTCAGTTTTTTCTTCATAAACTTTGTGGTATGTTTGTTACCTACACACTTAGGATTGCTATGTCTTCCTAGCAGACTGACCATTTTGTTTTATGTAATGCCCTTCAGTGTCTCTGGTAATTTTCTTTGCTCTGAAGCTTACTTAATCTGATATTAATAAGGCAACCCCTGCTTTCTTTTGATTAATATTTCCTTGATATATCTTTTACCTTTCTTTTACTTTCAACCAATCTATATCATTACATTTGATGTGAGTTTCTTTTAGATAGAATATAACTAGGATTTTTTTTTAAAATCTGCTTTGTCAATTTCTATCACTGAAATTATCGATATGCTGGGATTTCATGCTGCCATTTTGTTTTTTGTCACCTCTGTTTTTCAATTCTTGCTTTCTTTTTCCTGCCTTCCTATAGGTTACCTGAACATTTTTTAGAATTCCATTTTGATGTGTCGTAATGTTTTTAGTGTATCTGTGTGTAGCTTCTGTAGTGGTTTTATAGGTCTTACTATATATATACGATTTATCACTGTCTATATCATTGTTGCAATTTTGCCAGTTCTAGTGAAATGTAGAAAGTTTACCACCCTTTACATCCCTTTACTCTCTCATAGTCATAATACAACTGTCTTAATTATTTCCTCTATTATAAATTAGAGCCACATCAGGCAGTGTTATAATTTTACTTCAACAGTGAAACATCATTTTTAAAAACTCAAAAAGAGAATGAAAATTTATTTACTGAAATATTTACTCTTTCTATTCTCCTTCTTGACGTTTCAATGTTCCTTTCTTTATATAACTTCCTTTTTTTGAGGGGGAAATTCCTTTAGCTTTTCTTTTAGGGAAGGTCTGCTGTGGACAAATTCTCTTAGTGTTTCCTCATTTAAGAATGTCTTGATTTCCCTTTTCTTCCTGAAGGATATTTTTGCTAGATCTAGAATTCTGGATCGACAGTCCTTTTCTTTCAGCATTTGAAAAAGGTTGTGCCACTTCCTACCAGCCTTCGTGGTTTCTGATGAGAAATACATCATAATCTGAATTGTTTTCCCCCCTATAGATAAAGCATCATTTCTCTCTCTCTCCTTTCAAGATTTTTTTCTTCGCCTTTAGTTTTCAGAATTTGGCTATGATAATGTCTTGGTGTGGATTTCTTTGAATTTATCCTGTGTGGAATTAACTGAATTTTGAATCTTTAGGTTTATGTCTTTTGCCAAATTTAGGAAGTTTGGGCCATTATTTCTCTGAGTACTTTCCTGCTCTGCTCTTTTTCCTCTCTTTCTGGGGATCCAGTGACATGATTGTTAGATCTTTTGTCCCACAGATTTTTCAGTTTTATGATGATTAATTTAAAAATATTTGTCACATAATTCCAACATTCCTGTCATATCAGTGTTGGGCATCTACGGGTTGTCTTTTTTCATTCAAGCTGAGATTTCCCTGGTTCTTGATATGATAAGTGATTTTCTGTTGAAACCTGGATGTGTTCTATGAAGAGACTCTGGATGGTATTTAAACCTTCTGTTTTAGCTGGCTTTCTGACACCACTCCAGCAGGAGCAGGGCTGGGTGCGGCCTTCTTATAGCCAGGTGGACGTAGAAGGCCAGGTTTCTCATGAAGCCTATATTGACACCCCGGGGGAGGGTGCTCCTTATTACTGGTAGTGAGAGTGGGAATTCAGGGTCCCCACATGTTCTCTACTGATGCTGTCTGTGAAGCAGTTGTGGTGGGGGCTGCCATCCAATGGAGAGGGTTACCGCAGCTTCCATCTGAGACCATGCCTTCTCTGATACCTTCAGAGGCCGAGCTGCTTCATGCCAGACTGGTTATGGTGGAAGTCTAGGCTCACCACTCTGCCTTGGCTGGAATGGAGGAAGGTTCTTATCTAAAAGTTTCCTGCCTTGCTAGTCTTTCTCTTTCCTGGTCCTTTGGCTAAAGAAAGTAGGCTTTTGCTGGATTTTTTTGTTTGTTTGTTTGCATTTGTTTGTGTTTTTTGTTACTGGCTATTTGAGCTCCAAGTCTGGGAAATTTTACATAAAACAGAAAATCCAGTGTATCCGTTTCTTAGGGATACCATAACAAAATACCACAGACTGAGTGGCTCAAACAACAGAAATCGATTTCTCACCCTTCTGGCAGCTAGAAGTCCAAGGTCAAGGTGTTGGCAGGCTTAGTTTCTCCTGAGGTCTTTCTCTGTGGCTTGCAGATGACCAGCATCTTACTGCATCCTCCAGTGGCCTCCTCTCTGTGCACATGCATCCCTGGTGTCTTTCCCTCTTCTTATAAGGCTAATGGTCATATTGGTTTAGAGCCCCACCCTTATGACCTCATTTAACCTTAATTACCTCTTTAAATGCCTCATTTTTAAATACAGTCATATTGAGGGTTAAAGCTTCAACATATGAATTTCAGGGTGGAGGGGACATAATTCAGCCAGAACACCAGGGAATTCACCATCATGCCGTTCCTTAGGTCCTGAGGCCCCTAGCCCCTCTCTCTCCATCTTTCAGAGTCTTCTTATGTTCATTTTAAATATAGTGCCCAGGATTTTTAGTGGAAAGAATAAGGAAAAGCCCACTTGATGTTCCCGGAAGCAGAAGTCCCTCCCTTTTGAACTCTTTAAAGAGACTTTTGTAACTCAAGTAAAAGCCGTACTGATGTGCAAGAGCCAGGTTTCACTGGGTAAGAAATACCTTTGTTGAAATTTCCATAGCCTCTGGGGACTGGGAGCATAAAGATTATTCCATAAGCCATAGAGTAGAAAAGAACATGGGATGTGTGATGGCAGATTTCCATCCCAAAAGGAGATACAATGGCTTCATCTGGGGAAGAAAAATCCTCAGATGGGATTGACAAAGGTTTAAAAGCTCTAAGCCTCGGAAAAGGAGCCTAGTGCCTCCATCTCCCTCGACCATGTGAGGCAGGACAGTAGGAATGTGACTTGAGCCAACTTCCCAGGGGATAGACCAGAGAAGGCAAGTGTCCAAGACAGAGCTCTGTGTGTGTGCACACACGCACACACGCGCACACGCACACACACAGGTAGAGGTGTTGGGGAGCAGCACCTGATTTCTGCCGCTCTCCAGAGACAGAGGTGCTGTGTTCCTTCCATCTTCGCTCACCTTAGTCACAGTCTGTAAGCTCTCAGTCTCTAACAGAAGTTCCAGGGTCCTCCAAGGCCTCGTGGCCTCTGGAATTTCTACATCACCGAAGCTGTCAACTCCCCAGGCGTGGGTGGCAGAGCAAGCTCCTCCTATTACTCAACTCCGACTTCTCACCATTAAGCAGGGGCTCCTTGAGGAAGATTGATTTACCGCATTAAACGAGCCTCCATGTGCTCGATGAGAATGTCACAAGACAAACGGCTCCTGCCGCGTGCCTCCAGCCCACCGCCCCCTGTTTCCATTACACTGGGGCCAGAGTCATGGTGGATGAGTTTGGGTGTAGTTCATTTTCTGCCTTACACGATAAACTTGTCAGCCTTTGACCGATCAGCTACTCGTAGGCAGGGAGTTCATTTGCAAGGCCACCTGGCATCCCAGCTCTGCTGTCCTGCTCCCATTTCACCCTGTCTAATGAGCCAGGACCTGGTTACCGTTGGTTGGCGCTGAGCTCTGGGGCCCTGCACAACCTGCCCGCAATGGTGAGGGCTCAGTCCCTCCTCAGGGGTCCCTCTCTCCTGCCTGGAGGCGGTGGGGGCACTGATTGCTGGGGAGCCGTCCTTGTTTGCTGTCAGCTTTGAGTTGCCCAGCTGGGAAGGATTGTGCCAAGTGTTCATTCTCCTTCCCCCAGGATGTGTTAGGCCTACTCCCCAGCATCCTGGCTAGACAGGCCTGCCCACTCCATACTGGCCTTGGGGCTGTTTCCAAGGAAATTTTGGTGTAGGCAGATACCCAGCCTGGGCTCTCAGAGCTCACTGAGACATGGCCAACAAGGCCTAGATGTAAAGCACTGGAGCTGCCCATGGTCCGTAACTGGCCTCTAGGCCCACACCCTCCCCAGGCTGCTAGACGTCCTAGACTCTGCTCTGACCACATCAACCCCTGCCCAAGATCCTTTGGTGGCTCCTTGTTGTTGCTAGATGAAACCCACATTCCCGATCCTGCCATTCACAGCCCCTGCTGATCTGTTCCCACCCTGGGCATTGGGGTTGCATGCCTGGGATCAAGTCTAGCTCCCTCAATTTACTGGGTGACCTTAGGCAAGACATTTAGCTCCTCTGTGAATGGAGATGATAAAAATGCTTATCTCGTGTTCATCAATATGAGGACTTAGATTTATGCCTGGCACATAGTAGGTGCTCAACAAAAGTTAGCTAATAGCATCACTTCACTGCATTCTTCAACCTCCCCTAAATCCTACATGCCTTCACCTACAATCTTGGGGTGAACTGCAGCCTGGTCTGCTCACTTACAAGTTTCACCCACAAGCCTAGGTGTCTACACCCCAACCCTCAGAACATTTTCCAGCACTGCTATCTCCCTCCTGACATGCATCTTCCTTCCTCTCTGCCTATTTGAATCTGACCCCAGCCTGGCCAAGGCCTTCTTCTGCTCTGAAGTCACCAGCCAACCTGGGATTCGAAAGGAACCCCCAGAACAGCACACAGGGCAGGACCAGGCACCAGGGCCATTGGCAGGGACTCCTATTAGAGCATAAAGGGGCAGGGCTGGGAGGCTTGTAAAAGGTAAGGAATCCCTTCCCTATCTCTATCCCCTCCCAACCTCTCACTATCCCCACGAGACTCCAAGCCCCAAAGGTAATGGTTTTCTGACCTTCAAGCCAGCTGGTCTTCTCTAGGTTCCCTCTCTAACTGCATACACAGATCTCAAAAACTCACCTGTCCATGTACACTTAAGTCCACTGCCAGCCATGGACATTTTCCTGTGCCCACCTGGGCTGGGGACCCAGTCCCTGCCCTCTGCAAGCTCACAGATATGGGGGAGGAGACTAGATTGGGCTTCTGGGGCTGGACTGGCAGTGACTGCTTGAAGCATGGGGAGGTCTGAGGTCAGCAGCAGGGCATGTGCTGTAGGGTCATGCACAGTGTGGTAGGAGACAATGGGTATAGAGGGGACTGGTCCAGCCCTGGACCTAGGTGCTGTACGAGGCCAGACTAGTGGACAGAGCAGAGATTCTTTGTCTGCACTGAGCAAGGAGCTGGCATGCTGTGGGTGTGAGGAGTTCTGGAAGGCAGGAGCTCTGTCTGGGCTGCTTCCACCCAGGCCAGGCATAGGGCCAGTTCCGTTAAAGGATTGGGGAGCTTGGAAGGGGGGTATGCATGAAACTTTGATAGGCAGAGTAGGAGAAGGGCCTCTATCCAGGAGACATCCTATGCTGTGGTGAAGAGATGAATGAGCCCAGGTGTCCAGAGAATGGCAAGAGGCATGAGGTCGTGGATTCAGGGGAGGTGACCTCAGAGGGCAGCATGGTGAGCCATGGAGCCCAAAGGGCCATGTTTAGACTCAACTTCTTGAGCAATAGAAATCATTTCAGGTTGAAGACGGTAGCGCAGTGGCTGCACCTCCCTTGAGGAGCAGAGAGCAGGGGAGTTTCCCCAGAGCTTCAACTGGGTTGCTTTACCTGTAGCTCCTCAGGGCATGGCCTAAAGCCTTGGAGTTGATCAGACTCCAGGAAAGGAGGCTATGCGGAAGATAAGGAGACCATGCAGAAGATAAGGAGTCATGCTGGCCATGCAGAAGATAAGGAGTCATCCTGGCCCCATCGGGATCAAGAGGGGTCCTGAAAATGTGGTGCTCTCCAAACCCTCATTCCATGCAGAAAGTGGGGAAAAGATGACCCAAGGATGGGCTGGCTTACTTGTCATTCTCCCTCCCAGAGTGGAAGGCTTGCTGTGAGAAGGATTTGCAAGTGGGAGGATGGGGATGGGTGGAGACTGGAGACTCTCTTCCATGAGATGATAGATGGACACCTCTCATGAACTGGAGAAATCACGTGGGCAGAGCAGGGAACAGCACGGGTGGCCTTAGCATCGTGTGCCTAGCTCATGTTGCAGAGGCCCAGGGAGAGTCTTACGGACTGCCCTACTCAAGGCTAGTGCACTGGGAGAGAGAAGTTGCCGCATGCCCCAGTGAAGGTCAGGGTGAGGCTAAGAGGAGGGAGGAACAGACAGGACCTCATCAAGGCTCCCCTGGGTCCTTAGCTGGACAAAAGGAAGGGCAGGCTCCCATTGGTAGTGTTGGACTGTGTATGGACTCAGCCTCCCACTGACTGGGGAAGGTACGGTTGTGCCTGGCTCCAACCCACAGGCAGGACCTGGCTGGTGAACAGAGACCCTGAGCCTGAGGGTGTCAAAGCCACACCTGCTCCCACACATTCCCTGGACTTCAAGAAAGCAGATTTCAGATGGCTGTGAGAGATGATGGGCATAATTTTTGACGTGAGGCTCTGGAAGAAGAGAAGCCTCCAGAGCCAGGGGCTCCGAAAGAGGAAGTTCTGACTCAGCAGTAAGTGGGATCCCAGTAGGGAAGGAAAGGGCAGGAGCGAGAGGTATGTGTGCCTGGGCTTGGATCTATTTCCTACAGGCAGTAGGAGAGCCAGCACTCAGGACCAGGGCCTGCCCAAGTGCTTGCCTTGATGGGACAAGAGGGAGAAGGGAGGGTCCTGACTGTCACCTTGGAGGGCTCCTCAGCCCGCAGAATGTTTCTCTCTGACAAATAGCCTCCTGCACAGGGACCTTGGATTTCAATACCTACAGGGACCAAGGAGGTTGAATGAATGAGAGAAGACTATGGTAAACCAAGGGTGCAGTTTCTCCGCTCCAGCTAACTCTTGCAGTGCGAGAATGTGAACCCACCATCACCAGATGGTATAAGTTAGGATTCGATTTGGCCACATATGACAGAAAACCCAAAATAATAGTGGTTTAAAGAAAACAGAGGTTTCTCTCTCTCTCGTATACCAGAAATAACCATCAGAGCTGATACATGGTGGCTAGGATTTTTCCTTCACTGCAAATGTGTGGCCCACAACCATATGATCCAAAATGGAAGCTAGAGGTCCAGCCATCACACCTGTGTTCCAAGCAGTAGATAGAGGAAGGTGGGAAGAGGAGCCAAGAGCACCTGCTAGTTTTCTTTTTTTTTTTTTCTTTTTTTTTAAAGACCTTACTCATCTATTTGACAGAGAGAGACAGCCAGCGAGAGAGGGAACACAAGCAGGGGGAGTGGGAGAGGAAGAAGCAGGCTCACAGTGGAGGAGCCTGATGTGGGGCCCGATCCCATAACGCCGGGATCACGCCCCGAGCCGAAGGCAGACGCCCAACCTCTGTGCCACCCAGGTGCCCCCACCTGCTAGTTTTCTTTAAGAAAGTCTGTCATATAGTGTTTTTAAATTTTGTCGGCAGAATTTAGATGTGTGGTCTCCCCTCACTGTCACCGAGGCTAGGCAGGGCAGCTTCAGCTCTGGTTCTCCCTGCGCCAGGCTAAAACCAGGCACTCTGTGACTAAAGGGAGAATAGATATTGCCATATGCAGCTAGCAGTCTCTGCCCCATAGTGCCCCCTTGCCTCCAAATACTTCATCCCCCATCTTCCGTGCATAGAATATTCTGGGGCTTGGGGGGAGAGGTAACCCTGCACCTGCATCCAGCCCAAAAGTCTGGGTAGAGGAGGTGGTGGAGGTGGAGGAGGCTACCTGGGGACAGCCCACCCAGCTGGCCCAGCTCTATCTGGGGAGGAACCCTATGCTCAGTGTCCCCCATGGAGAAATCAAGCTGCCTTGGTGACACATCTCCTGCACAACTCAGTGGCTTCTAGCCTATTTGTCCTGATGAGTTCCACATGCCTGAAATGGCCCCAGTGGGCTCACCTGGATATGGCTTGGGGCAGGCAGCCTGGCCCTTCCATCTGCCCTGTGCATTGAGATAACCGCTGACGTGGCTGGGGGCGGGGAGAGCAGCACCTTGACTCCCTCACTTCAGCTCTTCATGTGACATTGACTGATTTTTAAATTTCAGCAACTGATGTTGAAGAATTTTAGTTCAGGACGAACACACATGCCGGTGTGCCAGATGTGGTTCTCAAGTGCCGTGGTCGGGGCGGGGGTACCGTTGGATGGAGGCGTTGGAGCTCCTCCCCTGGCAGGGGCTGGCCTGAGGGTCTAACGCATGGAGAAGGCCCCGCATGAGCCCCCTTCATCCTGGCAGGCAGGCCCGGTGACCACCCATCCGGGGGCAGATCTGGCCACAGCTAAAGAGTGAGCGGGACTCTTGCAGAGACCCTGAGAGGGAGCTGGCTGCTGGGATTGGCACAGAAGCTCACGGCCCACCCACTGGAGTTGGGACAGGAGTCAGGACCTGCTCAGGGGCTGGGGGTCCATGTGTGTTTCTGCCTGTGGTGTGTGGGGCTCCGTGGAGGGGACCTCAGGCCTGGGGTTTGGAGGATAGCGGGTAAGGCCTTGTTTGCCTGGCCTGCAGACTCCACCAACCGGGACGCATTGGATATGATCGAACGCTGCATCTGCCTCGTGTGTCTGGACGCCCCGGGGGGCGTGGAGCTCAGCGACACCAACAGGGCGCTTCAGCTCCTTCATGGTGGAGGCTACAGCAAGAATGGGGCAAACCGCTGGTATGACAAATCCCTGCAGGTAAGCCTCCCCAATGGCACGGCCAGGGGCCCAAGCCAGCAGGTGCTCACGCCCGGCAGGCTCGCTCGCTGGCCTGTGCTGCCCAGAATGCTGCGTCTGGGTCCACGGGACCTGAAGGCACTGGAAATGGGCCACTGGTGTCATCCTCTGGACTGGCCAGAATTCTTTTCAGGAGCAAGTGACCAAACCCAGCTCAAACTCCCAACCTTCCTGCAGTCCCAGGCGTGTGGGACCTCTGGGTCAGACCCGGAGCTCACTTCCCCTCTCCCAGCACACACTGTCAGGTGGGGGCATCCCGGGGGCCCCACTGAACACATCTTCAATGCATTCAGCAAGAATCATGTCTAATGCCCAGAAATGCCAGCTTTTCTGAATCTCCATCACTCTCCCCTGACCGTTTCAACACACCCCCATCCCTGAGAAGTAGGACAGCCCAGCATCCCACAGAAGGAAAGTCATAAAATGAAATAAAGCAATTCCTATAGTTTCCATTCACATGGCATCAACCCAGAAACAAGACATTCACTTTGGCCTGGAGAGAAATACTCATGCGGGTGTGGATGAAGTTCGAGGTTGGGCCCCTTCATTTCTGTTCCTCCAGCCTTTTTTTTTTTTTTAAAGATTTTATTTATTTATTTGACAGAGAGAGAGAGACAGCCAGCAAGAGAGGGAACACAAGCAGGGGGAGTGGGAGAGGAAGAAGCAGGCTCCTAGCGGAGAAGCCTGATGTGGGGCTCGATCCCATAACGCTGGGATCACGCCCTGAGCCGAAGGCAGACGCTTAACGACTGAGCCACCCAGGCACCCCTCCTCTAGCCTTTTTTCTCCAGTGTGTCATCCTGAATCAAACCTTGTTTATTTTTAAAGCCACCCCACTTTCACAATGACCATATTAAATGGCCAACAATCACTATGCTTTGGGCTCTCATTGCTCCCACTGATAAGCATTTCTAGGCAACATTCATTTTTCTCTTTCTCCGGCCCCCATATTCAGCAGGTTATCCTTTTTATTGGTTTGCATATCAATTCTGCTATTTCTGATGAGTCCACTTGCTGCTGCCCCGGCTGTTTTAGCCGCCACCGGTGGTGCTAATGGCTAGTAATCTTTCATGGAGCAGCTGTGGGAATGAAATGATATAATGGATGTACAGGACGAGAAACATAGGAAGCCTCAGTAGTGATTTTAAAAAGGCACCGTTTTCCTCCCTTTTGTTTTAGTGGCAAGGACAGATGACAGCCCACCCCTGGGCTCTTTTCGCAGGCAGAACAGACGATCAGGTGAGCTAGAGAAGCCAAACAGGCTCCAGGGACCTGAGTTGAATGACCAGGAGCTAGTCTCAGGACAGAGAAGC
Organism: Ursus arctos; assembly: GCF_023065955.2. Classification (NCBI taxonomy): domain Eukaryota; kingdom Metazoa; phylum Chordata; class Mammalia; order Carnivora; family Ursidae; genus Ursus; species Ursus arctos. The sequence continues at coordinate 38,732,623 of NW_026623089.1, read as the reverse complement.
AGGGGACATTGGGGAAAAGAGAAAAGACTGCAAGAGATGAGTTTTGAGAAAGACTATGTGGGAAGGTTGTTTGAAGAATGGGAGTAGAGATTCGGGCCACTGACACTATGTGAGGGACGGGGGAAGACAGGAGGAGAGTCAGCTCACGTGTGTATCGAGCGTTACGGTGCCCCGGAAGGGCATCAGTAAAACTGTCAGTAGCTTGTTGATTTGCTTGCTTGTTTATGGATGGCGGACTAGACGTGACGCTGTGCCGAGCCGGTCTATGGGCAGCCCCACTTTATCCGGGTTACGCTTTAACAATCAAATCACATTCTTCTCATTCTTTTCTCCCAGCATGTCTATACATGCTGAGTATGTCCTTTTTCCAAGTCAGCTAAGTACAGCCTTTGCCATCCCTGTGGACCTTTCCTATACCTTCTCTCTAATCCTCATAACAATCCTGTGAACTGGGCTTTATCCATTTGAAATGGGAGCAAACTGAAGCCAGAGAGCTGAAATGGCCTGTCAAAGATCTCCCAGCTGGCAGGTGGCCATGGCGGACCTGGTATCTGGGTGCCTGACTCGAAGCCCAGGCAGCAGTTCGTGAAGCATCCCCACAACACCTTTCCTTCACTCCCATCAACAGACAATTTATTTCTCCCTAGGAATCCGCACATCATCCAAATTGGATCACTAACTGTCAATCACTCATTCAACAAAATTACTGAGCACCTGCTATGGGGTAGACACTGGGCTAGATCCTGGGAATAAAATCAATGGTGGCCAAACATACAGGGTCCATCTAGACACGTGCACGAAGCTGTACAGGATCGTGGCCCTGTTGCACACTGTGAGGGGGAACCAGGGCTTAACAGAAGCCAGAGGAACTTGCCCGTGACCTAAGCAAGAGTGCACAGCTTCAGGGTGGGCTCTTAGGACTCCCTGGGCTACTTCACAGGGAACCTTGGGCTCCACCCTCACTGTCCGGAGCATTTCTGGGAAGGAGGTCACCTAATAGAGCTGTCTTGAGGCCCCCATATTCTCAGGTCATGGCAATTTCATATAACATTCTTTTGGGGAGATAATGTGCTTTGGTGTTCTGGGAGGAGAGATCCCCCCGAGAGGCCAGGGAGATCCGGCCTGGAGCCAAGTGGCCAGTTTGAAATGCAGACGACCCGACCTGAGGTCCACTCACCTCTCTACTCATTATTGCAGTTTGTGGTGGGCCGGGATGGCACTTGTGGCGTGGTGTGCGAACACTCCCCGTTTGATGGCATCGTCCTGGTGCAGTGCACAGAATATCTACTCAAGCACATGTGAGTCTGGGGGCAGGGCAGGGGAGGCAAAGCCAGACTGCCAACGGACTGCCAAGCTAGGCCATGAAAAATTTGGGTTGCCACCGGGGGGCTGCATTAGTCTGGAAAGTGTCTTAGCAAAAGATGGTTTCGAAAACCAGCTTGACATCAGACACTTTACCTGCCGCGGGCAGTGGGGGCAGACTGGATATCAGGTTTAGGGCAGTTAGGGAGAAGCTTGACAAAGAATTCTTAGCCAAAAAGGAACATCTGCTTTGGCCCAGGGAAGCCCAGACCAACACCTATTTCTTATTCCGAGTCTGGGCGGGGCCGACTGTTGACCCAGCAAAGAGGAGGGGAGGTCTGTGAGTTCCACCTCCTTCCACCCCCATGGGCTGGATATCTCTCCCTAGCTTCCAAGCTGACCAGACTGCGTGCTTCTCTATGCCTTAAACATACCGAGTTCCTTCCTCCATTCATGGTTTGTCCATTCTCTCCTTCCAGAATCTTCTCCCTGAATCTAAGTTCTAAATCTCTTCCATGATTTAGGAACTCTTTAGAATCCCTAAAAGCCCATACCCACCCTCATAGACACACAACACAGTTTGCTTCTTAATTTCTCTCCACGGGTTTCCTAAGTGTTAGTGGGGCAGGAAAATGCGAAAAGAAATGGCAGGCCCTGGAGTCAGGCAGAACTGGCTGGAATCCCGGCTCTGCTAGGTGCTTACTTGGGTGGTCTCTCTGACTGAGTGTCAGTCTATTTATCAGGGGTGGATCAGGGGCAGCTCCCACCCCCTGAGGCTAGGATGACCGCAGAGGGCAATCACTGTTGCCCGCAGCCCTCAGCTGCCAGGGCCGCAGGCCGTCACCTGTTTGTGCCTGCAGGGTGACAAGCGCCAAGAAGCTGGTCCGAGCCGACTCTGTCAGCGAGCTCCCGGCCCCCAGGAGGCTGCGCTGGAAATGCTCCCCGGAAATTCAAGGCCTCTTAGCCTCCTCGGCGGAAAAACTTCAACGGTAGGAAGTCCAAGCCTCTTTTAGGGCGATGCTCTGGGGTCACCCTGTGTCCACCCTCACCCCAACCCCCTCCACCCGGGATGATGAGGCCCCCTGGAAGTTTCCAAAGACCCCAGCTCTTCTGCTTCCCCCTGCCCACCCCCTCATGGAAATGTAGTCAAAATAAGAGGAGTTATAACTCTCGGGGAAATAACCTTGCTGAAGTCTCCATCATTTCCATAAAATGCAAACATGGAGCTATTTTTTCATGGGTTTCACCTGACTGAGCCGAGTCATGGCGGGGAAATCATCCCCCTGCTTTCGGGGGGAGTAATAAACAACTGGTTTGAATAGGTCATTTGAATCCAAGCTATTTCAATTTGCTTGAATTTACACTGCAATGTGACAAGGGGGCCTTTCTCCCCAGGGGAGAGAGGCAGTTCAGTCCCTAATGGGACCCATGCAGGAGGGCCGGGGTGGGTGTGGGCCTCTCTGGGGGGCCTTTCTGGGGGAACCTTTCTGGGGGGTTCCCGCACTGGCACGGTGGCAAGTTGTGGAGGGAGCTGAAGGCTGGCCACTAGATCTGGCCCTTCTCAGTGTTCATTGCCTCATTCGGTAAGCGAGCATCGTTCGTTAATTCATCCATTCATCAAACGTGTGAGTGCGCCAGGACTGTGGAAAGACTGAGGACACAGAAATGAATATGCCACCGAGCCTGCCGTCCACATTTCAGCGGAGGAAGTAGACCCCCAGACCAAAACGTGTGACACAAATGCTCAAACCAGATAAAGACATACAGGCCTAAACACACAGAGGACACAGCAGTGGAATTCTACCAGGACATTGTGGGAGGGCTTTGCAACAATGGGCCTTGAAGGATGGATAGGAGCTCGTGGTGCAGGCAGCTGGAGAAGAGGCAGAAAGGCAGCTTGTCCAAGCTTGTACAGGTTCATAGAAGATCTTTGGGCAAAGGCGGTGGGCCAAGTCTGGCAGAATGGCCAGGACGCCAAAAGAATCTGAGGATGTGGGACTCACCTTCCCAGCAGGTCAGAAGTATGGCCTCTTTCAGGCCCACTTCTGTGGGCAACGGGCTTCTAGGATTTTGTTTGTGGGCAGTGTTCTCCCTGTCCATGCAAATGTCTCTCGGGCCCCTGTGCCACCATGCCCCTCCCTGCAGCCAGGCCCCCTCCCCCTCCAGCACAACAGGGCCACCGCCCTGCCTGGTCAAGCCTCCCTTTTCTGCTCAGAGGAACCCTGATCTGGCGTGCCCTCTGCCACTTCCATATGTCAAGGCCTGTCTCTGACACCTGATATGTTCCTGGCGGGCAAGGACCGTGTCCTCCACTTCCAGAGCACTAGGTCGTGGGCCAAGCCTGAGCGACTTGGTTAGACTTTGAGGAGTGTGCATTCTATGTTGCACGCAATAGCACCTCTTCTTTTTCTCCCACAGAATAGTAAAGAATCTCGACTTCACTGTTTATAAGTTTGATGCCTTTGGGAAAACATTCATTAAGAAGCAGAAATGCAGTCCTGATGCCTTCATCCAGGTGGCCCTCCAGCTGGCCTTCTACAGGTAAGCAAAGCCTGCCCAGATGGGCTGCCCGACAAGCTGCTCTACACTCCAGAGTCTGGAAGCATCCTGGAGGGAGGAATGACTTTCTGTGGGCTTAGAGGATGGGAGGGGCAGGGCAGGCTGCATAGAAAGAGGTGCTGCTGGAACTGGGATTTGAAGTGTGAGTCCAATCTCAGAAAAGAGAAGGAAGGACATCACAGGAAATCGCGCGAGCGAAGGCCCAGGTGCTGTTCCTCCTGCCCTCACCGAGACCACGTGGGCCCCTGCAGCTGTGCCCTGTTCCTTGATAAGGACGTGCAACCAGCAGCCTCCATGGGGCAAGTCAAAGAATGTGAACTCATCCTTGATTCGTCCCCGTCTCTCCTCTTCCAGCCGTGACACCCCAATGGCTTCCCACCATGTTTAGAACAAAGTCCAGGCTTAGAAAGACTCCTTGTGAACTAGCCTCTGCTGGGGCCCTCCTCCCAAGCTCTCTCCCACCTCTAGCCCCTTGCTCCGGCTGAGTCTCGGCCCACCCACCCGCTGCCATCGCCACTCTTCACACACCAGCTCCTCCCCTCCCCCCAGGTCTCCGCCAGGGAGTCAGCCCTCACAGGCCTTCTCTGACCCCCTTCCCTAAAGCAGCCACCTCAGGCCCCCTCGCCACCCAGCTTTCCAGCCTATCACACGGTGCCCTCTTTTTCTTTCATCGCAGTTGTTCATGTGAGCTATCTTGTTCATCGATTCGTCGATTTTGTTTTCTAGACTGTCTCTCCCAAGCCTGACACTCTGGGTATCTCACACACATGGCACAGAGTAGGCGTCAGGACCTAAGTCACAGACGTGAGAAGACACTAGAGGATATTAACTGAGGTGGAAGAGTCAGGTCTGTGGTTTAGGAAAATCTTTATCATGGTAGCTCTGTGCTGGGGACGAGAGAAAGTAGAGAGGAAGGGTTGAAGACAAGGCAGGGAGGCCAACTGGTTTTTTGTAGGACGCGAAAACTAAAATGCAAAGTAGATCGTCCTCAAGACAAGGCTGGCTCCTGTTGGGTCCAGTGTTCCTGAAGCAACGGCTCATACACTGGCCCAGGACCCCAGCAGGACCCACTTTTATTTTGCAATATATGGGGGGAGCGTAAAGTGACCTTGCAATAAGGCCAGGGCAAGGAGGTCTCACTAACGAGCAGACAGCACCCGTGTGGACACAGCAGCCCAGATCCCAGTGTCCTCCCGAGGGGCCATAACTCACAGGGAAAGGAAGTGGCTGCAGCCACTCTGAGCACTCGGACTCCTTGGGAAGGCTGACATCATCCCACATGAGCTCTGTGCTCATCGTGGGGACACAGAGACCTCGCTGGCATTGAGCCGTGGCAGGACCTGGTGTCTGGAACCACTGTCGCCCTTCTGATACTGGCTTGTGGCAGAGATGGGCCATGAGGTCAGGTCCTCCCGGTGTTACTTCAGAGAGCATTCCAGTTCGAGAGCTAAGAGGGCCTAGCGGACCCTGCACAGGGCACAACCTCTTCTACCCTCAAGTGATCTTTGTGCCACTGGACGTGGCCAGCAATGGACATGGCCAGAGGCTCCTGAGCTCCGCAAACCGCCAAAATAGGATCTGCTTCCCATGGAGAACACTCTTCAGAGTCTAAGCCATAACAACAACAAAAATTTTTTAAATCTGCCCCTAGATTCAGCAGAAGCCTGGAGGCTGCCTAGATTGGGGTTGATCAGCCACTAGCCAGTGATGGCATCTACTTTTGTGCTGGGCATGGCCTTTCCCTCCAGGGGCCATAGAGATACAGGAAATGAACTCCCTGCCAGAGTCCTTCCTCCCTGGGGAAATGCGACAGAAGTGTCCAGAAAGTTTATTCACCTTCTTGCCGAGTTACAGCGCCAAGCACTGTGCTGAATCAGACTTGGCCTTCCCCCTCCCAGAACTCCCTCAGCACGGGAGCTACATGCTCTGACAAGGCCAGCATGCAGGACTGTGACTTGCGCTGTCACTGCCCCTCTGTGACTCTGTGTCTTCCTCCTCCCCACCCCCAACACCAAAGACTTTAGTGACGGGTGAGAAAGACGTGTGCCAGCCAGGTGTGCAAGCCTTGGAGTGCTCACTTGGTCTGCCTGCCTAAGGAAGGGACTTTCTCTGGCTGGTGTGGGGAGTGGCTCCTGTCACAGACATCGGGCAGGACAGGCACAGCCATGGCACCCAGCGGTTGGAAGCCCAGCTGACCCCCGACAGGCAGGGCCTGTGCCGCAGTTTCCACTCACGACCACGAAAGCCCCTCCTTGCCTCGACCCTTAGGTCAGGGCTGAATTGTTCTAAATAAAACAGGATTCCCTCAAGGGTGTGAGTGATTAATTACACAATGATGCCATTCTGTGCTATGAATCAAACCCTCATCAGGTCTCGAAGAAAATTCTAGGTTTCCCACCAGACTGGGGTTTTTTGAAAAGTCACCTGTCACTTCTTTATTTTATATCCACGCAGTGTCCCCAGCGGATGCACGCGCACGCAGCTCTCCCGACACTCCTCTTTGGGAAATCTCTAGAATTCTATTAACATTAACATGAAATACTACGCCAAGTAGAGTGGGGCTTGCACAACGAAAGCCCGCAGAGGCTGTTTTTCTGTCGGCGGCTCTGGCTTCCCGAGACTGCGACGCCAGTCGCCCCTCCTCGCTCGTCTTCCGCAGGCTCCACGGGACGCTCGTGCCCACGTACGAGAGCGCGTCCATCCGCCGCTTCCGGGACGGCCGCGTGGACAACATTCGCTCGGCCACGCCGGAGGCCCTGAGTTTTGTGAAAGCCGTCGCGGGCCGCGAGGCTGCGGCGCCGGTAAGTCCGCTCCGTGTCAGGAGCCCGGGCCAGCGAGGCGGCGAGCGGCTGCCTGTCGTCCGGGCTCCGCGACAGCCGCCGCCTTCGCTTGCTGGTCACCCAGTGGCCCCGTAGAGCCCGCCTCTGGTCTGTTGACAGGAGTCGGAGAAGCTGCTGCTCCTGAAAGAAGCCATCCGAGCCCAGACTGAGTACACGGTCATGGTGAGTGAGGGGCGCCTTCTCGGGGGCACTCATGACCGTGCGCTGTGCCCAAAGCAGGGCCGACAGGCACAGGGCCACGGCGCGGGACCTGGGTGACAGCTGGGCCACCCGCCACCCAGCGACTTGACCAAAGCCATGCCTCTCAGAGCTTTTTTTCTTATTTTTAGAACCTGGGTAACACAGCCCTCATTTTCACATGGATTTTACAAGAATACCATGAATGATCGTTGAAAAAACAGTAATGATAATAATAGCACCAAATAGGTATAGCACGTTAGAGTTATACAGCGAGAAAAGTCCACTGTGAGAGAGGGCAGCCAAGCCTGGCAAATTGTGGTGGCTTGCACACCTTGCATGACTGCAAGTGAGGCAGTCTTTATTCCCACCTAGAGCTGGTTTCGCTTTCTTATTTTCTGTCCATTTATATTGCCTATGAATAAAAAGTCTTCGCTGAAAATTAATAGTGAAATCAAAATTTTATTTATACTTTTTTTTTTTAAGAGAGAGAGAGCAGGGAGGAGGGGCAGAGGGAGAGGGAGAGAGAGAATCTTAAGCAGCTCCATGCCCAGCGTGGAGCCTGGCCCAGGGCTCCATCTCACGACCCTGAGATCATGACCCAAGCTGAAATCAAGAGTCAGACGCTTAACCCACTGAGCCACCCCGGCGCCCCAAAATCAAAATTTTAAAGGAAATGTTCTCTTAGTTTAGGGCAATACTTTCTTTTCTAGCATGGCAGAGCCATCATTTGCATACAAGTAACAGAGAATAAGCTACTACTTGGACTGGTGATCAATATATCAATTGAAAATTATTCTGATACAGTCTTTGAAGGCTCATATAATCTGTGAAAAGGGGTTGAACGAATTGCACTCTATATACTTGAAAGCAAGGACAATACATATCTGGGTTTTAGAACTAGCCAATGTAGACTTCTTTCCAATTCAGCTGCCAGGTCACTAATTCATCTGAAGAGTTAAGTGTTAGTTCTGTTTGGGGAAAATCAAGCTCAATCTCGTGTATTCAGTGGGTATTTTTGGTTTTCCTGTTTAATGCCGGACAAGGTGCTGGGTGGTAGGAAATAAAAGATTAAGTCCATAACCCCTGTCCTTAGGGAGTTTACTGAGTAGCTGAGAGGAAAAGCCCTTAAATGATAAATCTCATCCCATGTGAAAAGAGCCCTCAGGAAGTACAAGAGAGCATGGAGGGGCAAGCTAGTTCCTCTGCCTGGGAAAGCCAGGAAGACTTCCAAGAAGAAGTGGTGCTTGATATGAGAATTGAAGGAAGAAGAGGTGCTTGTCAGGTGGATATAGAAGGGAAGAATGGTCCCAGAAAGGAAGAGTATGTGCAAAGGCAAAGAATCCTGAGAGAATAAGACACATTGGAGGAAAATCAAGTAGTTGAGTGTGTACAGCTTGCAAAGGACAGAGGAGCAGGGGAGCTTATGATATGGGATTTTTCAGTCACCAGGTTTACTCTGGTGACCAGGTAGAAGAAGGACGGGTTGGAGCACGGGTGGTCTGCCAACACTCAGTGACACTAATTAGGAACCTATATAATATTTAGGTAGAGCTGAGGTAAGGACTGAAATAGAGCAGGGGCAGGGGATTGAAGAGGTAGACATCAACTTCTGCTTAAACATGGTGGACACAAGGGTTTACTGTCACTCCCTGTGAAATCCTCAAAAATATCAGCAAAGGGGTTTTTTAAGCCATGAATACACTAGGCAAAGAGGATGGGAAAGGAAGGGACAACAAAGTTTCCTAGTTGGAAAATAGAACAGATGGCCACTGACTTAGCAAACCAGAGGAAGCTGAAACCCAAGCAAACAGTAAGGGAGACCCAAGAGCCCAATGAATCGTACCACAGAACCACAGAATGGCTAAGGCAGTGGAGGCACCCCCCAAAAGTACAGGTGTGTGCAGGGCTGAAAAGAAGAGGATTGGTGATGATCTCTACAAGAAGCAGTTAGACCCTCAGTTCCTTTCCACTACCCCACGCAGCTAGGTGACTACCCTCCCCTTTGTCAATGATAGGCTAGAAGCTTATCCTCCAGAGAAGTTGAAGACAGAGGACTCTAGATGTGGGGACACCGGGCAGAGCTCAGGGAGGGTTAATCAAATTAAACAGGGTGATTAATCAAAGTCTACCTACTCAGCCCCAGGGCCATTGGGAAGTACTTTTATTACCACCTCTCTCCAAGTATGAGATTAGAGGATTTCTCCATGGTGAAACTGACCAGGCCAAGAGAACAAAATCAGAGACACTGACAGCTGGGGTGTCCAATGAAATAGCCCAGCCAGCTCACCTCCCAGTGAAATCTACCAGATGGCAAACACAGGCTTCTCCTTGTATCTTCTAATCATTCTTTCAGTGTTTTCTGAAATATAAACAGGTAGCCATTAATCATCAGACACTGAGGAAAGCTGCTAACATAAGACACAAAAGCCAATACAATTGTTTTTGTGTAATTTTTAAATTTTTGTTTAATTAAAAATTAAGGAAGCAGGAGAACATTTTTTAAAACTGTCATTGAGATCCTCTGAAAGATAATGAACTTATTGCATCCATTAATAAGAACATGAAACTTAAAAAAATGTTTTTGGGGGGAAATAAAAATAATTCTGGGGGAAAATATGGTAGAAAAAGTGCAATGGCGAGATTGGGAAATAAAGCTGAAATAATCTTCCCAAAATATCAACAAAACAAAGAAATGAAATATAGGACAGAAAAAAGGCTCAGTACAGGAGAATCAAAATCCCAAGTAATACATGTTCAGAAAGAGAAAATGGGGGTGGAGGGGAACAACAACAAAATAATTCAGGAAAATTTCTCAGAATTGAAGGACACGAGCTTCCATAATGAGAGAGCCCACCATGTACCTTGCATAATAGATGGAAACATTTATACCAAGGAAATTTCACAACACAGAGGTCAAAGAGAATATCCTAAAATCTCTGAGAGGAAAAAAAATCAAGTACAAAAATAAGGAATAAAAGTGTAATTGGACTTCGCAACAACATCACTGGAAGGTGGAAGATAATGGAGCAGTGCCTTCAAATTCTGCGGGAAAATGATTTTTAATGTATATTCCATACCCAGATGAACTATGATCAACTTTGAAGACAGAAGAAAGACATTTTCAGACAGACAAGTTCTCAAAAGTTTTACTAATTAAACACTCTTTCTTGTCAAACTATTAGAGGATACAGACCACTAAAGTGAGAGATAAAACATAAAAGACCTCACAGGCTCCAAAAATCAGAAGATTCAACACAAGAAAGAGAGAGGGTGACAGTAAAGGGAGATCCCAAGTTGACAGGTGTTCAGCAGACAGGGACTAATCGGTCCATAGAGAAGCAAGAAGAGGGCCCCCCAGGGGCTCAGTCAGTGAAGTGTCTGCCTTTGGCTCAGGTCATGAACGAGTGACCTCCCTCCTTGCTCAGCAGGGAGCCTGCTTCTCCCTCTGCCTGCCACTCCCCCTGCTTGTGCTCTCTTTCTCTCTCTGCCAAATAAATAAATAAAATATTTTAAAAAGAGAAGCAAGAAGTGAGAGGGGGAATGAAATTGATAAATTATCTGATTGTAGACTGTATTAAGAAGAGGCTTACCCTTCTGCTGAGAGTTTAGGAATCAATTAGTTATAGATACATAGAAAGCTAAGCAAGTCGGGAAAATCATAATTTAATCATTTAGAAATCGTCAATTCCAAGGAAAACAAAAGATGAATAAGAAAGGAAATCTAATCATAATACAACCTGAGACTCAGATGTGAATATTTGCATAATTATAATCATGTCAACACTGAATACTGATGAAACCATGAGGAGTTAAACCTACCTCTAATGAGAGGATGGGAAAATGGAAGACTATTTGGGGAGCAGGAGTATGAAAGGGCCAAAGTTTCGTCTTCTATAGCAAGAAGATATAGATAGAGCTGAAAAATGTAGTGAACGCAGTCTAAGACTGTTCTTTAGAACTAAGACAATTAAACAGCTGAATTGGTTGCCTCTGTGGAGTGGGAATCAGACCTGGCAAAGTGACAGACGTCTTTAGCTTCTTTGGGGTTTTAAGCTATATAAATATATAACTTTGGTAATAACTGTTTATGAAAGATTTAGAAAAATATCCTCTAAAGCATTGCCCTAGGGTTCAGCTGTGTTAATTATATTAAGTTGATGAGAACAGCTAAATAAAAGAGGTGGGGGTGGGAAGGGGACAGCTATAAAAATGGTTTGTGGTGAATCCGGTGCCTGGTTGGCTGTGTGGGGTCGGGGCCAGGGGAAAGAAGCAAGGGCAGCTCCAGGTCTCTGGCAGCTGTGTTTGGTCTCGGTAGTGGAGAAGGGACAGCCCAGTGAAGGAGCAAGCATGGTCCAGACACTCTGGCAAAGATTCTCACAGCACCTTAGGCTTTTCCTTCATAGCACGCACAGCCCCAGCACCCAGCACGCTGGGCACATAGTGGGCGCTCAAGGAAGTTTCCCTGAATGAATGAAAGACTGAACAGATGAATCATTTTACTCATGACTACTCGTGGCCTTAATCCAAACGATCTGTTAAATCCACCCCTGTTGCTACAGTGAGCGGGAGGTGGTGATGACGGGGCGGGGGGGGGGGGGGCTGCTGCACAGAGCACCTGCTTGTATAGATCTCCACAAGTGAGCCATTAAACGGAGCCAACCAGAGAAGCTAGCAGCGCACTCACTTCCTAGACGGGCTCAGTCAGAGTCCTTCCCCTCTGTCCTCACGGGCACGTCTACAGTGAGCTGTGGTTATATAACACGTCTTTCCAGCCTATAATTAGGTGCATCTGAAGAGACTGGGGCCTCTGAATCATCTTTATGCATTCACCCGCCACTGAAAGAGAACAGCTGTCAAATCCCAAAACGTGCCTTGTAAACTTGAACAAAGTTCATTGTGATGGAGGTTTCCTCCTACGTGGGGCTTTAACAGCTAAGTGGCCGTCTTACATAAGGGGGAACCTCCCAAGATTTCCAATTACCCTGATGTGGACCCACAGGTTACCTATAGGCCAGAGGTGGCCCCCAAGTCTCCACCACTCCCAGAATTGCCCCAAATGAACATGTAATCCAAGCAAAACCAGTGTGCATCCTAGACACACAGCCTCAAGTGGGGAGGAGATGAAGCAGGTACCTGGCCCCACCGCCCCTCTTCCAGCCATACCACCTCTGAGCTCTGCCTACAGAGACGTCCTGGAGTCCCCACTGCTCTTATCTTAGCCTTTGATAAGAGTTCAAGTATCTTGTGATAAAAAGAAAAAAATTTATCTTCATTCAACAAGCTTTCCTCTTGTAAACATCAGCCGAGCCTCTGCTAAGATATCTAGTTCCTGTCTCAGAGTGATTTCTTAGGTTGTAAATCCAGTTTATTTGAACTGATTCGGAGCCCATGAAATAGCAACCAAGATTTAGGAACAGACTTTAATGTCCTCTATCCCTCATTCCTTCAACTCCTGCTGGAGGATAAAGTGTTGCTTGTGGTGAGACTCTGCCCAGTGATAGCCTGGGGCACCCCTCCCCATGCCCCAACAGGGCCCAGCACCCATCCCTGCCCCCCAGACTCCTCCCCTACCTAAGAAAGTACTAGGGATCCCCAGCCCACCCCTTCCACTTAGAGGGGTCAGCAATGACCATGCTGGGCTTGAGAGGCAGGGGATACTCACACTCATAGACCTTTAACTCAGGCATGCTCACTTTAGAGCCCAGCCTGCTCTGGCTTCGCCCTGTGCACATAGAAAGGGTCCGAGGAACACAGGCTGAGTAGTAGAGTGGTCAGTCCTGGGCGGCCACCCACGCACGTCGTCCGCAGCAAGCACTGCGAAAGCACAAGCCGGGGCCCTTGCAGTGGCCATCAGCACTGTGGCCTAGAAGGGGGGAGGGCATGGGAGCCCCTGTCTCATTTCCTGTTCTTTGTCCCCAACTACCCCAGGCCATAACAGGGATGGCCATCGACAACCACTTGTTGGCGCTGCGGGAGCTGGCCCGGGACACGTGCAAGGAGCTGCCCGAGATGTTCACAGATGAAACATACCTGATGAGCAACCGGTTCGTCCTCTCAACCAGCCAGGTACAGTATAGCTGTCACCCAAGGGGCCGCTTTGTGTAACCAGCGGGCTTTCTAAAAGGCCACTTAGCATCAACCAGTGACTACAGCCCACTGGCTGGAGTCAGGCAAGTCCCAGTGGTGCTTCTTACAAGCTGCACGCCCTTTGGCAAAATGACCTAAACGCTCAGAGTGCTGGTTTCCCCAGCATCTAAATGGGTGTAATCACAGATGCCTCCTTCGCAGAGGTGGATTGGATGGGAACTGGCACCCTAGCCGTTATGCTAGGTAGCCTTTCAATCTGTTACCTGCGGGCTGGTGTTCCACCATGACGGCCACAGGCTCCGAAGCCCAACAGGTCTAGAGTGAAGTCCTGGCTCAGCTAGAAGCGACGATTTGGGTAGAAAGCCTAGCCCGGTGCCGGGCACGGACCGGGCCGTCCAAACAGGTCATTATTGTAAAGGGCTTTGCGACCAACGGCAGGCGATCGGCTGCCAGCCCAGCGTCTCCTAAGCCCGTTCTGTTGGAGCACGAGTGTGACAAAGACAGAAGGAAATCCACTCAAGAGGGGTTTAGGAAAGAAAAGAACCCCCCAAACGTCAGTTCACTCAAACTCCACCTCGTCAGCTAAGGGCTGGATGTGGGCAATGAGAGGGGCTGATAAAGTTGTGTCTGAGGGTAAAAGCCCGCTCAGTAATTTGATTTTGACATTACGGCAGTGAGCTCGCCGCCGTGAGTAAACGAGGGCAGGACGCAACAACATAAATTCTTCAGGAAACCATCCATGGGCAAAAAGTGCTTTGGAACGGCTTTAGGGCCGTCAGCTGTTGCACGGCAAATTTATCGGACAATGAGGTGACTCTATTAGCAAGACTAATGGTTTGTTCTGCCCCATTAAAACGGCCGGTGTCATTTCTGAAGGCCCGACGACACAGCACCCGAAACCCTGGGTTTAAAAACAAACCCCACCCTGCAACTACCCAAAACCTGTGTCCTATTTTTTCCCCCTCAGACCAGCTAAGAAAGTGAATTTGGGGGTGTGGTGGTTTGGTGTTTTTTCTTTCTCCCCACTGGAAATGAACGTTTATGGCTCGAATGCCTTCAGAGACACATTTTCCTGATTTGTGACCCTGATTACAAAATCTCGGCGCTCCGAACTCAAAAGGTATTAGGTGCATCACTAAAACTGCAGTTGATGGCAATCTTCGAAATGCCCGATGCTGGGTAATCGCGCATGGCCGGGCTGTGGGGAGGAAATCAGCCCAGCCAGGCAATACTGACAGTAATTAAGGGTGTGGGGGAAATCGACGGAGAAGACGGGGGCCAGATTTCCTTCTGTTCATAAATTACTCCCTCTGGGAAGCCGTCTAACCGTGGGGTGCCACCAGGGTGCCATTGAGTAAATTAGCCTGATTGCCTCAGTGCCTCCAACAGCCCCCAGGTGAAGGAGAGACTCAGCCTGAGACCCGGCACGGGTCACTCTGGGGGAGTCTGACTCCACAAGTAGAGCGGATTTCCCACCAGGGAGCGGCTGATGGACCCTCTTCTTTTGCTATCGTGCAGTTAGACGGGTTTGCTTTTCTGACTCTGGCTGCGGCCATCCATGCTGACGCTACTGGTTCATTTGGTTAATTCAGTCAAACGCCCAGGTGGAAAATAGAGAAGTAAATACCCCGTTGAGGCCTCAGGGTTGTTGAAACGCCCTGTAGTCTAGCAAGTTCACAGGTTACTTTTCAGAACCAGCAGCTTCTGACCTGTCCTCTTCTCCAGGTGCCCACGACCATGGAGATGTTTTGCTGCTACGGTCCTGTGGTGCCCGACGGGTACGGGGCCTGCTACAACCCCCAGCCAGAGAGCATCCTTTTCTGTATCTCCAGCTTTCATGGCTGCAAAGAAACCTCTTCTACCAAGTTTGCGAAAGCAGTGGAAGAAAGCCTCGTTGACATGAGGGACCTCTGCAGTCTGCCACCGTCTACAGCGGGCAAGCCACTAGCAACAAAAGAAAAAGCAACAAGGCCCATCCAGGGGCACCAACTTTGACTCCTGCCACTAGGTTTCACCTCCCCAAACCCCATCACTCTGCGGCCGCCAGACCCTGCCAGACCCCTGCTCCCAACACTCTCCCTAGCTTTCGGTAGCTCCCCTGTCCTCAGGGCCCAACACAGAGACCACGCGGAGGCATCACGCAAAGCAGGAGTGTGAGGAAGAAAGTGGCCCTAGGTAGGCATAGGGATTGTCCTTATTTGCCAAGCTGCCCTCTGGGAAGTAAGACCAGCCTGGCTCTGAGGCAGCCTTGGTGAGGTGGGCAACTCTACACCACCTTCCCTTCATGGCCTCAGAAGCTCAATGGTGGTGTTTGCTTCTCTAGCGGGACCTGGTGTGTCCAGGTGATGTTTTGCCCAACAAAAGAATGAGTCACCCTGTTACATGCAGTGAACCTACATGAATCACGAAGAAAGAGGCTACCTCCAGGTCAATACCTCTTTTCTTTTGGGGAGTAGGGGGCATCGTTTTGAGATTCGAAGCAGTGTGATCACAGCATTCAGGGTGGCCCGCACTAAGCCACGCAGGGCTGCAAACAACTCGTCCCCTACACACACACATACATACACACACACACACACACACACACACACACACACACACACACACAGAGTTAATTTAAAGTACAGTGACCCAGGCCCCAAAACACATTTCTCCTTCCATCTCCCAGGGGCAGCCTTCCACTGAGTTCCGAAAATCTGGTCCTATTCTTCTGAAAGGGCCAAAAGAATCGTGGGCTGTTGCAATGGAGTCGTGCTGCTCTGCCTCCCCCAGGGGCATCAGCGCCAGTCCAGGATGAGTAAACAGCACGATGCCTGCCAAGCAGCAGGGATGGAGGGAGGACCAGTGCACTTCCCAAGAATCCTGCCACTCGCATATTTTCTGGTTGCTTCCCCAGTCCCCCCTCACAGGAATCATATCCTTATAGGTGATCTGCATTCTAGAGGAGAAGAAAGAGGGTTGCTTTGGGGGATTTTCTGTCGTTGTTTATTTGTTTTATTTTATTCATTCTTAAGAGAGGTTTTTAAGAAAAATCACTATGACATTAATTTCAGAAAATGATCTCAGAGGCCCAAGCAGGACACCTACGGAGAGCTGGGCTCCTTTATGTGGAGGATGTCATCTAGGGATTCTAACTAAACCCCCTGTGGAGGAGCACAAAGCAGGGCTCTCCCCGGCCTGGGGGGTCGGGGGGAGCAGGTTTGAGGAGACAGCTGGTGGGGAGGAGGGCCAGGAGGAGGGAACGGCTATGTCCGAGTCAGCCCTGACGGAGGGGCAGACCGTGTACAGAGCCAAAGTGAAGTTTGTCCTGAGAGGCTGTGATCATCAAGGAGATATGAGAGGCACTTCCCATTTGGGGAATATTTTTATGATACATCTAAAAAGGCAAGGGAGTGGGAAAGCAACCAGAAAATCAAAACTGCAAAGAGCTGAGACAGCCTGTCTCTGTCCAGAGACTCTGTCACCACTGTGTTCTGCTGTGCAACCTGCAGGGGGTTCCTGAAAAAGCCCCCTCGCCCCATTCCCACTGGGCTCTGGCCCAGGGACCCTGCACGAGTCCCTTTGGGCCACTGTGCAAGCTTCCTGCACTTTGACCTCTATTGAAGGCAGGGCTGAGATGGGGGTGGCTGGCGTTATGACCTTTGCTCAGCTATTTGAAAACACAAACAGCCCCAAGCAGTAAATTCCTTGAGCCCTGGTTTTCAATCGAGGGTTTCTGTTGGGTGACCTGGGAGATTCTGGCACTGCCCTTCAAAGTCATGGGTCTGTAGGTCCATACTCCTTCCACAGACATCCACCTTCCTGCTCCCCTTGGGAAGCCGCAGCCCCAAGAGTCCTGGGACTATCTGGGGAACTGCTGTCCACCTACTGTAATTTGACCCAAAGCCACTTGTCTGTTCTCACCAAATGACCACAGTACAGATCTGCGTTCTCTTCTGGTTTCCTTCCATGGATTTCTGGGCAGGCAGAGAGCTCTGATTTGGGGGTCACGAACCCCATTGACCTTCACCAAGAGACTTAAACGCCAAAAGAATCAATTCTACCATCAAATGGGGACAAGAATGTCCCAACCTTGCAAGGCTGTGAGGATTGTAGAGCACATGTGTAAAGGGCCTTGCACAAGCAGGTGAGGACCCTGGCGTCCACTGTCAGGACGATGTTACCCCAGCGGCCACTGGTTAGGTGAATTTGTTTCAAACTTTTTACACTGATTTGAAAGAACCAAACTCACATGTATCATTCTCTGAGCATAGGGAAAGGAAAATGACTCTGTATATTCAGATATCAACCATACACTGTGAGGGCGTCAAGAAGTGTAGGACTGTGGACATTTGGTAGGAGGGACACCTCCTCTTTCTGAGGAAGAATCTGGAAGCTGGTCTTCCCCCTCCAAGAACAGGTGGATGCACTGAGCCTTTATGCAAAGGCAATGCTGAGCCATGGCCATGGGCATCTCGGGGAGATCCTGGTAATGGAGACTATTCCAAGTGTTCCCAAAGAGATGGAAACTGAAACCTGGAGACAGTCACTTTGGGGCAGTGATGCATAATAAACATGCTTGTGGCCACCTTACAATACTGCTAAGTTGCCAAAATATATAAAGTTGACATTTGAGTTCTATTTTTATAAAATTGTTCTAGATTTATGGCAATATATACATGTGTATTTATAGCCTTTCAACTTTAAGTTTTGTGCTTTAAAGAAACATATGTATGACTAAAGAACTGTATATTGAAAGCACTATATTCAAAATATTTAAAGACCGCAAGTCCGTATTCAATAAAAAGTAATGCCAAGAAAGATGGTGTTAGCCATTGTTTCTAAACAGAAATGGTATACAAATTTTGTTATAAGTTCTGTGAACTGGGTCAACGATTCCTTTGGCATTGTCTGAGGTCGGCCAGCAGCAGTGGTGGATGTCTGAAAGATACAGGGGCCAGGAGAGAAAGGGAGGAACTCCGTCTCTCCCAGTGTGTGGCACGGGGAGAGGGTGAGGGGCACAGAGTCTTCACGGGCTGCTGGTGATCAGGTTGGCAGAAACCTGGGTGTAGAGATGGGTGTCTCCACGTAAGCTTGTGCAAACATGCATAGACAGAATGGAGTGGAGGGAAAAGCACCAGGCTCAGAAACACGACGGCTGGACAATAAATCCTAGTTAGAGTTCTACCTCTAACTTTGGGGACGTCACTTCACCTCTCTAGCCCTATTTGTTCATCTGTAAAATAAGGATGTTGATATCAGCACCACCCACTTCCAGGGTTGTGGTGAGCTGACATGGATGGTCCTTGTTTGAAAACTTGGAAAGTAATGTCAAAGCCTCCTACTGCAGACTCAGGTCCCTGCACCGAGTTTCTTCACTCTGCACAGACCAAAGATATATTCCAAGCTGCAAGACTCCCTCTACTGCTACAAAAATCCACAGAACCAGAACTGAGGTTCCTCCAAATGGAAGCCCAAATGCTTTCCAATCAGAGCCTAAAAGGAACCTTAAAGTATATGAATTTGTGTCATTGGGATGCAGAAGAGGCATTATCCAAAAAAGGTAATGGCTAAGAATATTCCAGGAGGAATGGTGGGGTTAGGAAGGAACAAGATCCAAGTAATGTGGGTTTGCTAGTCTGAATCAAGTATATCACACGTGGCCCTAAAGTAACAAGATGAAGACAATAGAGAAGGGTACAAACAGGTGAGCCAGCCCCCAACATACAAAATAATTCAACGCCCTCCTTGTTGCTTCTGGAGGTCCTGTGGGGTGTATGGTGGCACATTTAGCTAAAAATGTAGAGAAGAGTCCCTTCCACATGAACAACCAAAAGTTCCCAAATTAATCCTAAGCAGTTCTCCTTGGTAGTCGGGGGAGAACCAGTACCTTGCGTTCCCTTTATAAATTCAGCCAATCTCCCTCCTTTTATATTTCTCTGAGTTTTCCCTCCAAAGAGGCCTCTTGAGTCTGCAGGATTAATGATATGCCATCCCTGGGAAAAGCTGGCCTCACATCCCATAAGAGGACCTTTCTCAAAGCTGCTCTTCCTGTTTCCTAAAGACCAGCTCCCTCCTTGTTCTATTCCTACTGTTTCTTCCATCTCCTTGTGGGGTTTCACTTCCTATTTCTGTCCCTCATATGTCACTGGACCCGAGGGCTCTGTCCCTGATCTCTATTCCTTTATATTAAGGACCAGCAAAACGGGAGACTGAAGGGATGCAGAAGGGTCCCCTCCACCTATAAAAACATAGGCACAAAGAGAAAGTTCTCTTAAATATATAATCAAGTTCAAAAGAAAGAAAATAAATCTTCACGATACAGAAAAAAGAAGAATGTCCGAAACAGAGCAGTGAGCAGGAGCCAAAGGTGCATCAGACCAGACACAAACTCCGGGGCTGACAGCAGGATTTACCACCCCTGCAAGCTGAGAGAACATGACCTCAGCCCATGCAAGGTGGGGGATGGGACTAAACTCTCTGCACAAAACCAGAACCTTGTAGAGGTGTCCCAATCTTTAAAAAAAAAAAAAAAAAGTAGAAAAACGCATCCCATCAGCCCAGGGGAGCATTAAGGAACAAATTCATAAATTTGTGCCATATGCAGACGTGGAGTCTGAGTTTATACAACTTATTTGTAAAGCAGGAATTCTAAGCCAATCATTTTTTCAAATTTCCTGGGTGAGTAAGATCCAAAGGGCCTCAGCAGAATCAAATACAAAACCACCACTTTCCAAAAACCCTGGAAACACCAAACACCCAGAGAGAGAAAACATTCTATTAAAGATGAGCACACAGTCAGAAAAGACAAACAGCATAAGAAATGGCTCACAGGAGCACAGGAGGGAAAGCAGCAGATAAAACAAACAAGAGAATCAATAACACAAAGACCGGAGAGAATAGATGAATCCGAGAGAAGCTGTAAAACCAATATGTTTAACATTATAAAG
Source organism: Ursus arctos (assembly GCF_023065955.2). Taxonomy (NCBI): domain Eukaryota; kingdom Metazoa; phylum Chordata; class Mammalia; order Carnivora; family Ursidae; genus Ursus; species Ursus arctos. The sequence goes on along the minus strand of NW_026623089.1, from coordinate 38,712,726 downwards.
AAATAAAAATACAGGGAAGATACATGTAGAAGTTCAGGAAGAAGAGATTAGAGAGAATAGAGGAAAGCACTATTCAAAGAGAAAATCATTAGGAATATTCCAGAATCAAAGAAAAATGTTATTCTAAAATCCTTGGGTCAAAGAAGAAATAATAATGGAAATTTAGAAATACTTCGATCAGAATGATAATAAAGATACCTTATATCAAAGCCTCTGGGATACAGCAAAACTGATGCTTTGAGGAAAATTTTTACCTTAAAATACTTACATCAGAAAAGAAGAAAGACTGAAAATTGATGAGCTAAGTGCAACCTCAAAATAAGAAAAAGCGTCAGACAGTAAACTCAAGGAAAGTAGAAAGAACAGTAAACTCAAAGAAAGTAACAACAGTAAGACAACTATCCATGAAGGAGAAAACAAAAAATAACAGAGACACTAAATAAAGGAGAAATGGGTGCTTAGACCACGCACTCGGTGGAGGCTGGGAAGCCACGCCAGAGTCAGGGCGAGTACAGTGGTAACCACTGGACCGACCACTGCTGCGGCAGGATTCGCAGACCATTATGTCTGGCAAGCCATGAAACATGTGCAGCCTCAAGTAAAACAAGTTTTTCAAAACCTACCCACACCTATAGACATGTGTTTGAACTCAAAATGACAAAATGAGAAGCAGCATTAATACTAGGCATAGGCTAGGGGCACCTGGGTGGCTCAGTCGATTAAGCGTCTGCCTTCAGCTCAGGTCATGATCCCAGGGTCCTGGGACGGAGCCCCGCATCGGGTTCTCTGCTCAGCAGGGAGCCTGCTTCTCCCTCTGCCTGCCACTCTGCCTACTTGTGATCTCTCTCTCTCTCTGTCAAATAGATAAATAAAATCTTTTTTAAAACATTAAAAAAATACCAAGCCTAAGCCCTACTGCTAATAAAGGAAAAATAGGAGATGTTCACTGATGAATTATGCTTTTAAATCACCCAGACAAGGAAGGATCTCCTTTTAGAGCAGCCCAAATCAATGACGCTCAAGATTTACGAGGAGGTCAAGCTAAAAAATGAAGTAAGTGTGTGATGAATTTTTCTCGTTAGTTTAGGTATAGGAGTGCCAAGTTTTTATGATAAAATGCCTCAAAGCTACAAATTTTAAAAAATGATTTAGCACAGGCTAAAACAAAGCTTGGGTGTAAGTTTCTCCTTTGAATTTGAGTATTTTAAATCAGCTTATAGAATATTTGGAGATTTAACACTTAGAAATTATGGATAAATACACACAATTTAAATAGAAATATTGTTCGTTATTCATTTAGCAAGTAATTTGTTACCTACTTCAAGGCAAAATGAATGCAACAGTCGCTGGCTTTCAAGAAGCCCCCAATCTAATGGGATACTGATAAATTCATAATTAAAATATGATGTGATAAATATTTTTTTAAGTTGGTTCTTTGAAAAGAACAAAATAGATGAGTCTCTGGTAAAACCAATAAAAAAAGAGAAATTCAGAAATAAATAATATAAGGAATAAAAGGTTGATACAGCTACGGTAGACATTACAATGATAACCAGAAAATATATCAACTACTTTACGCCAGTAAATTTGAAAACTGAGATAAAAATTCTTAGAATATAACTTACTAAAACTAATGAAAAAATAAATTTCTGGACAGTCTTATAAATCGTAAATGAACTGAAACAGTAGCTTAAAATCTTCCCACTTAGAAAAGAAAGTAGGGAGGGACGTAAAATTTTGTAGACATGTCTTAGCAAACTTTCAAAGAAGTGGTCATTTCAATTGTATATAAAGTCAATAAGGGGATATTCCCTCTTTGTATATACTCCTTTATTTATTATTCTTTGAAGGTAGTATAACTTTAATATCCAAACCAGACTTGGACATCCAATAATGAAAAACTAAAGGTCCATTTTCCTCATACATAAATATCTAGAAATCCAAAATGAAACAGTAGCAAACACATTCTAACAGTGTATAAAAGAGATAAGACACCCATGACCAAGTCAGGTTTATCCAAGAGTGCAAGGTAGTTTAATATTAGATGATGAGCACTGGTGATGTACGCAAGTGTTGAATCACTATATTGTACACCTGAAACGAATATGACATTGTATGTTAAGCAACTGAAATTAAAAATAAAAACTTTAAAAAAAGAAAATCGCTAAATGTTATTTACTCACGAACAGCTGAAAGAATAAAAATAAAGGATCGCTCTAATAGATCATTAAAATGCATTCAGTAAAATTCGACAGTCATTCATAATTTTTTAAAAAACTCATTGTAAAAGGAACTAGAAAAGAAATTAGTTTGACATAGAACACCTACGTAAAACATACAATATACATCATCCTAAATAGGGAAATGTAGAATAAAGAGAAGATATGCACTATTTCCATTTCTATTCATCATTGCACTAGAGGTTCTAACTTGTGCAATAAAATAAGAAAAAGAAAGACAGGCTTAATAAAAGAAAAAAGCTATCATTGTTTGCAGACAGTATGATTGTCCATTTAGAAAATCCAAAAGCATCTGTAAATAAATTAACAAATCAATTAAAAAGATCAAGTTTGTTTCTATAAAATCAATATTAAAATGTCAATTTTATTTCACACACCAGCAACAAACAATAAAATCACAACACACAATACTTGATTTATAATAGAACCTAGCAATAAATCTAACAAAAGACATGAAGATCTATACACAGATAATTATAATTATAATACATATATTAATGTATTGAAAGACACTGAAGAAGATCTAAATAAGGGAGAGGTATTTCAAGATAATGCATATGAATGCCTTAGAAAGATGTTAATTTTTCCCAAATTGATCTCTAGATTCAATGCAACTCCGGCAAAACTCTCAACAGGAAATCTTCTGTCTCTGATAATGGTAGACTAGTTAATTCAGACAAAGCTTCCTATAGAAGACACCTTTAAAAATCTGGCATATATGTATATTTTTTAAAAGATTTATTTATTTATTTGAGAGAGAAAGAGGGAGCAGGGGAAGAGGCAGATGGAGAGGGAAGGACAGACTCTCAAGCAGACTCCCTGCTGAGCGTGGAGCCCAACATGGGGCTCAGTCCCACGACCCTGAGATCATGACCTGAGCCGAAACCAAAAGGCAGATGCTCAACTGACCGAGCCACCCCAGCACCCCTGGCATATATATTTTTTTAAATCTTCTTAAATCACAAAAGAGCTCACTAGATCAAGAGCAGGGAGAGGATGAGAGTAAGAAAGCAAAGTACTGGATATGCTTTTACTCTGGGGCTATTTAGTGATCTTGAACGGGCAACCTAGAAAATGAGATGCAATTTTTGAGTCTTTGCAGGGTTAGGCATACAAAAATTGGAGTCCAGCACTACCCCGGGGGAATCCTGGCAAGCTACCACCCTCTTTGGGGCAGGAATGAAGATAAAATACAAACAAACCAACCTCCACATGGCCTGCAGCCAGGTTTCAAGCCATCTGGATGGCTCAGATAATCTCAAACCCTGAAATTGCATTAAGATGATCCTGGGTTGCTGGTGTTACCAGGAACTTTCTCTGTAGAGGAAGATAACACCACCCTTGGCCTCAAATTGTTCCTACAAATAACTTTGTAATACAATGTCCAGTACACAATTAAATTAAACCAAGAACTCTACACAAAATAAGCAGACTCCAGGAGAAATAACAACAGAAACAGACACGCGGGGTCTCCAGATAGCGGAATTCTCAAGCACAGACTATTACAAAGTATCTTTACAATGATCAAGAAGATAATCTCAAACCTAAAAAACTTGGCAAGAAACTGAAAACTACAGAAGGTGGCACAGCAGATTTGAAAAAGGATCAAACTAAAATTCTAGAATTAAAAAAATAAATAACTGAAAAAAACAACCATTTTGATTTTAACAGCAGTTAAGACATGGCTACAGAGAAAATTAGCAAACTGGATTACAGGTAAAAATGAAGGTGTGCAGACATATATACACATAATCGAAAAGAAGAATGAAAAGAGAGAAAACACAGAAGCGGTCAGAAAGTATAGCATGTATTTAACTGAAGTCCCTGAAAGGCGAGAAAATGGAACCAGAAGCAATATGAGAGGAGATAATGACTCACATTTTTCCAAAAACAGATGAAGGACTTAAATTCAGTTTCAAGAATCTCAACAAATCCCAGGCAAGATACATAAAAAGAAGCCTACAGACAGGCATCTTACAAGGGTTTCCAGTCCCTTCTATACACCCCTGGCTTGCCTGGGAAGGTTGTTTGGCCCTTCTGAGCCTCAGTTTTGTAAATACAAAGTAGAAGATACAGCCTACTTCATAAGGATGGTAAAATGGTTAAATGAGATAATATATGGAAAGTGCTTAGCATGTCACAGGACACATACTTTCTGTAACCGGCTATAAATGTTGGCTATTGTTGTTGTTTTTCATTAACACTTGCCACACCGGGCGGAAATACCCCGTTTACCTGGCTGTGAGGGTGAGAAAGCAGGTCGCCTCTGACGACCACCACACCCTTCTTGCACCCCGGAGGTGGCGGTGCAGATATCCAGAAAGGGACATTCCTCATCCCGGGCCCACATGCAGGCACCCAGCACTGGACTTGGGGGAGGATCCTCTGGTCGCCCCCACGCAGGAACCCAGCACCGGACTTGGGGGAGGATCCTCTGGTCCCACCCCTACCGGCCATGCCCCCGCCCAAGCCGCGTGGCCACACCCACTCGCAAGGGCCTGCAGAGCAGTTGCCTAGCAGTGTGTGTTGCGCTTTGGCCAGTGTTAGCGGCCGGCCATGCCGAGGGACGCGGTGGTCATCATTCGCTACGGGCCGTACAGTGCCGTCGGCCTGTCTGTGGAGTACCGCACCTTCCGCCTAGAGGGCCTGCAAGGTGGGCAGCCGAGCGCCCCAGGCCACCCAAATGCATGTGTCCAGGTGCACCCCAGCCTCTGAACACCAGAACGGGCCGTGCCCTCTGCCTGTACCTCCTTCCTTCCCGGGACCCACACCAAGTTCACACAAGTTGTTTGGATAGGAGGGATTACACACCCTGCTTTACACATTGGGACACTGAAGATCAAGAACATTAAGTGAGTTTTCCAAGGTCATATGGCTGGAGAATGGTGGAGAGTCTATACCTTCAGCTTCGATCATGCAACAACCCTTTCCTGAGCACCTAATGTGTGTTGGACACTCTTCCAGGTACCGGGGACACCCTGGTGAACAAAGATAGATGCCCTTAAAGTGGCCTTCTCATTGTTGATGACTAGTTGAGAGTTGTGCCCGGACCTCCAACAGAGGAACACAGGCATAGTGGGACCTGCCACTGGCCATAACTGGAGGGGAGAGGGCGAGATCTGGAAAGGTTTAGTCGCTAGAATTTTACTTGAGTTGAGCTTTAAAGAGTAAGGAGAAAACCACCAGGTAAAGAGAAGAAAGAGCATGCCAGACAGAGGAGCAGCAGAGGCTGAAGCATGGACCAAGGATGTATTTGTTGAACAGTTGGGAGGATGAGGCTGGAGAGGTAGACAGGGACAGATCTGCACAGCCGTATGAAAGCTTCAGGCAGGAGGCTGAAACCATGGCTGCTGTGCGGAGAGCAGATCAGAGGGGGGCCAAGAATGGAAGCAAAGAGACAAGTCAAGAGACTTCGGGGTGGTCCAGGGGAGAGACGAGAGTAGTTTGGACCTGGATGGCCATAAGAGGGGGTACATTAAAGTAAGAGGAACGGTACTTCCTTGGAGGATAGAGATGGGAGGCGAGGGTCAGGAGGACATCCTCCAGATCCAGTCAGTGTCTGGCTTGAGTGACGGGCTGATGGGTGGCAGTGCTTGACACTAAAACCAAGGACACCACAGAGGGACCACGATTGGAGGACCATGCTCATTTTCAGCCATACGTCGATGGACATACTGAGTTAGCTCTGCAGTTCTGGAGTTCAGAGAAAAAGTCTGAGCTAGAGATAGGAAGGTCTGAGTTACGGATTTGGGGACAACATACAGAATGAGAGGAGAGCCCAGGACTGAATCCTCAGTGCTTTAAAATGCTCTAATGTCCCAATGAAACCTTCTCGCCAGCTTTCTCTCTCGGGGTTGTTGAGGTTCGCTGTAGCCCAGACAGCTATGCATTGTTCATTGGCCCTCACGCTGCCCTCGGCTTTTCCGCCCTGTGTGCGGTCCACATTAGGTGAACCAGAGACAAGGGCCTTGTGCCAGTCCCTGAGCTAGCCCCCGGACAGGCCGGCACAGACAAACACGGGAATCTGCAAACAAGACACAGGAACCAGGGCCCACACGGGGGGGCAGGGGCTGCCACCTGCCAGGCTACCAGCAAGCCGGGGAGGAGGTGGGACAAGGGCAAGTTAAGAGGCTGCAAGGCTCTCTTACCACTTTCAAGTTGCCTTTGTCTTGACTCAGCATTTTACTCTTTTGCCAACTTTGACTATTTTGCAGAGTTCTGACGAAGTGGGTTCTCAGTTTTCTGGTGGTTTTTTTAACTTCTCTGTGGAGGAATGGGAGTTCGGAGTGCCCACTCCACCGTTTTGCAGCTGTCTGCAGACCCTTTTTAATTATGTTTCTTGCTGCTGCCATAATCAGCACGACTCTATAGAGTTCAATTAGATCATTTACATACCAAGAATTATATTAAAGGAGAACGCATAAATAAGCATTTGTTATAACGTACAATTTACAAATATTGAGGCTGTGGGGGGGCTTTCCATATAGTTTGTACACAAATCCCATTGATTCAACGGTCACCTCTGGTCACTTGTCTCCTACTTGCATTCTTGGCACTGCTGGCAGAGCAGAGATCAAGTACAAGGACTCTGAAGTCCAACCAATCTCCTTTTGAATTTGTCTCCACCATTTAGTAGCTGTATGGCCAAAGTCAAGATCAAGTTATTTTACCTTTCCGAACCTCAGTTTAGTTGTTGGTAAAATGGGAGCAGATCCCTACCTCACTGATGCGAGATTCCAATGGGAAAACGCACACAGAGCCATGAATACCATTCCTGCACATAGTAAACGCTCAACAAGCATTCTTATTATGGGGGGGTTACTAGGAGGGGGAGGAGGGAGCAGCTTGGGGCGTGCTGGGGAAGCGGCAAGCTGCTGGGTCAGGCTAGAGGACTTATGCAAAGAGAGAGTCAAGCCTGTTTCACCCTGGACAACAGGGAGCCAGCAACATTTCTTGAGCTAAAGAATGATGAGATTAAGGATGTACCTTCAGAGGCCAATTCTGAAAGAAGAGATTTGGGGAGGGGAAGTGAGAGAAGACAGATTATTAAGAAATATGAAGAGATTAGAAATTAAATTCTGAAGTTCAGAGAAAGACAAAAAGGACTGACTACCTGATTACTAAAGACTGCTTGGGGTCAGAAGTAGTTGTGACTTTATTTTTTTAAAAGATTATATTTATTTATTTATTTAATAGAGAGAGAGAGCACAATCAGGAGGAGCGGGAGAGGGAGAACCAGGCTCCCCACTGAGCAGGGAGCCCGTGGGAGAGGGTGCCAGGACCCTGGGGCCATGAATGGAGCCGAAGGCAGACACTCAACCAACCGAGCCACCCAGGTGTCCCCAGTAGTTGTGACTGTAAATGACATCTATCTGCTAATGGCTCCCAAACTTCTCTCTCCAATGAGGACCTCTCATTGTCATTGGGAGGGTCAGTAAGCATCTCAGACTAATATGTCCGAAGTCTCTAAACTGGCCTCTTAATACCCAGCCCACCCCAGCCGCTCCTGCCTTCTCCCCATCTTAGTGCACACACTCCAGTCTTTCAGTTACTCAAGCCAAAATGCTTGCAGGCATCTTTCTTTTTTTTTTTTAATTTTTAATTTAAATTCGATTTAGTTAACATATAATGTATTATTAGTTTCAGGGATAGAATTTAGTGATTCATCAGTTGCATATAACACCCAGGGCTCATTACATCACGTGTCCTCCTTGATGCTGATCACACAGTTACCCCATCCCCCACCCACGTCCCCTCCAACAGCCCTCTGTTTGTTTCCTAGAATTAAGAGTCTTGTGGTTTGCCTTCCTCTCTGTTTTCATCTTATTTTGCTTTTCCTTCCTTTCTCCTACGTTCATCTGTTTTGCTTTTTAAATTCCACATATGAGTGAAATCATATGGTACTTGTCTTTCCTGACTGACTTACTTCGTTCAGCATAATACCCTCTAGCTCCATCCACGTTGTTGCAAATGGCAAGATTTCGTTCTTTCTGATGGCTGAGTAATATTCCATTGTATATATATACACCACATCTTCTTTATCTATTCATCTGCAACGGATATCTAGGCTCTTTCCATAGTTTGGCTATTGTGGCCATTGCTGCTATGAACATTGGGGTGCAGGTGTCCCTTCAGATCACTGCATTTGTATTTTGGGGTAAATACCCAGTAGCGCAATTGCTGAATTATAGGGTAGCTCTATTTTTAACTTTTCGAGGAACCTCCATCCTCTTTTCCAGAGTGGCTGCACCAGTTTGCATTCCCACCAACAGTGTAAGAGGGTTCCCCTTTCTCCGCATCCTCGCCAACATCTGTTGTTTTCTGAGTTGTTAATTTTAGGCATTCTGATCGGTATGAGATGGTATCTCGTTGTGGTTTTGATTTGTATTTCCTCGATGGTGAGTGATGCGGGGCATTTTTCAGTGTCTGTTAGCCGTTTGTATGTATGTATCTTCTTTGGAGAAACGTCTGTTCGTGTCACAGGCATCTTTCTGTCCTCTCTTTGCCTCACACTCATCACGGGCACCATCATCTCCTGCCTGGACCAGTGCCCTGGCCTCTTTCCTGAGCTCCCTGTGACCACCCTTGTCCCCTGCAGTCTGTCCTGAGCACCAAAGCCAGCTGATGCCTCTAAGCTTGAGTCAGAGCATGACCTGTGCCTCCAAGAACATCCTGGTGGCTCCCAGCTCACTCAAGGGAGAAGCCAAAGGCTTACAGTGGCCTACCAGGCTCCTAGTGTCCTCCCCGACCTCATTTCCCCCACCACTACCCACTCCCTCCCCTTACTCTCTCTTCTGCAGCCACACTGGCCTCCTCACTGGCCTGTGAACCCCTGGTGCACTTTGGCCTTGGGGTTTGGCAGCTGTTCCACCTGGAATGCTCTTTCTCCAGATGCCTGCTAGTCCTCACTCTTTACCCTCTCACGGCCCCTGGGTGTTTCTCAAAAACCACCTTCATCCACGGGCGCTCCTTGAACATCCCCATCGAAAATGTCAACACCTCCCTCTGCCTCCCTCTTCCCTACCTCCCTTCCTTCCTGTCTTCTTTCTCCCCAGTGCTCATAAATTTGAGCACAGTCTTTTTCTATGCCCTCATACTTCATGAATTCATCTCTTTCTAGGCGAAACATACACTTCTCCTGTTTACCTCATTATCCTTCTCTTCCCCCAGGATGTGTGTTTCAGGGGAGCAGGTGTTCTTGTCTCTTCTGTTTTCTGCTCTGTCCCAGTGGACTGTGCCAGGTATATCTTTATTTTTTAAATATTTTATTTATTTATTTATTTATTTATTTATTTATTTATTTATTTATTTATTTTTGAGAGAGAGTGTGCACGCGTGTGCACAGGCAGGGGGAGGAGCACAGGGGGAGGGGGTGGGGCACAGGGGGAGGGAGAGGGAAAAGGAGACTCACCGCTGAGTGTGGAGCTTGTTGTGGGGCTCGATCTCAGGACCCTGAGATCATGACCTGAGCTGAAACGGAGTCAGACACTTAACTGAATGAGCCACCCAGGCGCCCCCGTGGCAGGTATATGTTAAGGGTCGTGAAACATGAGTTAAAATAAAACTGAATGGAGCTGAACACTGGATCCACAGGAGGTGAGACTTGGGGAGAAAGCAAACAAAGACAGAACTAGCAGACAGCAGGACCTTGGCAGTGGCCCCTCAGAGGTAGGAGAGAACCCAGGGGCAAAGGAGGCCAGTGAGATGAGGATTTCAGGCAGAAAATGGCTAATGGGCCCCAAACTGTGAAGTAGGAGTCATTTCTAGAACAAGATGAATTCGTGGTTGATGAAGGACATAGAAAAAAGTGTTCTCAAAGACGGGATGAGAAGGTAAAATGGCACAGAAACTTCAGAGGGCAACTTGACGGTGTCTTAAAATTTAACCGTGTACTGCAGAACCCGGCTATTCCGTTGCTCACACATGTACACAGAGGCGTGCCCAGGAATGTTTCCTGCCATGTTCTTGCTGATAGGGAGGAATTGAGAACAACCAGAGAAAGGACTGGCTCGAATAAAACTGTAGTCCGTCCATCCCATGAAGTGCAGTGCCACAGACCCGTGTGTATTCGTGGGGCTGGGTCACCGCGACACAGCGACACCATGACACAGCCACAGCGGTAAGCGAATAGGGTGTGTTCCTGAATTCCACTTATGCTGTGATCCCATTTCCATTGAAATGACAAAGAGAAGGGGAGAGGAACCAGTATGGGTGATTTAAAAACTTTTGTCCTGTAATTTCAAGGTTTTTAAAAAAACCTTGGGCCTACATGACGTTTATACTCTGATAAAATTTTAGAGTTTAAAATAATTTGGGTTTCTTTTTAACCAGCAAAAGGATTTTGTTTTGTTTTATTTTATTTTATTTTATTTAAGATTTTATTTATTTATTTTTGCTAGAGCAAAACTTGGAGAGCGACCATGAGCAGAGGGGTGAGGGTGGAGTGGCAAAGGGAGAAACAGACTCCTTGCTGAGCAGGGAGCCCAATGCCGAACGCGATCCCTGGACGCCGGGATCATGACCTGAGCCGAAGGCACACGCTTAACCAACTGAGCCACCCAGGCGCCCCAAAAAGTATTTTAAAGAAGAAAGGGGGGTAAGTCAGGGTGTCGATCGGCTAAGAGGGGTAGGAGAACTGAGTGAGCCACTGAACGTGCTGGTGGGTCCCCACGTCTGAGAGCACAGGGTCAAGCAAAGGTGGGCTGAAGCCTCCGTCTGCAGGAGGTAGAAAGCTGGGAGGGATGAGGCCAAGAGCACAAGCAGCTCTTCCCACAGTAGGGGAGGGGAAGGAGTATCTTGAGAAGATCGAGGGGAGACTTTTTATGGCTGAAGGAGAAGAGCACTGGATACAACCAGCAGGTGGTTGATTTTTAAAGTTAGTTTGTGTGCCCCTGAATGATAATTCATATAATGCCAGCAGCCAGCATTTACTGAGGGCCCGTGACAAATGCCCGGGTGCTAGCAAAAGCAAAGCAGGACGGGTCTGCTGCCCCGTCTCTGTCCCCCCAACTCCATCCACCACTTTAGGGTCACTACTGAACATCGCACCACGCACAGAGTGGTGCATTTGTACGTCCTCCTCTGTAAAATCTGCATCTGAATTCCGTATGTTTCTTGGAAAATCATAGCCCTTTATCATGTCCCGTAGCCCTGCTGGCTTTGGAAATATGCCTGATCTTTCCTGAACTTACTGTGCCTTACAGAATCTGAAAATTTTTGTTCATTCCTTATGACCCACAAATTACAACAGTTCAGCAAAAATATTTCTCCTATGGCCTCAGTATTGATGAACTTGAACTAATGCTTAACAACAAGTCCAAAGTAATTCCCTGGCCATGGTTGCTCCTTGTCTGCTGCCCCGAATGAAGTCTGCCGAATGACCTGCTAAAAGGAAGGGAAAGGAATTGGAATGGACCCATAAAGATAGGATATGCCCTTAGTTAGCCAAGATGCTCTCTGTGCCGTTCTCCCACCCCAGCCCCGCATTAGCTGCACACGGTAATGGTCCTCAGCCCTGCAACTGTGCCGAGCAGAGGAGGGGGAGAGGCCTGTCTGTTTGCCGGGACTTCCTAACTAGCTCTGTTTAAATCCCAGATGGTGCACAATTCCACCAGCGCTGAGAAGAGGGAGGCTTTTCCGTGTCCCTTCATTTTCCCCGGATCCCCCTTGAAGAATGAGGTGCCACTTCAAAGAGGCAGGCTTTCTGCGGGTGGCCTTACAGCTTCTGGTTGATTTATGCTGGAGTTTAGCCACTGCCTTTGGAAAGACTTTGTTGCGTGGAGTATATTTATCTGACCTTTCTTTGAATAGACAACCCCATAGCAGCTCATAGGAAAAAATGGGTCCTCCATGTAGAGAGGTGGCATTTGGATGAGCCGCAGGAATTCTGGTACCTCTCCAAGTTTGATCCCTTAAGCCTGCACTGACCACCCTGTAGCTGGGCTCAGCACATCCCGGATTGATGAGAAGGGGACAGGCGTCCTGAGAGTGAATCTACGATGTGGACTCCGAGGTGGCTCATCGCTTTAATAAGAAGAAGACTTAGGTCACTCAGTGTCCAAAAGAGTCATTGGAGGTGCCCAGCGCCATTACACCGAGCTCGCTTATTTAACAAGCTGTTTTAACACCGGGCACCTGGTGGGGTTGGAGGGATGCGGACTATGGTTGGCGAGGGAGACATGAGCCCTTAAAGGCCCCGAGAGCCCATGCTTCGCGAACCGTACAGAGGTGAAGTGAAGGGTGATATATTCTCTTAAGAGGATTTCTTCCTGTTGGGCTCCTTGGCTCAGGTATGAGGCAGACTCTCATTATTTGGCACCACTGACTTCCCGAGGGTAGGTCATTTGGTGCATCGAATCCTGTTTCTTAGATGCACTTTGCCGTGAAAGAGTGCGGCTCTTCTCATAAAACAGAGCCCAGAGCCAGATGCTCCAGGAGACTCAGTCAGACGGGGCCCTGCCCTGCGCGAAAGGAAAGCACCGCAGCGGGGTTCTCAGGGGCTCCCCCTGACTTAGACTGCAGTCACAGTGAGCACGCATACAGAACCCGTGCCTCCTCCTCGCCAGGACCCCCAGGCCTTAGGGAGTGGGTGCTGTGTGTGAGTCGGGTAGAGGCAACAGCTTGTCTCCAGAGACGAGGTGGGAATGGAGAAGCTGGTTTGTTCCTGATTTCTTCCCATCATACTGAAGTCCGTTTCCCAGGAACATCTTCTGACAATGCAAAGCCAAGGTCCTGGAGGCCAAGTTGCCTCTTACCCACTCACTCGCAGATTTCCCTCTCTGGGTCCACGTCCCCACTCCTGAATGGGTGTTGCTGGGAGAGCGTCTGATCCCCAGATCCACTGGCCATCCCCAACTGCATGGACCACTTCATTGAAATAGTCATTGGTCCAAGCTGAGTGCCTTCCTCCAAAGATGTTTAAGACAGGACACTTAAATAGGATACAATAACATAAATATGCTGCAGAAAAAGACGCGGGTGTTCCGTAGAGAGCGGCGTTAGCTGATGCCGGGTCAATTAGGGCCACCACTGGGTGCCTGAAGAGCGCTATCTTGTTAATGGAGATCCTCACTGAGTTACTCTCTGAAGTTGCTTTCCAGAAGTGAAATTAAAATCACGCAATTAAAATGTTCACAGTTGGGGCTGGATGTTCTTGAACTGATTGAAAGATGAAGAAGTGGACACGCCAACATTTTGAAACAGCAATTGTCTCTGTAATTAAATGCAATTAACTGACATAACTGTCTGCTTTTCTGCACATAAAACTGATTGCAATTCTAAGACTTTAAAAATAAATAAATAAACGTGCCCTTCCTCTGATTCCTCTTCCCATCCTAACCAAAATTCTCACCAACGTATGACCAGAGATGGTGGTTTAGCGCATGGACTCTGCCACCAATGTAACAGGTGAACATATTAAGGAAACTGGGGAGAGCAGCGTTAGAGAACACAGACTCCATGATGGTCAATGCACGTCATTTCTCCTAAATGCATAGGTTTTTGGATTTCCACAACGGAGGATAGATCTAACAACTTTTCCGTGGCTGTACTCTAAGGAACTGATAACCAAAAAGCAGCCTCCAAAGTTTAGCTCATTAGGTTTGTTTTTTTTTTAAAGCATTTTGTTTCTTATTATTATAGAAACTCTGGAAAATGCTGAAAGAATAAAGAGAAAGAGGTTTCACATACTATTACCACAGAGGTATACCCACTGATTATTTCTTTTTCTTTTCCTATTACATATACATATTTTTCTTAGTATTGAAGATGTATTTTCATAAATATTATATATGTACCCTGATTGTTTGCTTATGTTACAAATATTTTTCTTGCTATTAAAAAAATTCATAAACATCTTTTGAAATGTTTGAATAAAACCTCATCATATGGACCTACCATCATTTGCTTGACCAGCCTCTTCTGATTAGGACAGTATGTTATTCAAAGCATTTCCTATTGTAATACTGCAGAAAGGAACATCTTGTTACAAAAGTCTGCCTGAATTCCTTATTTTCTCCTGAGGAAGCTTTCTTATAAATGTAATTTATTTCTTATAAATGTAATTTATACATTTATACAATAAATACATTTCTTATAAATGTAACTTCCCAGGCCAGTGTTTAGTTCATTTTGTAATTCTAAATTCTGAATTTTTGTAATTCTAAATTTTCTTGAGGCTTTTGAGGCTTTTGGCATATACTGCCAAATTACCTCCAGAAAGGTGACCAATTCATATTTCCCTCCCGCAGGAAAAGAAGTCACCTGATTCCCCACATCCCTTCCAACATTATCATCTCTATAAGAAAAGTTCAAAAACTCTTCCTGGAGACATCTCATATTTTTCACACATCCTATGGGTCTGGGGTAAATTGTAACCAAAACCTGAATTGCTCAGGTCCCCGGCTGTACTTCCCGGCAAAGGCGAGGGCACAGCTGGGGCAGCACCAGGAAGGTACCCCCAGTGCACAGCAAGGAGCAACTGGAGAACAAGCCAGCTGCCGCCATCCATGAGGACATCTGCCCATCAGGTTAGTCTAGAGCCTGTCCCCGTGTTACCCACACCCTCTCCATCTTTTGCAGCTGCGTTGACCAGAGATGGACACAAGGTCATCCTGGAGAAGATAGAAGACTGGAATGTGGTAGAGCTCATGGTGAATGAAGAGATCGTCTTCCACTGTAACATCAAAGACTTGGAGTTTGGTAAGTCCTTCAGCGCTGCTCCCAACCAGCCCTTTGCATTCTCGGAAGCGTGCTCGATTTCAAGTGGGTGATGCCCAGACTCAAGCTGGGTTTTTTTCCGCGTCTTAAATTCTTACTCAAAACCCTGTGCTGTGTTACGTGCATGAGCACGTCCTAAGCCACACACAGTTAAATGCTTGATGCTCTGGACTTCTTTCCAGAACACTGGAAACAGAGGAGGGACAGAAAGAAAAATGAAGTTTTAGCCCTAGATTTCAAATGATATCATAGGAATTTAGGGGTAAGAGGTTTCGGGTTTTCTTTTTCTTTCTTTTTCTTTTCACATTTTAGCAATGTGTGTTTTATCAGGGTTTGCCTCCAAAACAGTTTCTGTTTCATTTGACTATTCTACCTAGGCTCGCTAAGACAATAAGAGTCCATACGCCGGCCGGCCGTGCCATTATCAGTGAGGCTCTAGGGATCTCTCGGCCCTGGAGAGCTTCCCGCCTGGCAGGCTGGCACCGCGCATCCCGCACTCTGTTCAGAAATAAAAGCTTGTGCGATCCATCCATACTCTGTTAAAGGCTAGTTGACAGTTGACGTGCCTGTGTACTTTGAGACTTGACCTCTAGCAGAAGCCATGTCTTCTATGACATGCATTGTATAGAAAACTGGCCAAAGAAAATCCTATCTATTTCCCTAGGAGGTGATGGTAAACTAGACCCGCTGTGTGAAGAGGCCAGGATAGCCGTCCTGAATGCCTACTGATCTCCTCGTCCAAACAGTCATCTGAAGTCAACAGAACAGCAGCTGCCTCTGGCCCCTCCGTGCAGCAAACAAAAGCAGCCATTCCAGGCCATGCACGCTGGGCTCTAGCAATCCCAGGTGATACCAGCCTGTCCTGCAGCCTGCCCACCACAGTGTCTCTCACCTGGCTGCAAGGAAGCAGGCCCCACAAAAATAATAAAACATCCTTTGCAGCATCTTTCAATCTCAACCCACAGGGAGAGCCCTCCAATATCAATCAGGTACACATTGAGCTGAAGGAAATAATAAAATGCAATCTAATAACAAAGCGCCATCCCGTACTAATAACACAGAGTTTGCCAGAAGCATCTGAGATTCCAGTCTATAGTAAGTAAAGAGCTAGGAATGGGTGAAATTAAAGATTGGGCGGAAAGGGGAACAGGCAGGGAAAAAAGCGGCCCTTGAAAATCTGAACCAAAAGTGTATGTCGGTATTTGGAAAACTGGCTATTTCTACAGGCTGATTTCTTGCTCCCAGGGCAATAACATTTCAAATGTTCATAGACAAGCACTTAAAGTCAAATCATCAGTTATTCATTAGAACAAGAAAATTATCTGCCTTCTTTGCATTCTCCAGTCCAATGAGCCCTTCTGGACAGAGCCCAGAAGAGCACAGGACAGAAGGGTCATCCTTATCCGTCTGGGTGAAAACGCAGCCCTGCAGAGTTAAGGAAGGATTTTAGTTATGGTCACTGTAAAAATCAGCTACGTCAACGTGATGCTCCTTGTGCTTTCAGCCCGAGGCGCCCAACTGTAGCACCGTGCTTAGCTATAGAGAAATGCAGATATTGATCTGATGACGTTAAGTGTGACGTCATGGTAAGAAGGCATCACACCTTGGAGGAGAAAGAGGAGAAAGATGGATTCCTTCACAGAAGACTCTGGGTGCCCTGGGGAAAGAGAAGAGCTTTCAGGCTTCCACAGGCCACCGGCTGGCTCGGAGCACACACTCCCCAGGGAGGGGGCCACCCTGCTCCCTGTGGCTTCCCTGCACCTGGCAGCCACCCTCTCCATCCCTCCAGGTGGCCTCAAAGCCCCCGCACCGCAGGACTTCAAAGGCATCTGGGAGGCAATGAAGCTACTTGCACAAGTTCTCTCTCGCATGTGAGGAGATGGGGGATGTAATTTTCATTTTCAGCCCAAGCTTCACTTACCAGATTTCATTCAGAGATTACCAGCACTTAAGACTGCAAATATTTAATCATCCTCACTGAGAACCTGAGGCTAAAGAACTTTCCTCCTGGGGTCTGGTGCCAGTTTTCACACGTCTTCAGTAACCCTCGATTTAGTCCCTCTTTCCCAAAGACCAGTTTCAGTTATTATAGATGTAGCCTTCTGCTTTCATATAAACATTTTACTCCAAGACAAATACCATTTTCATTACAGTAAAATGGAAAAATACAGGTGAGGATAAAGCATCAATTTGATAACATTTTGGTATATTTCAGTTTGAGTTTCTTTGATTTATGTCTGATTATTCATTAAGAGATAGATATATAGAGAAATTGATTTCACTCATTCGTGATCACATTGTATGTACCCAATTATGTATCTATTTTTTAACTTAACATTTTATGTTGATCCTCTTCCTGTGTGATTAAAACATTTGTCTAAGCATTCTTTTTTTTTTTTAAGATTGTATTTATTTATTTGACAGAGAGCACAAGCAGGGGAAGCAACAGACAGAGGGAGAGGGAGAAGCAGGCTCCCCACTGAGCAGGGAGCCCGATGCCGGGCTCAATCCTAGGCCCCTGTGATCATGACCTGAGCCGAGGGCAGATGTTTAACTGACCGAGTCACCCAGGTGTCCCTTATCTAAGCATTCTATCATGAATCAGGCGATTTCTTCCTCCATGAACAATGATTCCTACTTTCACTGCCATAACTTTTTCTGCTAAGAAATAAAATTGCATTATTTCCCACCTGCAGTCAGGGCAGTAACTTCAGCTCCAAGGACTGAGGCTCCTCCTCGGGCTCTGCCCCCGTGTTGAACGAGCACTCCACCAGCCAGCCGCCTTACCCTCCCCTGACTGGCCCCATCCCAGCCTGGCTGAGTGGCCTCAGAGCCTCACCCTCCAACCTGCTCTCCTTCCCTCCCTGACCAGAGCAGAAGGGCAGGTGAGGCAAGATTGCACACGATTCTAAGACAAACTCGTGGGCACAAAGCTTCTGGGAGATGGCTGTGCCCAGGATGCTGTGCTCCAGCTTCCATCCGAGTTAAATGAGGTATGAATCAGCATGACCAGGCAAAGTCACAGGGTCACCTCTGGGTGGTAGGCTTGGGGGTGGGGGTGGGGGGAGGCAGGACTTTCATTTCTTCCACATTGTAAATGTTTTCAGTGGTGGAATTTTTACTTTGTGTGTGAGTGTGTTGTGTGTTGGGCTTGAGGGTGCTTTTCAATAAACATTTAAAGCAAAATCGCGCCCCTGGGTCTTTCAGTCGTTAAGCATCTGCCTTCGGCTCAGGTCATGATCTCAGGGACCTAGGATCGAGTCCCTTATCAGGCTCCCTGCTCGGTGGGGAGCCTGCTTCTCTCTCTCCCTCTGCTCCTCCTCCCTGCTCTTTCTCTCTCTCTCAAATAAATAAATTAAAAATCTTTTTTAAAAATCAAGAATTTGACATAAAGGTCATCTGTCCATGTGACGTAACCCTTTTCTGTCATTGATTAAGCAGAGCTTTCTCTTCGGAAATGTAATCAGTTTTTCAGTCTGAAGAATTGTGCCCATATCCTCCTTCATCTTCCTCTGTCTTATGTCTTCCTGAACATCTGTCTCCCTGCACAGAAACAGGAAGCATGGCTCGCTCCTGACTGAAGGCAAAAGCCCTCTGCGCTTCAACAAGCTAGACATTCAGGTGCCTTTTAATGCTTTTAAAATGCCACTTAATTAAGTCATATTTTAAGTTTATTAAAATGCCAAATCAACTTCATTACTTGACATGAAAATGTGTAAAGAAAGTGTCTCTTTAGTAGATGTCTTTACTATCTTTTAATAAAATTAGAAACATAGCTTTAACTTGCTAGCTATTTTAAGTGAAATTCAGAATCTCTAAGCCTGTTTCTTCTAGTTTTAAAATGTACAAAGAATGAAGTTTTTAGGAGCCTCCCGGGGCTTGGTGCCTGGGGCCTCACTGGCTTTACCGGCTCTCTTGGTGGTTTCACCCTTAAAACCTTGACGAACAACATGTGACAAGTCCATATGTAAGAGAACTGTGTGAAAAATCCATTCCCAAGGTGAGCTGCTGGGACATTTGAGCAGTGGGTGTATGGTGGGGGGAGAGGCCCAAAGGACTCTGCATAACCTCGCTAGCAAAGGCTCCTCCCATGGACCCTATCCCAAAGTAATACTTGAATTTGATGCACAAATTTCCCTGCACTTTGAGGGAGAAAAATCTCGGGGGACATGTGTACAGCCTGTGGGGGCCATGCTTCCAGGAGAAATACGCAGGTGACCAGATCCAGGTGAAAGACCAGCAAACGTCGGCCGAAAGTGGCTGGCCTAAAGCAAAGAGAAATATTCTTCCCGAATTGTTTGAACCTTCCGAGGGAAAGAGTCGATTTGTGGTTATTTGGAGAGCAGCGTGACCAGGCGCGCCAGCCCTGGAGGTAAGCTGATGTTCTGAAAGGAAGGGAGCCCTGAATTCTCCTCCGCGGGGGCCACAGGTCCCCACCCAGCCTGGAGGCCGCAGTCAGGCAGCACAGACTGAGTGGCACGAAGCAGGTAAAAAGGAACAAGAGGACTAACAGCAGAATGACAACCTTGGAGACCGGGGCGCCGTGGGGAGTGGGGACTGGGATGGCCATAAGGGCCCACACTGCTGCTGTGGTCTCGACGTTCTGAGTTTTCCCAGAAGAGTGGAAATCTAGATTTTAATTTGAAACTTTTGGTTTTAAAGTGTGGGCTCAATTTTTTGAAAGACACAGTGCCAACCAAAAAAGAAAAAGCAAAACAGGAACTACCACATCCGGCCCATTCGCAGGATAATCATCTGCTCCTGGTTGCCGACCCCGCCCAGTTTACACCTTCGGCCTGGCTGTCATTATCCCCATAAGCGACGAGGTCACCCTTCCCATGAGGCCCAGGGCCCTCCCGCCCCAGTGAAACCACTTGACTCCGCTATTTGATTACGCAAATGAAAAGCAAAGGCTGTTTGCAGATCTCTGAAATCAAGACATTTGAGAAGCTAAGCGCCTAAAAGGCCTTCTTGTTCTCTGTGATCAGGTACAAGGGGGCCCAGCTGTAGGCAGAGCTGCGTGCCCCAGATCACATTGCCTGATGGGAAATGCTGTTCTCTGAGTGAGGTAAGTGGGGGACTGTAGGTGCCTGCATCATGATGGGCCTTTTTGAAAGCACATGTTCCTGTTCGAGAGGCTGTTCGGAAGAGATCAAGAGGGGAGATCCAGAAGCCTAAGAGGAAGGGTAAGTCCCAACCTTTGCTTCGCGTGGGAGTCTCGAGTCCAGGCTGTATTACTCATGCCCCCAATATATAATATTTAGGACCAATCCCTTCTGAGTCCTTAAAGGAATGCACTGATGTTATAGTGTCCATGTCCTCCTATGCTCTGATTTAATGACCCTGGGATGGGCCCCAGGAATCATTTTAACACATGAGTCCATTGATTCCAGCGCACAGAAGCCAACTGCGCTCTGAGAAACTTGGGACTGGGGTGTAAGGGAAAGACCACATCCCTACAGGGACAGGTGGGTTCCCCTGTAAAGGGAATGGAGTTGTCCTCCCTCAGTCACACTGGGCAGGGATGGGAAGACAGGTGAGATGGAATGTTTCTTCCCTCTGGGCCTCCCAGATTCCAAAGAAACTAGGAAGGCTTGGAAATCCTCCTGGGATGTGAGAGAAGCTTGTCTCTGGAGCATGGAGGCAGGTTGGAGGTTAGGCTAGGAAGCCTGCCACGGCCAGTACTCCGTGAATGTGACCAACAATCCCAGAGCCTCCAGCAAGCTCTTGATTTCTGAGCTGTGATGTAGGGAGAGGAATCTATTCTTCTTCTCAGTGTGTGTCTACTCTTGGGCTGCAGGGAGGTTCAGTTAAAGGGGGAAGGGCATATAACCCCAAGGTATGTACAGCGACCGCAGAAGCCTTAGAAAGCAGTGGCTCTGGAACATGCTGGAGGTGACTCCCTATGGAAAAAAGCCTGTCAGAGGCCCAGAGCAGCATGGGAGACCATTGGGGTACATCCCCCCAACACTCCTGTCCAGAGAAGGGGGCACATTGAAGGACACTTGTCCTTTAGCCACGCAGGAAGACACTTTTGAGCAAACTTGGCCTTTTGTTGCCAATAATTTAATTGTACCCATGAACCAAGAAGAGTCAGGCGGCTTTGGGTTATAAAAGTAAAATTAAAAATAAAAATTACTTGCCCTTTCTGTATGTATATCTGTTTATTAAAAACCCACACTTCTATTAGTAGGTCTTTCACCTTGGATAAAAATCAGTCCAGGTACTCGTCACTTGGCAGAAGAGGTAGACTCTGGCCCAGGGCGGCAGTCAGCAGCACCTCTGGGGACAGAGGAGGAGGGCTGAGGGAAAGGCCACACCTGCCTAAGGCTGTCAGATTTCGGCCTTGTTCAGTCTGCAGACACCTTCTTTGGAGACAAAGGTGGTACCCTGGCCCTCCCCAGGGGGGTGACCTGCAGCCAGGTGAGCCTCTGTCACTGATGTGAGCATGTCCTGTATGGGGACAACAAGGTGGCGAGAACCCCGGCTAGAAATGTTTTATAAAGTGCTTCTTTCTCCATTAACTTTCATTTTAAACCTGAAAGTATATTTCTTTTTTTTTGAGAGAGAGAGAGCACAAGCCAGGGGAGGGGCAAGAGGGAGAGGGAGGGAGAATCTCTCGACTCCCCACTGAGCACAGAGCCCCACATGGGGCTCCATCCCAGGACTTCAAGCTGAAGTCAGACGCTTAACCGACTGAGCCAACCAGGCCCCCCTAAAAGTGCATTTCTCAACTACAATCATTATTGTACTCCAAGTTGCACCCCAAATTCATTATGGTTTCTCACACCTTGTAAGTCCTACCTCGGACCTAGACCTTGGCCGATATACACCCAATCTGGTTTCCCCACATTTCTGAACATACACCATGCCTTTCTTGTTCCTGCCTTTCTCGTGCTTCTGCCTCCTCCCGAAAGCCCAGGCTGTGTTCTCTGGCTGAGAAAATGTTGCCTAAACTTCAGCCCTGCTCGAAGCCTTCCCCGCCCCTCTCCTCTCCGGCCCGTAGCACCAGGTACAACCTCGCGGGCGCTTCCTACCGCCTGTGGCTCTATGCGGAGGCCGCTTGCTGGTCTCCCCACGCCTCTGCGGGGGGAGCTCCCCAGCCAAGACGCTCTCTTCTCTTGCCCGTGTGCTCTGCATGTGTGGAGTCAAGTTCAGCAGCGCATCGAAGAAAAACCCAAAGTAACAGTGGTTGAAACCAGTTAGAAGCGGGAAGAAGCTGTGGTGGTTAATTTTATGAGTCAACTTGGCTGGGATGCAGGGTGCCCAGATATTTGCTTAAGTGTTATTTTGGGTGTGTCTGTGAGGGTGTTTCTCGTTGAGATCAACATTTGAATCTGTTGACTGAGTAAACCAGGCTACGCCCCCCAATGTGGGTGGGCCTCGACCGATCCCTTGAAGGCCTGACTAGAACACGAGGCAGGGTAAAGGAGAACTCCCCCTCTCTGCCTGACTCTTTGACCGGGGACATCCGTCTTCTGCTGCAATTCAGTTACAAGTCACACCACCGCTTCTCCTGGGTCTCAGGGCTGCACACGAGAACCGAAAGCACCCTGCTGGCTCTCCCTGGTCTCCAGCTTGCAGATGGCAGACTGTGGGACCTCTCGGCCTCCGTAATCATGTGAGCCAACTCCTTATAATACATTTTTCTCCCTCTGTCTCTCTCTCTCTAATATATATAGATAGATAATGTGCATACATATATTACATATATATACACATATCCCTATACACAAATATTATAAATATATAATATATGTGTATATAAATATACAGTTGCATATATATCTCCTCTTGGTCCTGTGTGTCTGGAGAAGCCTGACTAATAACAGTAGTCCAGAGACCCTGGCTCCGTGAACCTCACTCCAACGTCTTAGCATCAAGCTTCCTGGTCCATGACAGCTGCTGAATTTACGGTCACCAGGTTTGGGATGCGGGCAGCCAGAAAGACGAAGGGGCGAGAGGAAGGGCTTTCCCCTTCCTGAGCATGAGCACAAGCAGGGGAGAGGGCAGAGGGAGAGGGAGAAGCAGACTCCCCGCTGAGCAGGGAGCCCAACCACGCAGGGCTCAGCCCAGAGTCGCGACCTGAACTGAAGGCAGACTCGCTTAACCGACTGACTGATACTCCCAGGTGCCCCTCCCCTTTCTTCTAAGAAGAATTCTCAGAAACCCCACACGATCCTCCATTCACATGGCCAAACCTTGCTGCAAAAGGAACAGGAGACAGAGATGTTCAGCCAAGCAGGAGCACGCACTAAAACATCTTATTATTAAGAAGACAGGAAGAACAGCTAACTTGAGGCCTCAGCCACACGTGGGCGCAAAACCACGTGCTCCCGCGATGTCTGCTATATGCATTAAAGGGGGCTCAGTCATCACGGGAGGCTTATCATGCCTAGACTTGTGACGAGCTGAGTGTCGTAGGTCTGGGAATATTTCTAGGCAGTTCAAAGGCCCCCTCTCCTCGTACCTCCTACTCCTCCTAGACACTAGCGGCAAGCTCATCATAAAACATCAACTCTCCCTAAATGAATCTGTAAATGTCATGTTAAATTAAATTAAAATGCCAACAGTCCTTTTTAGAAACAAGAAAAACCAATTATAAAGTTTATATTGAAATATTTAAAAAGCAGTAGTGAAAAATAGAATAGAAATCTGAAATTGACAAACAGAGGAATGTAGGGTATGAGAAAGGGCTTTTCCAATCAGTGGAGAAGAGTGTTTCTTCTAGAATTGTTGTAGACAACAGGGTGGCCATCTGGATAAAAGCTGGATTCCTATTCGGCTTTATCTAGAGTAAGTTCCAGATGGATCAATAATTTAAATGCAGTAAATAAAATCACAAACTTGAAATATTTTTTAAACTTGGAAGCAAGAAGGCCTTTTTAAGTGTGACTCAAAACCCAAAGACAGAGAAGCACACATAAGATAAATTCAACTCCATAAGAATAAAAACAATTGTGTGGTTTGTAAAAAAAATGCAAATAACATTGAAGTTAAAATACAGGTAGTGAAAAACATTTTCAACTTGTATCTTCAATCTAAACACAGCTCCCACAAATCAATGAGAAAAAGACCAGAAACCCAACAGAGAAAAGGCAAAGGACATGAAGAGACAATTCACAGAAAAGGAAATCTGAAAAGTCCTTAAACATAGGAAAAGATGCCTAACCTCGCTTAATAGATTCTTCAGATCCTAAAGATAACATTGACACATATGAGTCTCTACATGTGCAAAAATTCTTTACAGGATGACTTATAATAACAAGCTGCCCCATGTCCACTCATAAGGGACTGATTCAATAAACCACAGTTCATTCATACAATGGGGTCCTGCATGTCCTGGGAAAAGACAGATCTTTGGAATACTGTTATGGAAGGATCTCCAACATATATTGTTCAAGTCAAAAAATCATGAAAAGCATGACTCAGAGAAGTATGTATACTATGTGTGAAAAAAAGAGAAAGAACATACATATAAACATATATATGCATATGTATGTAAATATATGCATAAAACACCAAGAAGCAGGAAGTCGCTGCCTCTAGATTGGGAGACCTGGGGTAGCAGAGGGACAGCAGTGAAAGGGAGACTTTTTCAACCATGCAGCCTTTTCATCTATTAAATTTGTATTTAAATTTAAATTTGTATATATTACATTACCAACTCAAAAATAGCATTTTTTTTCAAAAATTACATTTTAAAAAATAAAGCACTTAGGTTTAGATCAACAGAGAAACCAGACCCTAGCATAGCTGAGGGTCATGGGAGACATGAAAAATGAGAATTAAACTGGAAGGAAAAAAATCAACTGAAAGACTGCACCAAAGAGAGAAGTCAGTATATGGAGAAAGACCCAAAAGTTCGTTCCCTTAAGAAATGGTGCTGGGACAGCTGGATAGCCACATGCAAAAGAATGAGATCTGATCCTAACCTCATACTATATACAAAAATTACCTCAAAAATGGTTGAGGGGCACCTGGGTGGCGCAGTCGTTAAGCGTCTGCCTTCGGCTCAGGGCGTGATCCCGGCATTCCGGGATCGAGCCCCACATCAGGCTCCTCCACTAGGAGCCTGCTTCTTCCTCTCCCATTCCCCCTGCTTGTGTTCCCTCTCTCGCTGGCTGTCTCTCTCTATCAAATAAATAAATAAAATCTTTAAAAAAAAATGGTTGAAAGACCTGTATGTTAGAGCCAAAACTATAAAACTCTTAGAAGAAAACATAGGGGTGAATCTTC
This sequence comes from Ursus arctos, assembly GCF_023065955.2. Taxonomy (NCBI): domain Eukaryota; kingdom Metazoa; phylum Chordata; class Mammalia; order Carnivora; family Ursidae; genus Ursus; species Ursus arctos. The sequence continues at coordinate 38,687,530 of NW_026623089.1, read as the reverse complement.
ATGACCCTGGATATGGCAACAAATCAGACATCATCAAAATTAAAAACTTTTATCTTTCGAAGGATACCATCAAGAAAGTGAAAAGACAACCTATAGAATGGAAGAACTTTTTAAAATCATGAATCTGTTAAACGATTTGTATCTAAAATACATAAAGATTTCTTACAACTTAATCATTAAAAGACAATCCAATTTTTAAATGGGCAGAGAATCGAGTAGACAGTTCTTCAAAGAAGATCTACAAATGGCTGACAGCATGTGAAAAGATGCTCATCGTTGGTGATCAAGGAAATGCACATCCAAGCCACGGTGAGATATCATTCACACCCATTAGGACAGCTATTCTCAAAAAGTCAAGAGGTGCCTGGTTGGCTCAGTCGGTGAAGCGTATGCCTTGGGCTCGGGTCCTGGGATGGAGAAATGCAAACATGTTGACACAGAAAGTTGTACATGAATGTTCATATTTATGCATAATAGCCAAAAATCAGAAATAACCTGAATGTCCATCAACTGATAAATGGATGAACAAAATGTGGTGTATCCATGCGATGGAGTATTGTTCAGCCATAAAAAGGAAGGGGGTGCTGATACATGCTACAACAGGCATAAGAGCCATCTTCTATGATTCCATTCCTGTGAAATGTCCAAGTGGGCAAAGAGAGAAATAGAAAGCAGATTAGTGGCTCCATCGGGCTGCAGGATGGAGGATTAAGGGTGTGCTAGAGTATGGAGTTTCTTTGACGTAATGAAAATATTCTGTAATTGATTGTGTAATGGCTACACAAGTGGGTGAATATACTGAAAACCATTGAATTGTACACCTTAAATGGGTGAATTGTGTGACATGTGAATTATACATCTATAAAACTCTCAACAACAACAACAAAAAAGTCAATGGCCTCTTTCCTTCAAATCATTTGAACAATTTTAAAAAAGAACAAGATACTGTGTGTATCTTCCTACAGCGGCTGGTTTTGCAAAGATGCACATATTGTACGGACTCATGTGAACTCCCCAATTGTGCCATCTATGTATGGTGTGTATACACACACTTGCACAAGTAAACATACGTCAGGACCCTTTACCAGGTTTACCCGAGAAGGTAAACAGATCGGAGGGAAAGTTTCCTTTCTACTTTATACACCTCTGTGTTGTCTGAATGTTTACAGTGAGCACTTGCTATTTTGTTAGTAAACAATAAAAATAAGAAAAGGCAAAAAAGTGAGCTCCTTTACGGCCCTACACAGTAAGTATTCTCTCTTACTGGGCGGGAAGACTGAGTCCCAGCAGAGGTGAGGGACACCGCCAGGCTTTCTGACACGGCGAGGGGCGGCCGTGCCTGGGAGCAGAGAGCTCACCCATAGGACCCCAAGCCTAAGCATTCCACCTCCACCCCCTGTTTGCTGGAATGGAACTCAGGCTATTTTGGTAATCTTCCCGAAACGGACCTCCTGGGAGTCTACTTCAACAACAGGGGATGGCAACAATAACCCAGTTCAAGTGCACACATGAAACTAACCAGGTTTGTGCAACACATTTCGAAGTTCACCAAAATTAAGTAAGAGCCTACGAAACACCAAAGGAGGCTCCGAGCAGCTGGTGATCAGGCTCCAAGGCTTGAGAGATTCTTGTCTTTAAAATGTTCCAGTCATTTAAATATTCATTAGGAATTCAGCATCACTGGGGAAATGTGTTAAATGAGTTAAAAGAGCTAAATACCACAATTCACAGTGGAAAAATATCCAAACTACTTGTTGATTGCTATACTTTCTGAAGCAACCAGTGGAGTGGCACTAAAGCCAGGCAGCCCCCTGGCATTTAGTAGTGTGTGCCTTCTTGGAAAGTGTCCTTGGAGAGACCTCTGTTTTCCCTTGGGCTGAAAAATGTTTCCAAGGCTTCTAGTAGTATCTCAGTGGTTTTCTGCAGAAATTTAAAAAACAAACAAACAAAACACTTGCCTTGGTGAGAAGTGCTTAGTACGAATGGTTGCTGACAATTTCTTAGCATCTCCCTTTGGGGATCAGTTGACCTGCTGGAGAAAACTGTCTCCCTAGGTTCTTGGTACCTGGAAAATCTCTGAAACTGTGGGGCAGAGGAGACTTGGGCTCTCCTTTGTGGTGAACAGTGGCTTTTCACTTCCACTGCCTCACCGCCACCTTCCTCCAGTTAATAACCCTGTGGTTTGAGGAACGCACCTCTCCCCTACTCTTAGTCTATGGGGTCCAACTGGGATGCCACTCTTTGCCTTGTGGCAGCCGGAACTCATGGCCAGCTAATCAGAACACAACACCCCCCAGCCCACAGTGATTGGCTTTTCTTAGGTCAGTGTGAGTATGGTTTCCTATCACTCGGAACCAAAATGGTTTTCACTGGATCAGCCCCCAAACACAACAGTGGGTGCTCAGAAAAACAGCCACTGCTAGAGCAGCTAAGAGCAGCTGGGGGGCCTGGGTCCTCTCTCACTCAGGAACTGGGCCAGCCTCTGGCACACCCCACTACAGTGTGGGACCTGACCTTCCCACCTCTGCAACAGCTGACTTGTCACTCATTTTATCTGCCTCTTAAGGCACCCCCAAATAAACCCACTCACCCAGAGGTGACCATGCACAAAATAGAATTTGTGGAAGGTTCCCTAGGAGAGAGGGGAGGGCTTCTATCACGTACCCCACAGCAACGCCTTTAGAAGTCTTCATCACGTGTCCGTACTCCCCAAGGCTCTTCTCTGTGCCCCCTGCCCTGGCACATTCTTCTCTCCCTCCCCACCTTCCCCCAGGGGCTCTGCAATCTCCCCCCTACAGAAGCAAACACTTTCTTATTTTCTCAGGCAGCAAACTCCTCCCTTGTTACAATTCCAGGCAGACGTGGACCCCAGGTCGTGAGGCTTCGCTGCGGTACCCATTTTAAGTGAGGAAACCATACCATGCTCATCATGTATGTTAATGAACTTGCAGCAACCTGGGAGCTAATGAGACTTGCTATCCAAATTTTTTAAAACAGTGTTTCACAGAGTGAAGCAACTTGCTCCTGGCCACAAGCCTGGCAGGGGGGCAGAGTCAGGACTCAAACCTACTCTGCCTTGGCAATCCAGATGAAACCAAGCAACTGGTGTGGACAAGCCATGTGCTGATGGATAAGTGAGAGAGGCAGTGGAGGGGGCCGAGAACACTCGGATCCACTTCATTAGATGTGAAGGTGTCCAAACATGTAAGGGCTTTGGGCAAAGATACGGAGATATATGTGGTGGAGATTTCCTGAGAAAAATGATTGTAACGTTGATATGTTCGGGAAAATTGTACATTTCCCAATTTGCTGTTCAGTTTGTCACAGTGATTGTTGCTGTTTTCCGGACAGCTTGACCTGCTCATAACATGAGTTATGCCCGCCCTGGCATGCAGACTCATAGCACGGATGGCCCCTTTGTTGTTTAAAGCACACATTTCAATAGACTCTGAGATCCCAGCAAAAATTGCCCCCCCAATCCCCACGTAGGCAACCCTCTCCAGGCCATGGACTTCCTCCAACTTCAGGGACAGCCTTGATTCCAAATCTCCTTTCGACTGGAGCATCTTCTACCTGACCCAGGGAGCCCCATCTACGTGTCTGTGAGGACTGGCCTTCAAGGCAAGGGGTGCGGGTGCCCCCTGGTTCTCGATCCCCGCACTGTCCCTGCTCTGCCTGGGCCCCAAGTGGCTGCTATGTCAATTAAATCTCCCCCTGCAACAACAACAGCAAAAAGTGCCCCCCAGTCCCTTTCCTGAACAAGACAAGCTCGGCACACATGCTTGAGAAAATGCTTTGAACGTTGGTCATAGCAGATGCATATATCATTTTACGGACTTGGGGCCCAGAAAAAAGAAAAGATGGCTGTTTTCTTCGTCAGCAACACCATAGGCACAGTTTGGGGCAGAGATTCAGAGCCTGGGTGCGAACGCTAGCCCCCTCTTAGGATCTGTATGGACGAAAAATTACTCATCCTCACAATCCTCGGTTTTTTCATTGATAAAATGGGAGAGGTAATAACACCTTCCTGATCGGACTATTATGAGGATAAAAATGAAAGACTGTAAGCAGCAGAGCTGGGATCCTGGCACGCTGTTAGGCCATCGATAAATGTTAGGGCTTATTATCCCTTATTATTATCCTGAGTGTCCATTTTTGTTCAAAGGACATAGATGCTTTTCCCATCGGGAAAAAGATGAAGTTTGGTTTTAAGATCCTCTGTAACAAAGCAGCAGCTTCTGTTTTCTTTGGCCTTTCTTTCGGGCCCAGTGATTCTGCGAAGGCAGTGACTGCGGGGTATTTTCATTTTGCACTTCAGCTGGAAATAAAGGCGACGAACAGCATGGAAGGTAGACAATTTGTAACACAGTTCAGCTCTGGCGTCCAATGTTTGAGAATTTCCTCATGACAAAATGTTCCTGGGGTATTCAAAATAAAAATAGCTCACATTACCTCCTCTCACTCCCCACATATGGAGGAAACCTAATGAGCCCCACTGGCCCCACATTGACCAACCTGGTCAGGCCCTGAACAAGCAGCATAGACCGAGCACTGGTAGCTGCTCTCCCTGCACTGTCTTAATGTTCAATCAAGTGTATGAAGATGCACTTGAGTCCAGAGGCAGCGTGACTCAGTGGCTCGGTGGCTCAGGAGGAGAACACTAGACCCCAACCAACTGGATGTGAATCCCAGCTATGTGACCTTGGGAAAGTTACTCAACCTCTCTGAGCCTCAACACCTTCATCAGTAGCATGAAAGTAGTACATGTCTCATGGGGTGTAGTGAGGATTTAGAGGTGCTATTAAATGGAAAAGACCAACAATGACAGGCACATAGTAAGTACTTGGAAGTACGCGATAAATATTAGCCGTTATTTTTCTCACCCTACTTAGTGACAGAGTAAGTAGAATGGGCATCTATAGTTTGTTCTATCCAACATGTATATTCCTGTCTTCTGGAAACCACACCCCAATTTTATTTTGAGTTTCCTCCTCCATTCATTGCACATAGTCTTGGATAGGCTGTCAATTAAATTACTCCAAGAAAGATATGGCTGGCCCAAGAAATGCCAGTGAGATATTCTTTCCCGGAATTTGACTCAAGGATAGTGACCAAATGACTGAACATGATTGGAGATCTAGAAATTCATCTTAGGAACAACAGGGACCAGGGTCGTCATTAGCTTCTGCTGCCCAGATCTATTCTGGTCATGTCCCTCTACTCCATGAGCTACCTCTCAGGCTTCTTACGTGCAAATTCCAGAGGTGATTTCTGTGGCTTGCAATGAAACAACGCTAAGACATCCTTCAAGATTCTTCCTATTTCAGCACAGCCCTCTGCTCTAGTACATAACAATGACAGATAAAACTTGAAAAGAGAAACACTCTAGGATAAATGTTTGGGGCCAGAAATAAGACAGGAATGCAACATTGAAGATGATACAGAAGGTACGGCCTGTTGACCACTGGAGCCCAAAGCAGGCAAGGTACCTGGAGCTTGGTGGTTTTTCACAGGTAAGGGGACTAAAACTATTCCATGTGAGTTGGAGAACTGGCTCCAATCCCTCTGCTTAAAGTCAGGTGTTGGGATGTGGATCCCCTGGTGGGGCAATAAGGATGAAATAAACTCCGACCTACTCCCTGGAGCATTGATTTATTTGAGGTTCTGGATCTCGAGAGGAGGCTGGACAGAGAACATAGAATTAATCAAGACTGCTGCTGGCTTTTGTCTGGGCGTAGGATTTCTCTAGCATTACCAAAGAACAGAATCTTTAGAAAATAGATTCTATTCAAACACAAAGAAAAGCAGAGTATTTATATTTATATTACACAAAGTAGAATTCAGAAGAAGGAATATTAGCAAGAATAAAGGAAGATATGATGATAAAGGAATCAATTCATTAAAAAAGAAATCCAGGGGCACCTGAGTGGCTCAGTTAAGCATCTGACTCTTGATCTCGACTCAGGTCTTGATCTCAGGGTCATGAGTTCAAGCCCCATGTTGGACTCCACTCTGGGCATGGGGCCTACTTAAAAAAAAGAAAGAAAAAAGAAATAAGAAATCCAAATATGTATGCATCTAATAACAGGCTCTAAAACATGATAGAAAAACTGATAGAGGTAAAAGGAAAAATAGACTAAACCACAATTGTATTTGGACATTTTGATACCCATTCATTAACTGATAGACCAAAAAAAAAAAAATCAGTAAGGATATAAAACTCAACACTATCAACCAACCTATCCTAATTGGTATTTCTAAAAAAGTCTACCCAACAACAGAATAAACATTCTTTTTGAGTTTATATGGAACATCACCAAAATATACTGTATTCTGGTCATAAAATAAGTCTCAATAAATCTGAAAAGGATTGAAATAATACAGATATGTTCTCTGACCAAAACAGAACTAATCTAGAGGGGCGCCTGGGTGGCACAGTGGTTAAGCGTCTGCCTTGGGCTCAGGGCGTGATCCCGGCGTTATGGGATCGAGCCCCACATCAGGCTCCTCCGCTATGAGCCTGCTTCTTCCTCTCCCACTCCCCCTGCTTGTGTTCCCTCTCTCGCTGGCTGTCTCTCTCTGTCAAATAAATAAATAAAATCTTTAAAAAAAAAAAAAAAAGAACTAATCTAGAAATCAAGAACAGAAAATTATGAAAAAAAAATCCGAATATTTGGAAATTAAACCATACACTCCTAATTTACCAATGGGTCAAATAAAAAATCACAAGGGAATTAGAAAATATTTTGCACTGAATCAAAATGAAAATACAATATTTATAATTTTTGGGATGCAACTAAAGCATTGCTTAGAGAGAAATGTATACCATTAGCTATTTATATTAAGAAACAATAAAGGTGGGGCGCCTGGGTGGCGCAGTCGTTAAAGCGTCTGCCTTCGGCTCAGGGCGTGATCCTGGCGATCCGGGATCGAGTCCCACATCAGGCTCTTCCGCTGTGAGCCTGCTTCTTCCTCTCCCACTCCCCCTGCTGTGTTCCCTCTCTCGCTGGCTGTCTCTCTGTCACATAAATAAATAAAATCTTTAAAAAAAAAAAAAAAAAAGAAAGAAACAATAAAGGTCTAAAATCAGTGATCTAAGCATGTATCTAAAGGAACTAAAAAGAGGAGCAAATCAATCTTAATAACAAAAAAAAGCAGAAACATCAATGACACAGAAAATGGAAAAAAATAAAATCGATAGGAGCACCTGGCTGGCTCACTCAGTCGAGAGACTAACTCTTGGTTCTGGCCCAGGTTATGATCCCTGGGTCATGGGATTGAGCCCTGTGTCAGGCTCTGTGTTTGGCAGGGATTCTGCTTGGGATTCTCTCTCTTCTTCTCCCTCTGCCCCTCCCCCCCTCATGTGCCCTCTCTCTCTCAAATAAATAAATAAATAAATCTTTTAAAAAATAAAATCAGGGGCACCTGGGTGGTTCAGTTGGTTAAGTGTCTGTCTTTGGTTCAGGTCATGATCCCAAGGTCCTGGGATCAAGCCCTGCATCAGGCTCCCAGCTCAGCAGAAAGCCTGCTTCTCCCTCTCCCTCTGCTGCTCCCCTGCTTGTGTGCTCTCTCTCAGTCAAATAAATACATAAAATCTTTTTAAAAATAAATAAAGCCAATAAAACCCAAAGTAAATTCTTTGAAAAGTGTTTTTTTAATTGAACAACTCTAGATAGACTTGCCAGAAAAAAGAAAAAAGACACAAATTGCCAAAATCAGGCAAGAGACACCACCACGAAGCCTACAGACAAAGAAAGAATATTAAAAGAATACTGTGAAGAATTTCCTCCAACTTTTTAAATTGTGGTAAAATATGTAAAATTTACTATCTTAATCATTTGTAAGTCTACAGTTCAGTCATATGGGAATACATTTATAATATTGTACAACCATCACCACCATCCATCTACAGAACTCTTTTCATCTTTTTTTTTTAAGATTTCTTTAAAATTTTTAAATAATCTCTACATCCAACATGGGGCTGGAACTCACAATCCCAAGATCAAGAGTCACACTCTCCAAATGAGTCAGCCAGGTGCCCCTCTTTTCATCTCATAAAACTGAAAATCTATATGCATTAAATAACTCCCCATTTCCCATCCAACCAGCCTCTAGCAAACACCATTTTACTTCCGTCTCTATGATTTTGGCCACTCTAAGTACCTCATAAGTAAAATCAAACAGCATTTGCTTTTTGTGATTTGCTTATTTCATTTAGCATAATGTCCTCAAGGTTCACCATGTTGTAGTATATGTCAGAATTTCCTTCCTTTTTAAGGCTGAATATTCCATTGTACATATATACCACATTTTTTTAAGTTTCTTTTTTTAAATTCCAGTTAATTAACATACAGGGTTATATTAGTTTCAGGTGTACAACATAATGATTCAGAAATTCCATATATCACCTAGTGCTCATCACAAGGGCACTCCTTAATCCCCAATACCTATTTAATCCATCCCCCCAATATACCACATTTTTCTTATTCATCCATCCACCAATGGACAACAGGGGTCCTGTCACATTTTTAGATACTATGAACAATGCTCCTATGAACATAGATGTATAAATATCTCTTTGAGACCTTGATTTCATTCCTTTGAGTATATATCCAGAAATGGAATTACTGGATCATATGGCAATTCTATTTTAAATTTTTTGAGGAACTGCCATCCTCCTTTCACAATGTGCATTAAGTGTTTTAATTTCCCCACATCCTTGCCAGCACTTGTTATTTTCTTTTCTTTTTCTTTTAAAGATGTATTTATTTATGGAGGGGGGGGCAAAGGGAGAGAGAATCTTAAGCAGACTCTGCGCTGAGCACAGAGCGCAACATGGGGCTTGACCTCATGACCCTGAGATCACAACCTGAGCTGAAACCAAGAGTCAGACACTTAACCGGCTACACCACCCAGGCACCCCTTTCTTTTCTTAATAATAGTCATTCTAATGAGTGTGAGGTGGTATCTGTTATAGTTTTGCTCTGCATTTCGATCAACAATTTTATGCTAATAAATTCAACAACTTGGTGAAATGGACAAATTCCTTGAAAGACCTTGTATTACTTTGCTAGGACTGCCATATCAAAGTACCAAGACTGAATGTCTTAAACAATATAAGCTTATTTTTTCATAATTCAGGAGGCTAGAAGTCTAAGATCAAGGTGTCAACAGGGTTGATTTCTTCTGAGGCCTCTCTCCTTGGCCTGTAGATGGCCACCTTCTCCCTGTGTCTTCACATAGTCTTCCTTTATACCTGTGTCCTAATCTCTCTTTTTTCTCCCCCAAGAGTTATTTATTTATTTAGAGAGAGAGTACAGCAGCAGGGACAGAGGGACAGGGAGAGAGAATCTCAAGCAGACTCTGCACTGAGCTTCAGCCCGCTGCGGGGCTTGATCCCAGGACCCCGAGATCACGACCTGAGCCAAAACCGAGAGGGTCTTTCAACTGACTGCACCACCCAGGCACCCCCTAATCTCTTCTTATAAGGACACCAGTTATGTTTGATTATGGCCCACCCTAAGGTCTTAACTTAATTACCTCATCAAAGGCCTGATCTCTAATACGGTCACATTCTGAAGTACTGAGGGTTAGGACTTCAACATTTTAATTTGGAGGGAAACACAATTCAGCCCATAACAAACTACCAAAACTCACTCAAGAGAAAATAGATAATGTGAGTTGCTCTAAATTTATTAAAGAAATTGAATTCAGGGGGCTCCTGGGTGGCTCAGTCGGTTAAGCGCCCACCTCTTAGGTTCTGCTCTGGTCATGACCTCAGAGTCGTGAGATGGAGCCCCGCATCAGTGCTCAGTGCAGTGTCTGCTTGGCATTCTTTCTCTCCCTCTCCCTCTGCCCCTATCCTCTCTCTCTCAAATAAATGAAATCTTTAAAAAAAAATGTATTCATTGCTTAAAACCTTTCCACAAAAACAAAAACAAAAAAACTTCAAGCCCAAGTGACTTCACTGGTTAATTCTACCAAATATTTAAAACAGAATTAATGCCATACCTACACAATCTCTTTCAGAAAACAGGAAATGATGGAACACTGATATCAAAACCTGACAAAGACACTACAAGAAAGAAAGCTGCAGAACTATATCCCTCGAAACCACAGATGCAAAAATCCTAAACCAAAATTTTAGCAAATCAAGTCCATCAATATGTAAATGGGTAACACATCATGAGCAAATGGGTTGAATGCAGGAATACAAAGTTGACTTAATATTCAAAAGTCAATCTAACTAAGACAAAAAAAATGGAAGAATTGCTAAAATCCTACATCCATCCCTTATAAAAACTCTCAGCAAATCAGAATAGAAGAAATTTTGCTCACCTGATAAAAAGCATCCAAGAAAATACTTTGGTTAACATCATGCTTAATGACAAAAGACTAAATGTTTTCTTTCTAAGAACAGGAATAAGGCAACTTCTTACAACTTCTATTCAACATACTACAGAAGGCCCTAGCCAGTGCAATAAGGCAAGAAAAATAAATAAAATGTGTAAAGATTGCAAAGGAAGATATAAGACTCTATTTGCAGATGATATGATGGCCTTTGTAGAAATCCAAGGAGATCTATTTTTAAAAAAGCCATTAGAACAAATAAGCATGATCACATCATATAAAAATAAATTCTATTCCAATATAAACAATGAAAAAGTATAAATTTAAAAATTTTAATATCATATATGATGGCTAAAAAATTTCATAGATAAATTTAATTATGTATGTAATGTAACTATACACTGAAAAACTACAAAATATTGCTGAGTAAAATCTAAAAATATAAATAAATGGAACATATAGAACATATTCATAAATATAGAACATATTCATGGATTGGAAGGTTTTTTCCTGAAATTGATATGTACATTCAACATAATCCCATTCAAAATCCTAGCAGACTTCTAGTATACTTTATAACAAGTCTTGAAATTAGGTAGTGTTCTTCAGTATTCTTCCTGTTCAACGTTCTTGGACTAAGTATTTACATATAATTTTATAATTAACTTGTCAATTTCTACAAAACAGTTTAATGTAATTTGGATGGGGATTGTACAGAATATAGATCAATTTGGGGAAAGCTGATTCTTAACAATATTAAAATTTCTAATCTATGAACATGGTGTAACTCTCAATTTATTAGATCTTCTTTAATTATCAGTAATATTTTATACATTCAGTAAGTCTTACTTATCTTTTCATATTCTTGATGCTATGTAATTGACTATACATAGACAAAGGTGCAAAGTTAATTCAACGAATAAATGAAAGTCTTTTTAACAGATGATACAGGATCATTTGGGTATCATACAGAAAATCCTAAAGCTTGACCCTTATCTCATACCACCTGCAAAGTAACTCAAAATGTATGTTTATAGACTTAAATGTAAAACCATGAACTGTCTAGGAGAAAATCTTTGTGACATTAGGTTAAGGAACAATTTTTTACTTAGAATATAAAAAATGCAAACCATTAAAAATGATAAATTGGACTCCGTGAAAATAAAAATCTTTCACTATTAGAGGAAATTAAAATACCAGGCATAGCTGATGATATTTGTAAAACATATATCTGATAAAGGACTTAGATCCAAATGATATAAGGAGTTTTCATAACTTGATAACCAGTAGCAAATAATTCATTTTTTTTAAAGATTTTATTTATTTATGTGACAGAGAGACAGCCAGCGAGAGAGGGAACACAGCAGGGGAGCGGGAGAGGAAGAAGCAGGCTCCCAGCGAAGGAGCCCAATGTGCGACTCGATCCCGGAATGCTGGGATCACGCCCTGAGCCGAAGGCAGACGCCCAATGACTGCGCCACACAGGCGCCCCAAATAATTCATTTTTTAATGAAAATTTTTTATAATTATACAATTGCATACAGTTGTAAGAAATATATCCCATGTAGCCTTCATCCAGTTTCCACGATGATAACATCTTGCAAAACTACAGTATAATGTCACAACCACAACTCCAACATTGTACTGTCCAAGAACATCTCCATCACAAGACTCCCCATGCTTTCTGCTTCTGGGACACGCACATCAGAACTGTGGGATCTATACGTATTCCATGTCTTTTTAAAGCATTCTTTTAAATACATCTTTGTTCATTGTTCTACATGTTTTGGAGAATTGCTTCACCTTATTTCCACATGTATAATTTCGCATTTCAGCTGTGCCCATTCCGCTATTCAGAACATCCAGTGACGTTATTTTGGCAATATTTGGTATTTTCTAAATATCTGAATAGTTATTTTTTTTTAATTGTCTGTCATTGTTTCATAGTAGCAATATCCTCCTGGCCCTCTGAAGTTACTACAGTTCATGTAAAGCTTTTGTTTGGGCCATGAGCTCCATTTTACTTCCCAGCATTAGTTCTTATGTTTATAGAGTTTGGACCCCTCGTTTCATGAGGCTGGTTTTCCTCAGTTCAGTGATCCCAGCGGTTGGCCTTCATCAGCCTGTGTCTAGCCTTTCTACGCTGAGAGTGAGGAAGGGACAATGCGTGTTACAGGCAGGACACCCCAACCATCCGCCTCCGGAGCATGAAGGCTCCCTGCTCAGCCCAACTGCGCTGGCCACAGCCCAACTTCAGGGAGAGAGCCCAGGCCACAGGATCTCTGTGGAGATCATCTATCACATGATATGGGAAGAGCTTATTTCCCAAGGGAAGCAGTGTGGTCACGGACAGAAGTCAAGTCCACTTGCTAAGTGACCCTGGGCAAATAACTTCATGTGAACCTCAATTTTTTCATCTATAAGAGAGCATAGCCCCAGTATGCAAAGCCAAGGTGAAGGTTAAACAGTATTTAGTAACACATGCAAAATGCCCAGCAGAGGGCCCAGGACACAACGGACACATGATAAAGACAGCTGTAATTATTTATACTCATGTCACTTAGCTGCTGTGGTGTGATTCAAAGCATACCCCAATAAGCTGTTTTTGAGGCTGACGGAACACACTGTTCTCCAACTTTAGGCTGATGGTTCCTTTAGGTTGCCCCACCCCAACCCTGTGGTCTGTATTTCTAGGTCTGCCCCATGGGCGATTCACCTCTCCCAGTTCTCCTATAGGACTCTTCTTCCTTGAAATACCACCTCCTCCAGGAAGCCTTCCTTGACTCCCACAACCCTCTGCACTTACCTCCAACGTAACTCTTTTACCCAGGCCCCAGTGTCTAGCACAGAGAAAGTACTCTAAGAAGCGATAAATGAATAAACGCTTTGCAGAAAGCAAAACATCCTTCCTCCGCTGCAGCTTCCCCAGCATCTCTGTGGGGAAGCAAAACCAACGAAACGCTAAGAGTGGACATGCCAACAGATTTTGCAAACATTGCAAACAAAAGAAAATCTGTTTGATGGAGGCAGATATTTTACCCTCTACAAGTTTAGTTTTCTTCTTCCACCCCATTTCCTACCCTCTCTCAACCATACGCCTCCTCCCCAATTCTACAACATGAAATGAAAACAGAAAACCTCTCTTAAGCATTTTTTATTTCTCTTGTTATTTGGTTTTCAACTTTGGTACACATGAGCTGCGGCTATATTTCACACAGAAGCTGACATACCTCATTATGACACGCCCCATGAAACAGAGCACATATAACTCACCTGGCACGGTTTTGCTTCGCCTGGTTGTTATTGCTGAAATCTTTATTTCTAAGAGCACAAAAGGGAATATTCCTTGAATCTACAGATGAACAAGGACAGGGTAAGCAGCAGCCAGATCTGCCAGGATGGAGAGAGGGACCAAAGACATGGGTTCCCGCATGGCTGTCCGCAGAGACATGAACAGCGCAGATGGAGAAGCCAAACAAAAATTTCAGAAAGACCAGGGCCAGTGGGGAAACACTCCCGAACGACAGCCCATCTATCAGGCCCCTCTGGCTTGCTCGGTCCTAATAGATTCTGACATAAACACGATGGCCCAAGGTGGCCTAAGACTGCAGCCAGCAGTGCCTACTCTTTGGCCTTAATCACTTAGGTGAGTATTGTTTTCTCCTGGAGCTCTAGACAGCCCCTCTCCTGGGCAGGACCACCATCCATCCCACCACTTGCCAGCCCCCATGACCCCAGCCAGTCCCACATCAAGACCCAGCTGGGCCTTGCCAGCTCTAAAATGTCTTGCCCTCAAAGGCCTGGAGATTAAAGGCAGTATCCAGAAACTTCTTCAGAGAAACCAGGTGAGTGTTCCTATTGCCTGTGGCTGGTGCAGCTGCTGGGTCACGGCCAACATACCTGGGGGAGAAGAGACAAGTCAAGGGGAGGTCTGGGCCTGGCCTAGCCACTGCCGAGGACTGCATCCGGTCTAATCCTGACCAGCACTCTGCTGTAGAGACGAAGAACCTAAGGCTCCCAGAGGCTAAGTGACTGGCCTAAGATCAAACGAGGTTCTCTCGTTCAGTTCTGGCTGGAGAACAAAAACAAAGGTTTACTCTCCACAAGGTGAACTGCCAGGGTCTCTGATCTGTCATCAACGGTCACAAAGCCCGCAAGGACTATGGGACCCATCCCCTCAATTTCCAATATGGTCCAGAGAAGGGCAGTGGCCAGTTCTGGCTCACACAGCCAATGGGGCAGGCAGAGCCAGGATGGGGCCTCAGGCCCCCAGAGTCCCTTGGGCCCAGAGGAGGTAAGGGGTAGGTGGCAGGCACCCACACCCAGCCTCGTACCATATGGGCCGCGCCCGGCTCAGGATGGTCATGAAGCGCGGGCTGATGTAGTCATAGTAGCCCATGTTCTTGTGCTCTTCCTGGCACCACACCAGCTCTGCGCCTGGGTACTTCTCTGCCTCTCGCTTGATCAAGTCGAAGGGGAATGGAGAGATCTGGGGAAGGCAGGGAGAAAGCAGAGTAGAGCCAGGGGAAGGGGGGTGTGCCCACGGCCAGCGCCTTAGAAGAGTGGCCTCGGCATCCCTTGTGAGGCCCAGGCCTGGCCCTGCCAGCTATGCTGCCCACAGCCAGGGGGCTGGCCATCTGCCCCGGTGCATTACCCCAACTTGGCAAGGGGCTAGGTGCACCTGTTCCAGCCGCGTGATGGCCACTTGCTCCTCCAGGCCCTGGCTGCTCCGCTCCTTCACCAGGTCATAGTACACCTTTCCGGTGCAGAAAATGAGCCGCCGGACCCGCTCAGAATCCTGTGCCGCAGCCCCGTCCTCAGGAATCACCCGCTGGAAGCTCGTCCCTGAAGATCCGACGGGACACGGCAGGGGCATTAACTCCCAGAAGCACAACAACTCGGCCAGGACAGCTTGAGAACCAGGCCTGCATCCCTGTCACCCCCAGGCTCTTCCTGGCCACTGAGACTAACCCCAGATTTGGAGCTGTGGCTGCACGGGGCACCTCTTGAGCCAAACCATGGAGCAGGGGACCGATGACACCCTGAGACATCACAGGGAGAAGGGTATAGACGGGCTGGAGCCAAGGGCACGGCCCTGGGAACATGAACATTTAAAGTGACAGGCTGTGGCGGGGGGGCACATATGATGGGGAGAGCCCCTGGAGGGGACAGAGAAGGTGGCATCAAGTCTCCATCCGATGGCTTCAATGTCTGTCCCAAACCTGCTCCCCATCCAGTCACGCTCACCTCCTGCCTGCACTTCAGCCACCGAATCACCAAGCTAGAAGGTGTGCAGTTGTCTGGGAGGCGGCCGCACATTCGTCCCTCCCTCCCTCAGCCCTGCAGCCAAGGCCCCGTCTCCCTGCACATTCTTCCTTCCTGGGCGCACACCACACACCAGGCACCAAGCCAAGCATGCAGCAGCGAACCTCTGAGGAAGCCACTCTAGTGTCCCCAAACTGCAGGTGAGGTAACTGGCTGCCAGTGCCCAGCAGAGAAAAGCTAGCGCCGGGTGCTCAGGCCTGGAGGTCCACAAGGCCGAGGCCAGAGCTCTGAACCGCCGGCTTAGTCACCTGCCAACACTTGAGGGGATGCCCAAACACATACGGGTGAAAAACACCTGTCCGTACTGCCGACTCCCTTCCTGGCCAGCACCTGCTACTCCCCCTACTACCCGGGACTGTTTTCCCACACGGCTCTGCTCTGCTGAGCCTCAGGGCCCCACCCTGGCCCCTCCCTGACCCTCCCCTGGATCACATCTCAATTCTAACACCTGGTCCTTCAGATGCTTTATCCGACCCTCAACTCCTAGGTAAAGGAGTCTGAAAGCTCCTGGAGCGGCACCGGGTCCCCAGGGCCAGCAATGTCTGTTTGTTCAGGAGTAAAAACAGCTGAATACATGCACGACACTCAGTGCCCTGCCATGCTAGGCAGACCTGCGCCAGGCCTCCCACCTCTCAGCGCCCCCAGCACAGCCAGGTGGGCCCGGCTCTTGGCCCAAGTGAGCCAAGCCGGACCATGTCAGCTGGCTACCACGCTAACCTCCCAGCCCGGCCACTGGCGGGGACAGAGCCAGGAGGTGCTACAGAGACATGGACGGAGGCGAGGACAAGAGTCCTAGGAGCCACCAGGCCCCCCATCGGCCACCTCCCCGGCACGCTTGGGCACTTACCGGATACCATCTGGTCGAAGCTGGACTTGGCCTCTGGGTGTCTCAGCAGAGATTTGGGTGTGAAGATGATCAGCTGGAAGGGAAACACGTGCCCAGCTGCCTGCGGCCCCAGCGGCCAGAGCTCCCGCCCCTGGCCCCGCACTGCCGTGGCGCTGAGCAGGGCGGCAGCTCACCGGCTTACGGAAGGGCAGCAGGACCTGGCGGCGCAGCACGTGGAAATAGTTGGCTGGTGTGGAGCAGTTGACGACGATCCAGTTGCAGTCATAGAGCTGGCTCACTTCGAAGTCCTCTGTGAACACCTGGGGGGCCAGGGTACGGCTGGGAGGTGGCCCACCTGTGGCGCCCGTGCCCTGGCCTGGCCCTGGGGGAGGGAGTGCAGCACTTACGGGGTAGGCGTCGGAGTCATCATTGCTCATCTGCAGGAACCTCTCCGGCCTTGCTGAGGAGTGCTCTGGGCCCTGAAAGCAAGTGCCACATGGCACAGACTGGCACCCTGCTCCTCGCTGCCCCTGCTGCCGGCACGGTAAGTGTCACACAGGACAGACACCTGCTCTGCCAGGACCCAGGGCACAGGGGAAAGTCTGGGTGGCTTCTTAGAGGAGGTGCCCTCTCTCTCTGGAGCCCAAACCACAGTAAAGAACCAGGAATGTGGGAGAAGAGTGGAGAGGATGTCTTCAGAGGAAGGTCTGGTCAGAGCCAGCACATATGAACATGTGGGCCAGGAAGAACAGGTAAAAAGGCCAAGGTGAGATGCTTTTTCCAGAATGTTCTGGAATTGGCAGTTGCCATTTACTGAGTACCTGCTGTGTGTCAGGTACAGTTCTATGGACCCCATACACATTATTCACAAATCTTGAAAGCAGCCCCGTGGTGTAGATATGTTTCCTCACTTTACAGATGAAGGTAAGTGGCAAAGAGATTAAGAAACAACCCCATGGTCACTCAGCCACGAGGGGCAGATTCGAAGCCATGACCGACTCCTACTCCTGCCCTCGCCCATGTGGGCTGCTCTGCTCCAGGACAGCAGCAAGACACCACCACACGGACCTCCAAGGTGGCTTCCCATGGGACGAGGGTGACCTGTCCCACAACCCCAATGACCCAGCGCCACAGGCACCCATCAGGCTGCCCCACCCTCCCCACCCAGCCTGGCTCAAGCTCCACCCTGTGCCTTTCCAGCTGCATGCCCTGGGGCAGGTCCCTCCACTTCTTTCCTCAAGCGTGACATGGGAAACAGGACTGACCGCCCCGCGCAGCTGTAAGAACTCCACAGGACGACACAGGGCGTGGAAATGCTCAGCACCGCGAATCCTGGCTCTGACACGAGTGATCAGCCCCTGACTAGGTGACCAGTCCAAGCGGGACAGGCCCTCAGGGACGTGCACAGCAGCCCAACTATCCAGGGTGGGGAAGGCCTTGCCCCAGGTCACAGAGCCAGGATAGAGGCCGCGCACCCCGCTCCTTGCTGCCCCTGCAGCCAGCACGGCCCCACTCATCCCCTACCTGGTCGGGCTGCACACCCACCAAGGTGTCTTGAGGGCTCTGCTCCCCCCTCTCCCTCCCCAGTGGCCTGCACACCCCCCGTCTTCCCTCTGTGCCACCGCTCGGGAGAAGACCAGAGGACAGGCAGCACTACCCAGCATTACGTTCGGGTCCCAGCTTCTAGCTAGGTGACTTCGGGCAAGCCACTCTACTTCTCAGCCTCAGTTTCCTTCATCTGGAAAGTGGGAACAAGAGCTACTTCATTAATACGTTGTCAGGACTGGGAGAGTCCATAGAGAGGGTGTGAAACAGCGCCTGGCCCAGAGCAAACCCTCCGCCGTGCCGGCTACTTCTATCGCTAGTGACAGCAGCAGCACAGACGTAGGCAGGCCCCACCCAGAGCAGACCCATGTGTCCCCGGGGCCTGGAGGGAAAACACCCCCAACCCTGCAAGCAGCCAGGGGTCCACCCCCCCTCTCCCAGGTGCCCCAGGGCCTTTCGGGCCCCCGGCCACCACGTGGCCCTCACCATGCCCTCCATGCCATGGGGCAGCAGCAGTACGATGCCATTGTGCCGCACCCACTTGGCCTGGCCAGTGCTGATGAACTGGTCAATGATGCACTGGGCCGTGTTGTGGAAGTCACCGAACTGAGCCTCCCAGAGGACCAGGGCATTGGGGCTGGCCATGGCATAGCCCAACTCAAAGCCTAAACAGAAGACACAGAGAGGCCACCGCACACTGTCACCAAGTGGCAGTGGCTCCGGTCAAGCCCAGCCCTTGTTCATACACTCTCCCTGCCTCCACCCATCCTTCCCAGCAGGCCAGTAAAAGCCAGCAGACTCCTTGGGGCTCAAAGGCCAGAATCTTCCTTCCTGGCAGCTGACAATATGCCCAGAGATGCCACCCTCAGCCCCAACCTCACGTATGGCCAGGTTTAGCCTTATCTAGACCTGAAGCCAAGTCCAAAGATACCCTGGGGAGGCAGCAGGAGTCATCTGCCAAGAGGAATCCCCCAAAATATGTACAGTGCCGCAGAGGGGAAGGGATGGGGTGGGGGGCTGCTCTCTGCAGGGTTCCTGCTTCTGGGAGGAGGCAGTAAGGGAGGAAGCAGGCCAGCTAAAGGTCAAGCCAAGGAAGAAAGAGTACAGGGGACACAGTCCTGGGAGCCCAGAGCCTAGGGAGGGGCTCTTGAGATAGAGCTGCTAGGTGGTCATGGTCAAAACAATAAACATAGGACAGCATGGGGTGCAAGACCCTCTCTGGTCCCCAGGCATCGCAGGGCCTGCCTGACCTGCAGGCAGAGTTCTGACCCACCCAGGACTCCATACTCTGAGAGGGAGCTGTTGCACACAGTGTAGGGGGCCTGGTCAGGCCAAAGGTGGTTCATGGGGACACACGTCCTCCGGTCAACTTCCTGGTCATGGAGAACATGGTGCCGGTGACTGGAGAGAGACAGATGGGGAAGGGATGGAGGGCAGGTGGATTACCACCTGTTCACCCAGAGCGGGTGGACCAGGCAGCAGGAGGCAGGCAAGCCTCTGTCACTGTGCCAGGAAACCTGACAGAATGCCAGAGGACAGCGACACCAAGAAGTCCCTGGGAAGCCAGAGCAATCTGGTCTCTCCTCCAGGTAGCCTCCCTTCCCAGTGGTAATCCCACGGGGTCAGAGAGGTGGCCAAGCAGCCCTCTGATGACTTGACCCAAGAGCAAGGGCTGGAGAGGCTGATGGGGCTACCTGTGATTACCCCAGCCACATAAGGCCTCCCCAGACATGGTCCAGGAAAAGGAGGAAGAGCCAGCTCCACTCCAGAGCTCTTGGGCTGATTCTGGGAGACCCCAGGCACAGATAAGCTCTCAGCAATCCTGTGGGGTCGACGAGGACAAGGCTAATGCCCACGGGGCCCCAGCGCCCAGAGACCACTCTCCCCCCCTCACCTGAACGTGCCCCTCTCCACATCCTGCCCGCTAAGCCGCACGTGGATGCCCTCCTTGAGCAAGGAGCCGAAGGCCATGTACTCTGCCAGTGCCCAGTCCACCGTCCGTGTCTTGGTCATGTCCGCACGGCCCCGCAGGATTCGAGAGAGGCCTGCAGGAATGAACAGCCAGCCTGAGAGATGCAGGGGCTTGGCCACCCCAGCCGGGGGGTGTATATGTACTCAGTGTACACCGTCCCACAGAGCAGGGCCTTGGCAGATCACAGGGAACCCAATGCCAGGCAGCCCTCCTCTGGCACCCCCACTCCATGAGCAGGCCTGGGCCCACCATCCCCCCACCACCAACGTCCCTCCCTTCGGGAAGAAGGAACAAGCATCACTAAGTGAGCATCTGCCACATGCAGACACTGTGTGCACTGAGTCAGGAACATTCCTCATAGGTCACCTGCCACAGAATGGTGCTGACTGTGCCCACTCCCCAGATGAGGAGACTGAGGCTCAGAAGAGGAAATTAATTCACGCATGACCACACCACTATAGAGATGTTTGGATTTGAGCCCAGGCACCCAGCCCAAGCGGGGCTCCTGTGGCCCTACACCTGTACAGGCCCCATGTGACGTGCACACCGAGCAGGCACCCCAAGACGCGTGGGCCACCTTGCACATGGTGGAGGAATCCCACAGGCCGGGCAGGGGGTATGCAGGCACCCCACGCCACCCCGGGGGCCCTCCAGGCTGCCCAGCCAAGACGCACAGCCAGCACCCACCTACTAGCCTAGGTTCACCAGGAGCGGCAGGCTCGCCCGCTCTCATCCATCCAGACCACCAGTAGCCCCAGCACTCCTGCCCATCCCCACATTCCAGACCCAAGCAGTCCCTCCACGGAAGCCCCTGCTTCCCTGCTCTCCTTCTGTTCGACCCACAGACAACCCCAGCGAAGGCACTGGGAAAATCCAAGGTGCCCAACGTAAGCCTCGGTCACTGGCACCCAGCAGGGAGCATGGCTTCCCCACCTGCCCGCCCTGAGTCCTCTCACTGTGGTGTGAGGGCACACCTCTCACTACTATCGTGGGCACCTCACAAGAGTGCCAGAGAGGCTCCAAGAGCTCAGCTGACCTGCCAACCACCAAGCGGGGACACAAACCAGGCCTCCCGACCCTGAGCGCCATCTCCCATGGGACACACGCTGGAGCCTGCACAGCAGCCTCACCGGTGTGGATCTGGAAGTCCTCCACGGGCACGGAGCTGGCCACTTCTCCAATGTGGGTCAGGACGTCCTCGGGAATGCCTGTGGCTGTGCACGTCATGCTCTTGGGCTCCCCGTCCACATTGAAGAAGCCTGAGAGGGCAGAGACTCTGTGTGCTTTTGGGTGGTGGTCAGGCCTCAGATCCCCTGGTCAGCCTGCCTTCCCAGGACTCAGGGGCCCACCTCTTCCTTAATCCCAACTGCACTCAAACCCTGACCCACCCTCAGGACCTGTGAGGGCTGACAGCCACAGCTCCAGCTCCTACACCAACCCATCATCTTCCCCTGGGCCCCTGTGGGGGCTGCTCCCTGGGCCCAGAGTCACAGCCATCTAGCTGCACCCCACGGAGGCTCTCTGAGCACCCTCCCCCAGGCTCTCTCCACTTTGGCATGCACCTGCTTTGGCTCAGCCCTCCCTTCCCAGCAAACAGCTGGTTGCATATGCTCCCAGGGCAATGCCATCTCTCCTGTATCCCGACCCATCCCCACCTGCAGGAATCAGCCCCCCCCCAGCCTCAGGAGTCTCAGGGATGGAGCCCACAGCCTCTGGGTTGGGCCATGACCGCTCTCACCCAGGACCACCGCAGTCCGGGTCCCAGGCCCCGGTGAATCACTCTCAGCCACACACCACTCACTCACAGGGCCAGGGGGAACTCACCAGGCCAGGGGGAGTCCAGCCAGTGCTTTATATGCAGGATCTTTTTATCCTTGGACCTGCCATATGCCTCCTCACAGATCCGGTCGTATTTGGCGATTTCTTCCTGAAATCAGGGTGAATGCAAGGATTAAGGCAGTGATGGGCTGGATAGCCAGAGGCTGGATCAACCTGGACTCTAAGCCCTGGTCCCCTACACCACATTCTAGAACGATCTGTCTGCTGGCCTGCAGGGACCCTGTGGCCAGGGGCTAAAGTCTCAGAGCTCAGGGGGATCCCTCCTGCTCAGCAAGGGACTTGGAGGAGGCTCAGAAAAAGACTCACAGTGCTTGCTCTCAGAGCTCTCTCAAAGCAGGAGGACCAATGGATCCATAGATAACTGTGGGGACAAACCCAGCTCAGGGCTGCCTCCTGCAGGAAGCCTTCCTGGACTCCTGCCTGAGGCTGAGCTTCCCCCACATGGCAACATTCACTGTCCCACCAGGCTGTAAATGTCTTTGGTTCTCTGTCTCCCTGACAACTAGGGGCTGTTGGGGACAAAGACCATATTGGCTACTTCTTGAAATCATTGCCAACACCAGCAACTACTCCAGGATCCCGGCTCTGCCGGAGGCTTATCTCAGGCGTCCATCAGCCTGCCTGCCCACCTCGAACTCTTGCAGGGTGACTGTGCCCTCAGCAATGAGCTTGTCTGCGTACTTCTTCAGCACAGGCACCTGTCTGTGGATCTGCTTGTACATGAGCGGCTGCGTGAACATGGGCTCGTCCATCTCATTGTGGCCACGCCGGCGGTAACAGACCTGCAAGGACAGCGTGCAGAGGGGCTCAGTCCCTGCCCCCGGGCCGTGCAGACCTAGTCACTGCATGACAGGGGGTGGGGCAGCTGGCAGGACACACCCTTCCAGGCCCCTGAAAGCCCCCCCACTACCACGTATCACGGAAAGCCCCACCTCCAAGCCTTTGCACAGACTCTCTCGGTGGCACTAAACCTTCCAGCCGGGAAGCACTCCCCGCCCTCACCGCCGAAGACACTGCAGACCTGGCCCACTTGGCCACACACACCGCCTCCCCCCAACCCTGGTCTCAGCGCCAAACCCACCAAGTCCACCACAACATCTTTATTGAACGTGTTCCTCCACTCGGCTGCCACACTGCACACGTATATCACGGCCTCTGGGTCATCTGCGTTCACGTGGAAGATAGGCGCGTTGACCACACGGGCCACATCGGTGGGGTATGGCGAGGAGCGGGCCATGCGGGGGTCTGTGGTGAAGCCAATCTGCAGAAGCAGGAGGAATGGACAGCGCCTCTGGAGAGCGAGACAGGCACTGCCTGCCTGGGAGACCGGCGGGTCCAGAAAATGGGGGGGATCTCTGCCTCGAGGTTCGTTCGCTGCGATCAGGAGGTACACGGCACAGGAGGGGGGAGAATAAATGGCCCCTCGATCAGGCACAGCAGCAGGTCCTACGGCGATGGCAGCAACACCAAGGAAATCATGCCTGCTCTTTTTTCCTACATTTCCTACAGTGGAAGTAAGAGCACAGGCCTGGCTAACTGCCAGTCCCATCAGCTTCTATGCGTGCAATGCTAAGCCAGGTACTCAAATCCCCAAAGCCTCAGTTTCCTCATCTGTTAAAAGGGCTCATTAAATACTACCTCACAGGGTTATCCTGTGAAAATTAAATGACTTAATGCAAATAAAGCAATTATCCCAGGGCTTTATAGGCTCAGAAGAGCTATTAGTAAGCATAGCTGCCCGACGAGCAAAGGCCTGTGACAGTTGTGTTCTAAGACTGACTGGTTCCTAGAGAGCTAACAGTAGCATCTAGTTTCACGTCCAGCGTCTGTGCTAGTTACGCCTGTATGCCTTCGTCCTTACAACGTTCTCCATGGTGTGTATATATATTTACATGTACACGTATAAAGACACACACCAATTTCATAGACCAGGCTGGGGAGAGCAGGGATCCTGCCTGAAGTCACACGCCGGGAAGTGGCAGAGCTTTGGGATTAAAACCAGGATCATCTCGGGGCACCTGGGTGGCTCAGTCGGTTAAGTGTCAGACTCTTCGTCTCAGCTCAGGTCAAGATCTCAGGTGAGACTGAGCCCTGCATAGGGCTCCGTGATCAGCACAGAGTCTGCTTGTCCCTCTCCCTCTGCTCCTCCTCCCACTCACTCTCGTACGCACGCTCTCTCTCTCGAATAAATAAAATCTTAAACAAACAAAAAAACAAAACCACCAGGATCATCTCACACTTCCCCCGGAAGTGCTACCTGGAATTTAGGAATGGGGGACACTGCCGAGGCCCGCCAGGCAGCCCAGGTCCTCACCTGGTTGTTGACAACCACGTGCACAGTACCATTGGTGGTGTAAGAGGGCAGGTCACTCAGGTGGAAGGTCTCATACACCACACCTTGGCCAGCGAAGGCAGCATCCCCATGAACCAGGATGGACATGACCTGCAGGGCAGGATGTGAGCCAGGAGGAGCCTGAGCCTGTGCAGCCCAGCTCTGCGCCCTACAGTGCGAAGATCCAAGCCCTATTCCTCAGAGCCCAGTCCTCCTAGCCCACCCCTCACAGCCCACCCCTCACAGCCCAGTCCTCACAGCCCAGTCCTCCTAGCCCACCCCTCACAGCCCACCCCTCACAGCCCAGTCCTCCTAGCCCACCCCTCACAGCCCACCCTCACAGCCCAGTCCTCACAGCCCTCCCTCAGAACCCATGCCTCACAGCCCTCCCTCAGAACCCACGCCTCACAGCCCAGTCCTCACAGCCCACCCTCATAGCCCAACCTCACAGCCCTCCCTCAGAACCCACGCCTCACAGCCCTCCCTCAGAATCCACCCCTCACAGCCCTCCCTCAGAACCCACGCCTCACAGCCCTCCCTCAGAACCCACGCCTCACAGCCCTCCCTCAGAACCCACCCCTCACAGCCCTCCCTCAGAACCCACCCCTCACAGCCCAGTCCTCACAGCCCACCCCTCACAGCCCTCCCTCAGAATCCACCCCTCACAGCCCTCCCTCAGAATCCACGCCTCACAGCCCTCCCTCAGAATCCACGCCTCACAGCCCTCCCTCACAGCCCACCCCTCACAGCCCTCCCTCAGAACCCACGTCTCACAGCCCTCCCTCACAGCCCACCCCTCACAGCCCTCCCTCAGAACCCACGTCTCACAGCCCAGTCCTCACAGCCCACCCCTCACAGCCCTCCCTCAGAACCCACGTCTCACAGCCCTCCCTCAGAACCCACCCCTCACAGCCCACCCTCAGAACCCACGCCTCACAGCCCAGTCCTCACAGCCCACCCCTCACAGCCCACCCTCAGAACCCACGCCTCACAGCCCTCCCTCAGAACCCATCCCTCATAGCCCACCTCAGAGCCCAACCTCACAGCCCTCCCTCAGAGCCCAGTCCTCACAGCCCACCCCTCAGAGACTATTACTCTCTCAGAGTTCAGCCCTCAAAGCCCATTCCTCAGAGCCCCGCGCTCAGATGCAGCCCCTCAGGGCGCACCCCCTTAGGTGAATTCACCTTCTTGCCCTGGGCATCCCCTCGGTAGAACTGCTCTGCCTTCGTCTTTCCCTGCACCACAGGGTCCACGGCTTCCAGGTGGGAAGGGTTGGCCACGAGGGACAAAGTGATATTTCTGTTGGTGACCCGGTTGATCCTCTCATGGTACATGCCGAGGTGATATTTGACGTCTCCAGAGCCCTGAAGGTTGAGGTGGGCGATGAGGAACCCAGCCCTCACGTCGCAGACAGGCAGACAAGTAGACATGCAAGCCCACAGTGGGGCTGGGACATCCCTGGGATCCTGCTCCCTGGGAAGGCTGTGCTATTCCTGCCCCACACCCTCTTCTTGCCCTCCCACCCCTACACACTACCCCTCCTTGAGAAAGGCAGGCAAGTTCCCCTGCCTTGGCTCGGAATCCAGCCAAGCTCCCTCTTCAGAGTCCCTCGACATTATCAACTACCGTCCTCAGCATTAATGACAGTGCAAGCAGAGAAACGAAGGTGCTGTTAAGAACAGCGGCGTGGCCTCTGGGCAAATACTGGAGCTGAACCCGTACCTAATCCCTTACACCAAAGAAACCAATAATGCATAGAAGACGGTGAAGCCATAGTATAACAGAGAAAAACAACATATATTTTATGATCTTGGAGTAGGGAAGGCCCTTCCAAACAACGTACAGACCTCAGAAGCCATAAAAAGTAAGGCAGCTAAAATTTAATAAATCTGCCGGGGTGGGGGGAAGCAAACCCACGCACCGTGTTGGGGGGAAAAATCAAGCTGAGAAAAACATAAGACAACTGCAGGCAAAGGGCTAACACCCTCAATATATGACATTTTCACAAATCAGTAAGTCAAAGCCGCAAATCCCGTAGAAAAACGAGCAAAAGCCATGAAGAGGAATTTAGAGAAAAGGAAATGTACATGGCTTAAAAATATGCAAAAAGATACTCGATTAACTTCATAACAAAGAAAGATGTTAAAATGCAATCATTTTTGCATCTGTCATATTGACAAAGACAGAAAGATTTGGCAGAGTAAGGGAGGACAAGGACCCGGGACCCTCACATGTGCTGGGGGTGGGCTCACTGGCATCCTCAAGCTCTCTGGGGGGAAGTTAGTCTGGCCACTGCATCTCTCAGACCCCATCTAACAAGGTACTCACACATGTGTGCAAGGAAACTCATTCAGCAGCTTAATGCCCTTCGACTGGGGGGCGTAACCCAGTGGCACGCTCAAAGCTCAGGGAGCGCCCGTGTGCCGCATGAAGCAGCGACAGCTCGTTCAGTGAAAACTGCGAGGTGCCGAGTGCTGTCACAAGCGGCTCCCCTGGCCTTTTACAAACAGGACTGTACCGGACAGATCTGTGTGTCTGGACCTGTGTGGAACACTTCTGGAAGTACACACCTTAACACAAACAAAAACTGGGCACAGAGGAGCCTCTGAAGAGCAGGCAAGGGGTCTCACGAGGAGAACTTATTCTCACCGCGTACACTTTTTTTAACAATGCTCATATTTCTTTTTTAATTAAAAAAAATAGTAAATACTTTTTTTATGACCAGGCTTCACACAGTTCACACACATCATCTCTTTGATTCCTCACAATGATCCTGGGGCAGGGGTTTTCATCCCCATTTTACAGAAGAACAAACTGAGGCCGGGAGAGATGAAGGGGCCTTTAGGGCGAGTGCTCTGATCTCTGATAAGCAAAACGAACAGCATGTTGGGGAGATTCTGGGCCGGAAGCGAGCAGATGTGGATTCTAGTCCTGCTCTGCCTAATGTACCAGACGACCTTGGAGCAGCCATTTACTGCGGTTCAGTTTACCAAACCAAGCACCTGCGCCGGGTGCTGGAGCTTCGGGGATGAGGTCCCTGCCCTCATCCTGCTACCAGCCTACAGAGGAAAACAGACACACATGTGTGCACAGGCTGGAGAAGGCCAGAAGACAGATGGTACTGAGCGGAAAAAGGGTACAGAGGAGGGAGTGATGGGCTTGCTGCCTCGAGGACCAGGACAGCCACCCAAAGGGGAGTCAGGCAGGGCTGTGAAAGAGGCAAAGAGCAGAGAAGACAGGAAGGCCATCTGTGCTCAGGCCCAGCGTGAGTGAAGGCATTAGGGCATGAGACGTGCTTAACATATGTGCAGACCAGGAACAGGGGTGTGAGCAGAGAAGTGGTTCCTCTGCTCCGCAATGGGCACAGGAAGCTGTTCCGGTCTCCCAAGGCTGTCCTGAGCAAACCAATGAGTGAAGAGACCCTTCTGGGCTGGTTGACAGGACCTTGTGTACAGAGTCAGGTCACGCAGCTAAAGTAAATGCCTTTAGGCCCTTCCCTGCACCTCTCCAGGCCTCAGTTTCCCGAGCTGAAAATAAGGAGGTTGGTCCAGATTACCTGAGGGCTTTCCTAGCTGCCAGAGATGACAGCACCCAGTCTAAAACACCTTCGTGACCTCACACAAACATACCCATTTTTCTCCCACTTTTCTGCAGATCCATCCATCTCCAGGTCTGCTTGAGCCTGGTCCAGCCCCTCCCTAGTCCACCTCCCAAATATCTGGGACCAGGGCTTGGCACCTACCTCGTCTGCCGCCTCCAGCTTAGGGTCAAACTGGCAGAAGATCTGCTCCAGGTCCTTGCGGATCACGTTGGCCAGCACATTCAGCCTGCCCCTGGAGCCACAGGTGGTCAGACACAGGCCACCTCCCCCCACAGGCCCCAGCGTCCCCACACTCCTGCCCTCCGGGGCCTATCAGAATTACCATGGGGGTCAGGGGAACCCTCCCCGTACAGTCCAAGGGAGGCCAACCCTTACACCCTGTCTCAATCTACAAGGCAGGGGAGTGGTTCTAGCCGGCCAGCTCCCCCAGAAACCCCTGTACATCTCACTCAGACTCTGGAGGCCCTCATAAGCAGAAGCCACCCAGCCTCATGGAAGGATGCACATGCCTCCACTCCCCCACACGCCCCTACCTCCCTGCCCCCCATCTCCGCACCACCACCGCCCCAGAAGCTGAGCCTAACCCAGTACCTCAACCCCAATCTGCTAATGCATCACAGCTGCTCATACATGACTCCTGGCTCAGCCAGCAGTGTCTTGCAGCAGGACAGGGAAGAGGGGATTGGACTGATCCCAAGGTCAGGAGTTACCAGGGGACCTGTCCAGGGGAGCTGAGGTCTAAGGGTAGGGGTAGGAAAGCAGCCAGAGACCAGGGACTCTCTAGTCCAGCTTGGACTTCCCATCAGGATGCAGTTTATTCAGGGGTGGGCGCCAGGCTGATCAGGGCACAGGGGAAGACTCAGAACTCACCCCCCATAGCCCAGGCCTGCACACACCCTGGCCCAACATCCAGCTCCACATGGCCCTGTGACAGAAGGGCAGCCCTCTTCCAGGTGAGCCTCACCTATGTTCTGTGGGGGTAGAGCTATGAGGCCAAAGGAGCTAAATGAACAACCCTCAGCTCCTCTGGGCAAAGTCCTCCAGCCTTAAACCCTCCCCCCACCCCCAACTATGGCGGCCTGGCCTGGAACAGCCCTTTGGCTCCCAGAGCCCTCCTCAGGCTGGGAGCCTGCCCAGCACCACCATACAGTCCCAGAGCTGCCCCTGACTGCCCAGAGCCATCCTCCCCGAGATCCACTGAAGCCACGTGTGTGGGATCGCACAGCACTGGGCCAGCTCTGCCTGACCCTCTGACAAGACACTGGGCATTTCTGGGCCCCTCAGAGCAAGGAGCTGTGACAGACAACCCAGGCTCCTGGCAGGCCGGCCCACAGGATGGGGACCCTCTCACACTGCATCTGGATGCAGTCCGGGACTGGTTCACCCGTGAGCAGATGCAAACGGTCACAAGAAATGCTGGGGCTCTGCCTCCGAGACTGCTCAGCATGTCCTCTTACACCCCGTTCCACAGGAGCCCTGGCCACCCTGACTCTGCCCCCAGGCTGTATTCTTCACTAGTCTACAGGCTCCAGCTCAGAGGCTAGTACCCGGCTGCGAGGCCAGCCTTTCAAGTCCATCAAGGTCTCAGGGAGACTGCGGTCAGCTTGTAGCCGGGGGAAAAACCCTCAGCTCACCCCCAGAGATCCCCCCTCCAGGGGATGCCAATGAAGGCCACCTGCCCAGGCCCTGCCCTCACTTCCCTGGGGCACGCCCCTCCACAGGAACCTCAAGAAGCAAGATACACCCCTTTTCTGAAATTTTGGCCCTCCTGGGGACGGTGGCAACATGGGGAGAGAGAAAGTAAGTCTGAGCAAACATGGTTAGTCCCCGCCTCCATGTGCCTTTGGCCAAGTGCCTAACTCTTCGTGATGAGCAGACCCTAGGGCTGGGGGACTGAGAACTTTCTAGGCCATCCTACCTCTACCCCCAGGTTCCACCCAAACCCCTGCTCTGATTTTCATCCTCTCCCTTCCACCTCATTCTGCTGGGCCTGGAGAATAGACAGGCTGTGGAGGAGCAGAAAGGGGGCCCACCTGTGTGGCATCCCAAGGATGACATTCTCGATCCCCATCTCACTGGACTTGTCGATGATGGTCTTGAGGGCGGGAATCATGACCTCACAGCCCTCCAGGCCAAATCGCTTCTCGGAGGACCACTTCCGGGCCAGGAAGTCTTCAAATCTGCATGGGGAGAGGAGAAGGGAGAGGATGGAGGGGCTGGGGCTCACAGGGGCTATTCATGAGGGCCAGAGCCAGATGCCCGGGACAGAGGAAGCTGCGAAGTCACCTCCCAGTGCGTAATCAGGACCTGCCACCAATATCCATCAACAATGAGCGTAGGTCAGAGGACCCAGCCTAACCAAAGACCTCTGCCTCACCCAAATCCAGTTATCACCCTCTCTCCCCCTCCCCCTGCTCCCAACCCAGCATCCTGCACACACACACACACACACAACACAAGGCTGCCTCTCCACACCCCAAAGACCCCTTCACCACTCAATTCATATTCCAGCCTGCGCCTCACCACCAGGGATCCATTCCGCACCCAGCAGCTGAGCCCCATGCTCGTCTCGGCCCCTGCGGCCCTGGTCTACCCAGCTTCGGATGGCCGGTGGGCAGAGCCAGGGGGAGTCCCACCTGCAGGGAGGCGCTGCTACACTCACTCCACGTGGGGACAGCTTTCTGTCCAAACATTCCCACGGCCACTTTCTGCCACTTCTGCCCCTGCCGTCATGTTCCCCTGGAGCCCGTCCCGGCCCACCGGCCCCCGTGCTGCTCCTACGGGCTTCCCCAAGGCCAGGGGATGAGGCCCATCCCGTCCTGACTCCCCCTGCCACTGATCCTAGTTTCTTGGCCAGGGCCTGGGACATCTCGTACAGCTCTGGAGCAGCCCCTCCAACCACTGCAGCCATCCAGGGTGGTGCTGAGGGCCTGACCTCATGGAGCGCACCAGCCGGGCCAGCAGGGTCCGCTTCTCCTCACTGGAGAACTGCATCACGCCGGGCGTCTCGAACTTCCGCCGGATCCACTGGCACTGCTCCACATCATTGATGAACATGAACTCCAGGCCGATGTGCTGGCAGTAGGTGCTCTGGGGGAACAGTAAGGATCGCACAAGGAGCCGGGAAGAGGGACAACGTCCTGAAAAGGCAGCACCCTCCTTCCCTCTCGCACGCTCCAGAGAGTGCCAGCAAGGGTTCCTGACACACCTGCCCGTGCTCACCTCCAGGCGCCGGATGATCTCCCGCAGAGACAGGGTATGTTCAGAACCCCCGATGAAGGTGGTCGTGGGCAGCTGGAACTCCTTATCTAGGTCAGCCTCCCGCAGGTCATAGAAGGCTGAGGAGGCGCACACAGCCCAGGTAGCAGAGGGGAGGCGGGAGGGGTCAGGCCCAGGTGGGGCCCGGCAGTATCCCCAGACCTTCCAACAGTGTCCCCGGCACCCTCCCACCAGCTCTAGCCTAAAGTTCAAGGACTCTGTCTGCAGGGTCCAGGGAGGGTGAAAGTCAGAGCCCAGCCTGTACCGCAGGTGGGGGGGAAGGGGGGGCCTTGGACAAGTCTCGAGCTTGCTGAGCACGGTGCGCCAGCTAGGGAAGAAGGGGAGACAGCACAGTGAGGCAGATGGGCAAAGCTGAAAAGAAAGCCGCTAGGGCTGATGGCTGGTCCCCAGGCCTAGAGGCAAGTCAGCCCCAGAACCCCTCACTGGGCCACAGGCACCAGCTGGCTCGGGTGCTGGCGGAGCAGCAGGAACGCTCACCCAATTTATCGATGGTTGTGATTAAGTCTGAGGGCACAAAGGAGTCCAGGTCTGCATCCAGAATGCCCAGGGGGTCCAGTTGGGCCACATGGTGGCCCCGGATCTGGGAGAAAGGGAAAAAGGTTAGGGCCAGGCTGGGACACAGATGGACAGACCCTCACCCAAAGCCACGTTCTGGGCACTGGCCCCTGACTTCCCACTTCCGAATCTCAACTTTCTACATAGCTCCAGCACCCAGCCAGTGCACAGTGCCGATGCCACGAGCACGAAGGTGGCAGGAGCTCAAATCCGTTTAGAAGCACAACATGCAGCTTACAAAAATAAGGATGCACACGTAAAAGGATTAGCTATAGTTGTATTGGCAGTCACAAAATTCTAGAAACTTCCCAAATGTCCATCAAGAGCAGGCTGGCATATGAATATGGGAAATCCACACAGGGAAGTACTATAGAGCTGTTAAGAGTAATTTAAAAAATTCCTATCTGCTGCAATGAGGTAATCTCCACAAAATACTGTTCAGTGAAAAAGCAAACTGTAGAAAAGTCTGTGTGGCAAACTCTCCATTATCTAAGAGGAGATTCAAGTAAATATAAATGCATATATTTGTATGTATACAAATAAATATATGCATTAGAAGAATATATCATAAAATAAGAAAAACTATTATCTGTGGAAAAAGGACAAAACAGGGTACAATGCCAGGGCTAGAAGCTAGACTTTTAAGAATACATTTTGCTTTGAAGATTTGATTTTGGAATCTTGCAAATATTTTATACCACTATAAAACAAAATTAATTTTAAAAAATTAATATAGAACAAAACAAATGAATTCATGCATCCATTTGGTCATATAACTATGCAGTTGACTAACAGAATATCCCCAGAAGGCAAATAGAAAGAAAAAAAATATTATAAATTCATTTCTATTACCAATCAGTAGTGGTAGTATTAGAGTTATATTGGTTTTTTTTTAAGATTTTATTTATTTATTCGACAGAGATAGAGACAGCCAGCGAGAGAAGGAACACAAGCAGGGGGAGTGGGAGAGGAAGAAGCAGGCTCATAGCAGAGGAGCCTGATGTGGGGCTCGATCCCATAACGCCCTAAGCTGAAGGCAGACACTTAACCGCTGTGCCACCCAGGCGCCCCTAGAGTTATATTGTAAAACTGCAGTGTGTAGACTGTGGGAAAATCAAGCAAGTCATTGTACTGATGTCTGTGGGAACCTCTACTTTGGGCATCTTTAAAAGAAGACAGTGACATAAGATTAATGAGGACAAGAACGAACCCTACATCCTGTGTCTGAAGTATGTGGAAGGATCAATATAAACCCATAAATGTGTTATCTTTAAAAAACAGTATATTATTTCCTGGCTCTAAACATGGAAAGGTCCCGGAAGTCCCAACCAGACCATAGCAGGGACACTCCGGGCACTCCCTGAAGACCTGGCTGGTCCAGGGCTGGCCAGAAATGCACAAGACGCGCTCGGAGCCTCCTGTACACCAGAGAGCAAAGGGGTGCTCGAACACTGCCGGGGCAGGGAACAAGGACACATTCGGACAATGGGAAGGATGGGATCTACAACAGATTAAAACTCATCAAATAGGTTTAAATTCATACATTTATATCATACTAAAAGAAGAAAAACCTTCATGGACCATCTTTGGAGGATACCTCACACTTTTGAAAATCAGCCAATAAAAAGAAAAATCAAGCACTGATCCTGCCTTTCCCATACAATTTGTACCTCAGGATAAATGCGGTTAACAAAGTAAGTTTTTCCTGATGGAAGCATTCCACGTAATAAACAAAGGAAGGTAGAAATAGATTATCGCCCTTTTTACCACTCCTAATGAATTAATGTGTCCAGGAAATAATCATCCAAGCTGCTAACTGATGAAGTACCCATCACCACCAGGAAGCTGATTTTGAAACCAAAAAAATCAGATCTATATTGGATAAAGCTTCTAGATGTAATTACCAATTTACAGAAATTACACGGGACAAAGGGACAGATGAAGTGACACCATGGGGATGCAATCAGCAAAACCCAGACTCAGGAAAACTCTACAGCACAAACAACCTGGTTTCTTACACACACAGGAAGGAAGGAAGGAAGGAAGGAAGGAAGGAAGGAAGGAAGGGAGGAAGGGAAGGGAGGGAGGGAGGGAGGGGAGGGAGGAAGGAAGGGAGGGAGGAAGGAAGGGAGGAAGGAAGGGAGGAAGGAAGGAAGGAAGGAAGGAAGGAAGGAAGGAAGGAAGGAGGGAGGGAGGGAGGGAGGGAGGGAGGGAAGGGAGGGAGGGAGGGAGGGAGGAAGGAAGGAAGGAAGGGAGGAAGGAAGGAAGGGGAACACATACACAAAACCACAGAGGAAGCTGTAGAGCACAAGAGACTTAAGAACCATATCAGCTTAGCACAACCTATGGCCTTGTTTGGATCCTGATTCATTCAAGCAGTAAAATCATAAGACAAACAGGCAAACGTGAATACCACCTGGATATCTGATGACCTTAAGGATTATTGTTAACATTTTTAGGTGCGACAGTGCTATCACGGCACATTTTTAAAGAGCTTTTGTCTACAGAAATACGTGCTGAAATGTTCAACCCATGAAATGCTATGTCCGGGATTTGGTGCAAAATCATCGGCGGCCAGCAGGTGAGGGCCCGAGGTGGTAACAGATGAATCAAGACTGGCCCTCGACTAAAGGGGGTGGGATCTGCTACACAATTCTTCCAGCTCTTCTCTGTTTGAACATGTCCAGAATAGTAAGTGTGGGGCTTTTCCACTACTGTGTGTAGAGGAGTCAAACAAGAGCGCTCGCTCCTCCAGGGCTGCAAGGAGCTGCGGCCCGCCTGGTAGGAACTCACCCACATCAGGCACGGCCTTTGGCAGATTTTTACCCTACAAAACACAGTCACATGGCTGAACTCAGACACTACCCCCCTGGAAGGACTCTCCAGTGCTTCGTCTTGGCTAAAGAACAAAGAGCAGCTGAAGAGCTGGGAACTGAGCGGAGAGGACAAGGCCTTGAGGCAGCAGCATGAATGTTACCTTGTATTTAACGTGGAGTTTTATGTTCTTTGTTCTTGGTTTTCAAAGTAAATGGTTAGATCATTTTCTGAGTCTTTCAGCCAGCCAAGGAGAACAATTACTACTTTTTTTATTTGCAGGTGGCCCACAATCCGTAGGTCCTCAGGCCAGCAGGGAAGGCCAGTCCTGCCCACTGGTGCACAGGAAGGGCAGCTGCCACCCCAAAGAGTGCCTCGTTCAGAGACAAGTCGTCGTTTCCATTTGCTAAGGCCTCCCCCTCCCCTGGCTCCTGCCGTGGCTTGCTGCTCCTTCCCATGGAATCTGCCAAGGGCCCCGGAATGCCCTAGCCCTTCCTTCTGCATGTCTGCCTGACAAGTTGCTCTTATGAAATACTTTCTGCCACTGATTCCCAGAGATATCCCAAATGATTATACTTGTTATGGAGGGAACACCCAGAGCAGCCCTCCAATTAGTCCTGTTCAGTCAAGACCAAGAATATGGAACCTCATCAAGAGGCTTTGTCAGAGCGGGGGCCCAGCCTGGGGACCCAGCAGGGGAGAGCCGAAGTCTCCAGAACAGAGCAGCTGGTAGAGAACGAGCTCTTTACTGAACTATCCGTTCATTCATTCTGTAAACCCTAATTAAGCACCTGCTGTATATCAGTCCCAGTCCTCTTGTAATGCTCAGTCAAGAAGAGAAAACAGACATTAACAAGGGTCAATCTACTCGATTTTCATCCGATCTTTACCGAAATTGATTACTAAGTACTCTTCTAGGTGCTTGGGGCATAGTGGTATGTGAGACAGACAGCACTCCATGAGAAAGACCACAAACAAAATACCAGGGTTTGGTGAGCAATGTGAACGTTACATGACGAGTAATGGGAAGAGAGAGAGCCACCCACCAGAGGACTCAGGGAAGGGCTCTCTGGAAATGACACTGGAGCTGAGCCAGTCCCCTTCCAACAGCACGTGGCCACACGCTAGAAGCCAGTCCCGCCTCCAAGCCTGGGCCCTCCCAGCCACTCACCTGGTAGGCCCGGATCAGGGACTGCACAGCTAGGTGGTCCTCTACCAGCTTGCTGGTCTCGGTCCGACTCGAGACTGCTGGCCTGCTCTCGGGGAACCGTGGCTGAGTCGGGTCACAGGCGCCTTCCTCACTGGCTTTTCGGAAGAAGCTGTCCCAGTACTGGGCAGAGGCAGAAGCAAGAAAACAGTCAAGTCAGGGCCTGGAAAGAGAGGGGGGTGGCCCTGCCTGGGGGCCCCAGGCGGTATTGGGTGTTCCTTCACCACTATAGCTCTTAGGACCTTCCCAGGACTCTGCCGAGACCTCTTACAACTAGCCCAGGGTCCCCCAACCCAAAGCCCAGATCTCTTCAGTTCCCAGCTTGGAAGGGTGTTGGGAGAAGACTCTAACTTGTGACCCAGAGGCCTCAGATGTGAAAGGGGCTTCTACCCTGGGGAAACATCCCCTCACACACTGTGGGTCGGCAAGAGGGCAATTTGGCAAGCATGCCCTCAACATCTTCAATGAATGTAACTTTTGAACCAGCAATTACATTTTAGTAATTCACTCCACAGATGTACTTATGCAGGTGTGCCTGGATATACATACAAAGATGTTCCCTACAGGACTGTTTCTAAAAGTGACAACGAAGAAAAATATCTAGCGGCACCTGGCTGGCTCAGTTGGTAGAGCATGGGACTCTTGATCTTGGGGTTGTAAGTTTGAACCCCACGTTGGGTATAGGGATTACTTTAAAAAATAAATAAAT
This sequence comes from Ursus arctos, assembly GCF_023065955.2. Lineage (NCBI taxonomy): Eukaryota > Metazoa > Chordata > Mammalia > Carnivora > Ursidae > Ursus > Ursus arctos. Next base: position 38,651,176 of record NW_026623089.1, on the reverse strand, counting down.
AAATAAATAAAATCTTTTGGGGCGCCTGGATGGCTCAGTCGTTAAGCGTCTGCCTTCAGCTCAGGGCGTGATCCCGGGGTCCTGGGATCAAGCCCCACATCGGGCTCCCTGCTGGGAGCCTGCTTCTTCCTCTCCCACTCCCCTTGCTTGTGTTCCCCCTCTTGCTGGCTGTCTCTCTCTGTCAAATAAATAAATAAAATCTTTTTTTAAAAAAAATGAAGTATTTTAAAAAACTAATTAAAAAAATAAAAAATAAAAATAAAATCTTTTTAAAAAAACCTAAGTGGTGACCAATAGGAAACAGGTTAAACAAATGATGGTACATTTAGAGTCTAGAAGATTATACAGTCTTAAAAAAAAGAAGGGGCATTTATTACTATGGATCTAGAATATCCCCAAGATACGTGACTGCAAAGTGAACCACGCAGAAGAGGACGTGACTGCTACCGTTCTGTAGAAGCCAAAAGCAGACGTGCATAGGCACAAGCACCCCGTGTTCCAGCAGAACACAAGTGTTTTCTTCTCCACACCCCCATTCGAGAGAACCAGGCAGCACAAGCCCTCTGGAAAGCAATTTGGCAATGTCCGTCAAAATGATATACACAGAGCCTCTGTGACAACAATTCCACCTTGGGAATTGAGCCTGCAGATAGCGGCACGGACAAGGTGACAAATGGACTAAGTGATGCCCTGTGGCACTGGTTGTGACAGCCGGGGACTGGAAATGGGCAAGAGGTCTGTCAGTGGGGACAAGTGTGGACGGAACACTACGCAGCTGGAAAAAGGAACAATGAGGCTCTTGACGCGCGGACATGGAAAACCCTGGAGATGTGTGCTAATACGCTAAGGAAGAGAGCCTGGAGACGCTGTTTTTGTGTAAAGGGGGGAACTGACTTATGTTTGCAATAAATGTACCTAAAGAAACTCTCTGAAAGGATACAGAACAAGCTACGAATGAACTGAGGGACACACAGGTGGGAGCTGAGCAGACAGGGGATCAACTGGGAGGGAGACTTTTTACTATGTAACCCCACACTTTTTGAGTCATGTTATCACTTTCCTCCAAGGGCGAGTGAAGAGGGGGGGAGAGCAGCTACACGTCTCACTCCTTGGCCTGTCATCTGATTTTTTTTTTTTTTTTACCATCAGCAGGTATTTATCAGCTCGGTAACCTATATGAACACTTCTGGCCCCGACTACACAACAAAGAGCCCGCTGGCAACAGCACAGCATGACCAAGGGGGCAGCGGCGGGTCTCAGACCAGGCGTGGCTGAGCAGGACAGGACTGTGACTTCTCAGGCCAGACCACCACCTACCGGCGGTTCAGCAACAGGAAAGCAGCGGACTCTCCTCACCCAACACCAGGACAAGGCTTTTATAAACAGGGACGCTGGAGGAGCTGAGAGGCAAAGAAGCGTGCCCAAGAGCACACAGCAGGCAAGCCGCTTCTCCCCACGACGCCCTCCACAGCCCAGCTCCAGGAGCTTCCCTCCTGCATAGCAGGCAGGCAGGGGGTGCCGACCTTGTGCACGCTCTGGGGGTTTTCCAGCCAGGCGAAGTACATCTCCTCCATGTAACTGGAGCTGCCTCCACGTTTGCCACTTGGGAAGGTGGCCGGTGGCCCCGACGACCTGCTGCGCCAGTTGAACATCTGGATGTCATGTGGGGCCAGGAGCCTTGAGGCCTGCGCCCCAAGCCGGGAGGGCAACAGTCTCAGCTGACTCATTCTGGACACAAGCAATGAGGGAGAGGCATAAAACCACAGGGCCAGAACAAAGGCTCGGGCAGCCACAATTCACTCATGCGGCATTTGTTGGTTCTACTGGGCAGGCAGCCCCGGGCTTGGCACTGATGGGACAGAGGACAATGGGACAGTCTGCCAGCCCTCCCAGGGTCACTGCCTAGTGGGAGATCCCAGCTCAGTCAACTTCACCAACAGCTCTTCAGCATCCCTGAGCCCCAATCCTGCCATGCCCCGTGCACCCCAGCCCACACTCCCTCTCTGTTGTCCCCCTAACCCTGATAGACAGACGGGTACCACCCAGGCCCTCCCTCAGGGAGCACTCGGCCTAGGTCCTGGAGCCCACTCAGAGGGTCACAGGGCACGCGCAGGCAGTACACCCAAGAAAGAGTGCGCCGCATAGCTGGCCACCCTGGAACTCGAGCAAGGGAGTCCTTCAGGGGCTGGCGTGTGCCATGCGTGGCCAGGAAAAAGCCTGAAGATGGGTCTGGCGGAGCTGCGCTATCTCAGGTGGCCTATGGCACTGCTGGGTCTCTGGCCGCTGTGACCAGAAATGACCAGTGTCTTCCTCTGACTGCAAAACCAGCCCCGAGCACTCTCCCAGGCCAGAAAGCCAATGACACAGGCCTCAATGAGCCCACTTCAGAGTGGGGAAAACAGAGGCTCAGAGAAGGGAAGAGTACTGGGGAACAATGAAAGGCAGATCAGAAGCCTGGCCCCATGCGCAGCCCCTCAGCTCTCAGCGGCAGCCTCCTCTCCGGCTCTACCATCCCGCCCAGAGTCTACCTTCAGAGCCAACAGCTCAGGAGGTACATACGGGCTGGAAGCCTCCCCAGGCTGGAGAGGAACAGAACCTGCAGCTCATCTCATCCCCACTATGTCACCTGCCCTTTGCCAGGGAAAATTCCTAAATAACCAGTTTTAAATACTGCTTCTTCAACCACCACCACTCCCCCCCCCGCCCCCGCCCAACCAGAGGACAGTTCTGAGAGCCTGAGAGCCTCCTCCAATTCTGGCAAGCCCTGGGGCTCCCTATCCATGCCAGGTGTGGGTTGACAGGGCCCACTAAGGCCACCTTCTCCTATGCAGGATTTGTAAAGTAGGACCTCTGTTTCCCTACTTCCACTCCCACAACAGTGAGCAGAGGCCCCTCCTCTGCTCTAGCCCAGGACTGCCTGGACTCAGAACAGCATCCCCTGAATCCTCATTAACACCCTTCTTCCCAGAGAATCCCAGCCTGTAAGGAGGGTGCAGCACCAGAGCCACCCCATCACAGGCCACGTACACAGGAGGAGCCTGCTTCCCCTTACACAACTCATCCCAGAAAACATGCCTTCCGGGGCGCAACCAGCTCCCAGGTCCTACCTAGCCCTGAGCCAATACCCCCAGACAGGGCTCCCCAACCCTACCCCTGCCCTTAGCTTAACCAGAAGTATCTGGCTCCCTTCTACAAGCCCTTCCAGCCTGCTTCCTCCCCCTCTCCCTCCAAACTCACATGAGGCAGAGAGAAGGGGGTGGTCTTCTCAAGGGGGGGAAAGTAGGCTCCTCCGGGAAACCAGCAGGAAATCTAAACAGAGTAAAATTAAAAAGCAAAAATATAGTCCAGTGAAGGGAGGAAGAGGGTGGGTTCAGATGGAACTTAAGCCCACAGTGCCCCAAGCTTCCCACATGCTCAACCCCTCAAGCTTCGGGCTGCTAGCCCAGGCCCACCAGCCGATGATTCCACGCTCCACAGCAAGGGCCACTAGGGACTGGGTCTCCCTGGAAGAAGGCCTGGGCTCTGGGATCAGAGTGCCCGGGTCCCAATCCCTGCTCTACCTCTGACTGTCCCTGGGCAAATATAAGTATAGGGCTGACCTGGCCCATATGGCCAGAGGCAATGAGGGAGAGCCATAGGACATACTGGCCTAGAACATCAGAAGGATCCAAACAAGCCAGGAAGCTCCATCATCCCCATTCTAAAGCAAAGGAAACCAGACACCAAGACCATCCACTGCGAGGATAAAAGTTAAGAGCACACCGTCTGTGAACACTGATTCTGTGTTCACTTAACCCTCTCAACAATCCCAAGTGGTGGGCCTTTAGAGTAGCCCCACATTATAAAAGGGACACTGAGGCACCGAAAGACTAAGCTGGCGAGTGATGGGGCTCTGTGTGGCTCCAGAACCTGGGCCCTCCTCACTGCAGAGTCAAGATGTAAACCCAGATTTCCCTTAACATGTGCTTGCCCATAGCCGCAGCCAGACATGCACTCCCTGCCAGCACCCACCCCCACGCCCACCCCCACAGGGGAATGGGATGGCTTGGGGTGGCAGGGACAAAGTCTGGCTGTGTCCAGAGTGGCCTAGTGCAGGAACACTGTGTTTGACAAACACTGAATGGTCTGGAGCGGCTGCTGGACACTGCTATGGCCTTCACCCAGCCCGGTAGGAGGGCAGCCAGGTGGACATCCCTGCCCCCATTCCAGTAGGGCTTGAGGACCCAGAAGCTCTGGAGGGGTGGAAACAGAACCAACTTCAGTCAGAACCCCAGTCAGCCCTGCCAGGTCCTGTCTACACAGGCAAAGGCAGCAGCAAAGAGTCAGAGTCAGGCACCCTGTGAACCACCTGCCTAGACCAGTCCCCAGTTGCTCTGGGCTGCTCTTGGGGGTCTCCTCTCTAGGGACAAGATCAGTAACATCCCCACCACCATTCCCACAACCGTAACAACTGCAGACATGCTGTCCAGGAAGTCTCCCACACACAAGGCCCTGTCTGGGCTGCCCTGGTGAGGACTACTCTGCAGTATGTCCATTGCAGAGATCAGTTAACAGAGATCCAAGGAGGGGAAGGGACCTCCGCAAGACCTTGAAGCCAGGCAGCAATGCAGGATGGACGCACACTGCTACAGGCCTACTCTGGCCCCCAACTCTGAGAACTGGGTGGGCTTTTCTCAGGAATAAACCCAACTCTAGTTTGCTGAACCCAAGAAAAGGCAGACACCAAGGTAAGGAGAAGGGCAGAGAGGGGTGTGCTTATTTCACTGTCAGAGACAAAGGGCCTGAGCTAAAGCCCAGAGGTTGTAAAAGTACAAAGGTAGTCGGGACCTGTTCCAAGAGCCTAGGGCACCTGTGGTGAGGAGTTGCAGGGGAGGGGCTGCAAGGGCGGGCTTGGGCCCCTGCGGGGGGGGGGGGTGCAGAGTGGGACCCTTAAGGTCCAGTTTATGCCCACTGCACCCCGCTGCACCTTCCCCTCTCCCCCAACATCTCCTTGGGGATGACAGAAGCACTTCCCAGGCTGGCTGCAACCTAAGGCCCATCCTGCCTCTCTCCTGGCCTCAGCTTCCTCATCTTTAAGCAGAGACATTGGTTAAAGCTGTCTATAAGGACTCTACCCCCAGAGGTCCTGAGACTTGGAAAACTGCCTGTGTATCCTGCCAGGTACGTAAGGCGGGACCCTCCCCATCCCCAGCTCCGCAGCTGTGGGCAGACTGGCCCCTTGAGAGGGTAAGGAGAAAGCCAACACCCCCCCTCCCCCAAGGCCACAAAAGGCAGCCTGGTCAGTCGGTAGTCTTCGGGCTGGAGGACCCACGCTGAAGCCTGAAACCCCACCGTTCACAGGGCGCTCCTTCACGCAAAACACTGCATTCACAGGGTCGAACATGCGCGAAGGGCTGGGGGAGGGGGATGTTCTTGGAGAGGCCGCGGCCAAACAAGGGCGGGGCCAAGGTCACGCTCACTCCCCCACCCCCGCCTCCCCCGACGGAGCCCAGCTCAGGACCCCGGGTAGCGGCTCCCCAGGACCCGAGAGTAGAGGGGCCGCCCCCGAGAAGGCAGGAGAAGAGGAAGTGCATGGACCCAGAGTTGCGGGGCCGCCGCGCTCACCGGGCCGGCGGGTCCGCGCAGCAGCGCAGTCTTGGAAGCCGCAAGTCAGGGGCTGCGCGGAGGGGGTGCGCGCCTTGCCCCGCCAATTACCTGGGTCACATTACGCGGCAGCGCCGGCCGCTCGAGAGCGCGCGCCCGAGAGACTCCGCGCGTCGTGACGTCTCTGTGTACGCCCCGCCCCTTCACCCACCGGCGCTGTCCGCGGTGCTGACGGCCCACGCCCTCCCGAAGTCGCCCGACCGGGGAAGAGTGAAAATCCCAAAGACCGCGGGGCGGGACAACTCCATATGGCTGGGACACCTGCTATGCTGCTGAGCTCCTGAATCCCAAGGTCCTCAAACGAACGCTAAGGAAAATGCACCAGAAAATAATCAGCCATTTGTGTGCATGGGAAGATAGTTTCCTTTTTATTTCCTGTAAAACTATTTAAACTATCATTGTCTTAGGATTGTTTTAAAGAAAAGACAAGATAAAGTCCTTATCACAAAGCCTGATACACTTTTTACCGTTCCATTGTCCCAGTGATGGAGACCTACATTGGCTTCACCTTCCTGTTTGTCACAAACAATGCTGCAATGAACATCTTCCTACATATTCTCTTACAAACCTGTGTGAAAATTTCTCTGTAATCTATGACCAGAAGTTGAATTGCTCGGTGATGGGTATGTGTATACTTAACAACTCAGCAGTGTCACATTGTTGTTCAATTCTAGATTTTCATTAACAGTGCAAGAGGACTTTTAAGTCCTTATCTCCCGGCCAACACTTGGCAGCACCCAGCTTTACAACTTTTCCCAAAATTACAGATGCAACGTCATATAGCTGTTTTCATCTGCACTTCCCTGAATATCAATGATTTGCATCTCATGTTTTCTGTTAGTTTTGAGGGCTTCCTGTTGTATTTCTCTTGGGTTTTGTTCTTGTTTATACACATGAGTTTGTTGTGTAGGTGGTTCAACCACCATCAACTCTCCCATGGATTATTGCCAAAGCCCCCTAACTGCCTCCTTGCTTCCACACTTGCACCCCTGAATTTTAGTTTCAACACAGCAGAGCTTTCCTTGTAAAACAATTCAAATCATGTTGCCCTCTGCTCAAAATCCTCAAATAACCTCCCATTTTACTAGAAGTAAAAGTCAAAATTCTTAGATTTGCTCGTAAGGGCCATTATGTCATCTCAATTATTATAGGCATGCTACCATGCTTAATGAAGAAAATTGGAAAACTACAAAAACATATGATACAATATTCTTTGTGTTAATTAAAAGCACATGCTCATGAAACTACACTATACTTTTCACAAGAACACATTTAAATATATATCAAACACATGAATATGGTTGCCTGTTGTGGGATATAGATATGAGGTAATTAATTGACTGCCCGTACCAATACTGATAAGATACCATGAATGGAGGAATATGATTAACTCTCCCCTCTATATCTGTAGTCCCACAAAAGTTGTTTATTTGGAGATATTTTAAGGTCCATACAGCCAAAGACCATATGTGTTCAATTTACTATTATAGCCCCAGCACTTAGCACAGTGCCCAACTCCCAGTATGTTTTCAGTAAATATTTGTTGGGTGAATAAATGAATGAGTAAATGGACACTTAATTTGGATCCTGAAGGATAAGGAAGAGTTTGTCTGCTGCAGAAGGTCAGGGTTCATTGAGATTTCTTTAATTAAAAGCATTAGAAAATTACCTCACTGGCTTATGCCGAAAAGGAGTTGATAGGAAATTGTCAAGTCATAGATTCAAAGGAAAACTGAAGATTTAGTCTCAGGAAGCAGAGCTGAGCCAGAAACAGACTGTCTCTCCAAGGCCATTATGATGTTCAAAACTCAAATTCCAGGAAGAGAGAAGCCAAAAGATCTGGTTTGGCCTGAAGTGGGGGATCAAGGCCTGAAATCACTTATCTGAAACACATGTGAGTTAAGAAACAAAGCAGAGGGGCACCTGGGTGGCTAGTCGTTAAGCGTCTGCCTTCAGCTCAGGGCACGATCCCAGGGTCCTGGGATCAAGCCCCGCATCAGGCTCCCTGCTCTGCTGGGAGCCTTCTTCTTCCTCTCCCACTCCCCCTGCTTGTGTTCCCTCTCTCGCTGGCTGTCTCTCTCTGTCAAATAAATAAATAAAATCTAAAAAAGAAAAAACCACAAAACAAAACAAAGCACATAGTTATTGTGATGCTGGTACTACAAGAAAAAGGAGTGGATGCTGGGGAGGAAAAATCAACACATATGCACTGATGACCTTTAGCAGGAAAGCACCTATGCAAAGGCAGTTGTATGAAGGGCTAGGGGAATGGGAACTGCCTACATATATGCAGGGACTGGTGGCCTAGGCCAGTGGGACTGGTCTTCGTATACCCTGATGAGGGAACAGAAGGCAAGGTGAGGACAAAGCAGAAACTGACACCCCGCAACCCCCCCCCCACCATGGGATATACGTGACATTCCTCAGGCACCCCTGGCTGCCCAAAAGCAAAGGAAAAGAAAAAAAAAGATTAATTGCCAGAGATCACAATCCTGAGGCCTGAGTCTCCCTCAGTTTAAACATGTCCTAGTGATTTACAAGGAAGAAGCTTTCTTATCAATAGCCTAACTTGCAGAGACCCATAATTCAGTTTCCTGAAGCCCTAACATTACCATCCCCTCCATAAAATTGAGGGAAGCTAAGGCAGAAGGAAATGTAAATAAAACGAAAATTCTTTCCGGACCTGCAGCCCATTGATAAGGACACGTGATAGGAGGAAAGTAACATTCTCGGGAATCTCCCAACTATCTTACTATTAACACCTTCTAGAGAGGTAACAACCTTAACTTGACAATGGCAAGGCCTCCAGTGTCCTGCGAGTCTTCTTTGACATTTGAAAGTGCTTTCTCAGCCTCCCTTTTTCCTCACCTCCCCCAACCCCATGGTATATAATCAACCACCCCTCACAACCCGGGGCAGCCGCTCTTTCTGCCCACGGGTCCTGCCCCTGTGCTTTAATAAACCACCAATTTTGCACCAAAGACATCTCAAGAATTCTTTCTTGGTCATCGGCTCCAGACTCCACCCCACTGAACCTCGCATATATTCTACGACCTCATCATACCCTATGTCAAGGGTTTGGACTCTTCAGTAGGCCATGGGACACCAGCAACACTTTAAGCCATGAAGGACATGGTCAGATTTTATTTTTACAAAGCTTTCTCTGGCAACTGGAGGGAGGATGGAGTGGTAAAAAGTGGGTGTATAAATATATCCAGGTGAGAGACAATAATGCACTGGCAGTAGAGATAGAGAAAAGGATACAGATGTGAGAAACATTTAGGAATCAGCTCTGCAGGGCTTAGTAGTTAATGAAGCATGAGTGGTGGGGGCAGTTATCACTCACAGATTTCTGGCTTTGGTGAGGTGTTGGGGGGGAGGAATGGAAACTCTCAGTAAACTGGGAAACAGAAGGAGATACAGGTTGGGGAGAATAACAGAAAAGGTTACAAGTCGGATCCACCAGTGAGCCACTTGAGAAAGATCAAGTGTGATGTGGAGCCACAGGCAGGAACAAAGCTCTAGCAAATTAAAGGTCTCCAGAGTCTCCCATTTGCCCACAGTGGTCTTTAGAGTTCATGAGGGGAAAACAGAAAGTCATGGAGGGAGAGAGAAACACGCTATGGAGGGAAGCTGAGTCACCAAAGGGGCTGGGCGGGGCAGCCAAGAACAGAAGGCACTGCTGTGGCTGACTGCAGGGCTGCCAGGTCTTCCAGCCTAATTGATGTTCTGCTAATTACATTGATTAAAGCAAACATTTGGGGCAATCAAGGCTCCCATGAGGATAGCTGCCGTTCTCAGAAGACTGAGAAGCTTTGAGGCATGGCCACAGTTTGGTAAACATTTTTACAAAATTGTCTGTGTACACGACTACTATACAAATACACATTTACAAAAACATTAAATGGATCCATGAGAATATATTCGGCAATTTACTTCCTTTTTTCCTTTGCCTTAAAGATCTTTGTTTTAATCTCAGTATGTGTAGGACCACTTCATTCATTTTAATGGGTATATTGTATTCATTGTAGGTGTATAATGATCGTATTTAACTTCTCTCCCATTGAATGAACATCTACATTGTTTTTTTTTTTAAGATTTATTTATTCATTTTAGAGAGAGGGAGAGAGAGCATGCATGGGGGGGGGGAGGACCAGAGGGAGAGGGAGAAGGAGAGATGCAGACTCCCCGCTAAGCCAGGAGCCCCACGTGGGGCTCCATCTTAGGAACCGGAGATCATGACCCTGAGATCCTGACCTGAGCTGAAATCAAGAGTCAGATGCTTAACCGACTGAGTCACCCAGGCACCCCAACATTTACATTGTTTTTGACATTTACAGAAATAAAAGTCCTCCTACATATATCCTTCAGCATATGTGCAACTTTTTTGGTAACATTGATTCCTAGAAGTTTAACATTGGGCTAAAAGATATGCATGTTTTACATTTTAATAGGTACTGTCTTCAGTAACACCATGCCTATTTATGTTTCCCATTAGCATTTGAGTTCCTACTTCCTTACATCCTTGCCAAGACCTGTTATTATCAATGTTTTTAATTTGTGCCAATCTGATGGATGAAAAAATGTCACTTTGTTTTAGTTTGCATAAAACTGATAAGTGAAGTTGAAAATGTTCTTATATGTTGATAATTTTGTATTCCTTTCCTATGAATATCCTATTCATGTTCTTTGTCTATTTTTCTATTGGATTGTTTACGTTTTTATTGATTCACATAAGCTCTGTATATATATTCTGAATAAGAATTCTTTGTAGGTTTTGAATGTTGCAAATATTTATTTCTCTTCCTCTGTCACTTGTCTTTTAACTTTGTTTACAGATGCTTTAGTCATATGGTAATTTATGCTTGTCATCCCTTGAATTGTGTCCCCCCCCCCAAAATTCATACTTTGGTGTCCTAACCCCCAGTACCTCATAATGTAATCTGATTTGGAGATAAGGTCACTAAAGAGGTAATCAAGTGAAAAGGAAGTCTTTAGGGTGGGCTCTAATCCAATACAACTGGTGTCCGTGTAAGAAAAGAAAATGTGGACACAGACATCTGCACACACACAGGGAACATCATGTGGGAACAGAGGGAGAAGGCAGCCATCTGCAAGCCAAGGAAAGAAGCCTCAGAAGAAATCAACCTCGATGACAACTTGATCTTAGATTTCTGGCCTCAAGAACTGTGAGAACATAAATAAATTTCTGTGGTTTAAGCCCTCCATTCTGTGACACTTTGTTATGGTGGCCTGAGAAAATGAATACAGTGCTATGGTCGGTGGTCCCGTTCCTTGATTTGAGAACCACTCGGAACTCCAGGGTTTTCCCTCAATTCCATCTTCTCCTCGGGCAGGGCTCCTTCTATCCTCAGGCAGGGTGGAGATGGCCCCATTTTACCCTCTCTGTTAGCGCCCCACTGAAGTCTGCTTACAGTTTGAGTACATGTCTTTTGTTCTTTTCCTCTCCCATCTCATTATATTATTATTTTGAAGAGACCTATCAAAGGGGACAGGTCATCAGCAAGAGGCAAATACTGTTAGCTTCTGGGCAGATTTTATCCTCACTGTTTTAAATGTATCTTTTACACATACAGTTGAGATCATACTTCACTTACTTAGGATAACTTAAGCATTTCCCATGTGATTTAATATTTATAAACCTGACTTTAATGACTGCAAGTATATAACATAATTTTTTTGGTGCTTCCTACAGTACAATTTTTTTTTTTTAATTTCAACATGAGCCATTCTCTGTGGCCTCTGGCCAGACCTCACACTGTTTGCTTTGTTACCACTGTGATTACTGTTCCCACCAGAGAGCTGGGTTAGATGTCATCTCAATTAATCTTTACATTTAAGAGATGAAGAAATAGCCATTTGCAGAGGTCGCTTATAAACAACCACATAGGTGGAGGCAGAGCGATGTTCTGTGTATCAGTGAAGAAATATCCGAGTAGAATTCTGAGACTCGCAGTTCTGCTCTCAATACCCATTTAATAGAGCTGGCAGATGAGAACCCACTGAGGTTCTGATATTTGCCCGGAACACGGCCAGGGGCAGAGGCCTGGCCTCCTGCCTCTTCATCCTGGTTCTTTCCATGAGCCAGTCTATCTTTCACATGCTTCACACCCTCCCCTAGAGAGGGCACAACCCAGGAGGCACCAAGCTGTTGAGGACTTCTCTGGACAAGCCTCCAGGAGGAGGAGACCAACCTCCCACTTCTCCAAACTCTCTCCTTTTAGTGCTTGGTGGGTGGTGACTTATGCATGGAAGAAAGCTTCATTAATTCAAGTCCCAATAGCTCAGAACCAGTCTATCATCCTTTAATTTCAAGATATGTTCAAATTAAGCTTAATCTATGCACATGGTTGTCTTAAAGCAAATTTATTAAATTCAGAGGTATGGATAAGGGACATTTTTAAACTTAAACTCTTATTTTGAGATACTAGAAGATTCACATGTAGTTGTAAGAAATAATACAGAGAGATTTTGTGTACCATTTACCCAGTTGCCCCCAGTGATAACATCTTGCAAACCTATATAGTACAGTATCACAAGGATACTGACAATGATACAGTCAAGATACAATACATTTCCATAACAGGAGAATCCCTCATGTTGCCCATAACTATATTTGATGAGATCACTATTTTTTTTTTAATTTTAGCCTTTCCAATGGCTATATAATGATATTATGGCTTTACTTTGCATTTCCCTGATGGCTAATGAACATCTTTTCAGTGCTTGTTTGCCATCTTTATATCTTCTGTGAATTGTGTCTTTTATTCCCTTTTCTAATTGGATGCTTTTTTTTTTTTAACTGTTGAGCTTTGAGAGTTCTTTATATAGTCTAGATACTAGTCATTGGTCTGCCCTGTGATTTGCAAATATTTCCCCCAGTCTACAGTTTGTCTTTTCATCCTCTTAACAGGGTCTTACACTGACCAAAAGTTTTCAATTCTGGTGGAGTCCAATTTTTTAATTTTTAATTTTATGGTTCATGTTTTTGCCTTCCAATCTAAGAACTTTTTTTACCTAGCCCTGGATCCTGAAGATTTTCTCTTTTTTTCCTCAAAAAGTTTTCTATTTTTACATTTATATTTAATCTGAATTTAATCAAAATTTAATTTAGAGTTAATCTTTGTATAAGGTATGAGACTTAGGTTGAGATTCTTGTTTGTTTGTTTTGCCCACGGAAAGGCAATTGCTCTAGCACAATTTGTTGAAAAGTCAATCCTTCTGACACAGGCTGGCCAGGTCTGAGGACCCAGAGGGGTTCCCACAGGACCAGTCAAGAGGTTCCTTGGCTTTGCATAGGGTAGAAATCAAACACAAGCTGAGAGAAAGTGAGAGCAGAGTTTACTGAATAGCATCAGTAATAGAGAAAAACAGACCGAGTGTCTGGGAGACTCAGAAAGGGAAAGAGAGAGAGTTTCATCTTTGCTTGGGGTCTGGGGTTTTTATTGAGAATGGTGGTTTGGCATATGTGTCCTCTCAAGCATCCAGGAACTGGTCAAAACAAGGACAAGTGCTCAGGTTTCCTCCATAAGTCACTTATGCCTGGAGCCGGGGGTCTTGGCACCAAGGTGTCTGGAGTTGGTGGTCTAGACATGACAACCTCACCAGGCCACTCCTTTGGTGTTATCTATTGTGCTAGAGGACTCCAAAGAAATCGTTAACTCCTTGACCTTGACAAGTAGGACATACACTATCTGTGTTATAAGATAGGTGTAAAGCAAGGGTGCAGGTCCTAGCAAGAGGAGAGGTAGGAAAAGGAGCAAAAGCGGTCCTTCATGGGGTCCCTTCAGTTTCCCTAGCTCCCTTCCTCCATTGAATTACTTTTACACCTTTGTCAAAACTCAGCTGGGCATATTTGTGCGGCTTTACTTCTGGGCTGAGCTTGATTGAGATATAACCCATATATCACACAATTCACCAATTTAAAATGATTTTTAGTATATTCCAAGAGTTGAACAAAGCATCATCACAATCAATTTTAGAACATTTCATCGCCCCAAAAAAGAACTAGAAGGGGATCTTTTACCACCTAAAGAAAAACAAGTTGTTCCAAAACATAAAGCACAGTAGAAATTATCTGCACGTGCCCCAAAGTGGAGAACAGGCCTTCTCTGATAAAGTCGTGACGTAACATGAGTCTAGGCATGAGACTGGAGTGCTCAGCTCCACAGGAAGTCCCCAAAAGCACTTTGCCTAGTTCCCCACAGTCATAGCTGCCTCCCCCACGGGGCCTTGGCCCCCAACCTCCTGAGGACAGGCCAGAGGCTTCATGCCTGGAAGATGGAACCCCTGCTGCCAAGCCTCTGCATCAAGTCTCTCCAGCTGGTGCTTTACACTGTGCCAGGCCAGGGGGAGCAGACATGGAGACTGCAGTGCCTCTGGGCTCTGTCTGGAGCAGCAGGATACAGATGCGAGTGCAGCCTCCAACCCCCTGCAGCAGCTGAGGCCTCGCACCTCCCAGAGCAAGGGGGAGGTTACAGCCAGGTGCTGGAATGAAGGAAATAGCAATCCAGGCCTTGCTCTCCCTCCAAGCTCAGGCACCCGCCCCAGTGTCCTCACAGGCAGCTGCACGTCCCAGTCTGGTGGGCTTCCGCTCCTCTGTGTGGTCTTCAGCAAATGACGCTTTCCTCTGAGGAGGCCTGTGGCAGTCCCCTCCTTGGGAGTCCAGAGGCAGGTGGAGGGCAGGTGGCCGGCACCTGGGCTCCCAAATAGCTCACCACCACCAGCAGCGTCCTTCTCTCTTGCCACTCCGGGTATGGACTACGCGTGGCAAGCATTCCCGCTGGTGAACCACTGTTGTCCCAGACGAGCTCTTGGACGCCACCTGCGTACTGGCCCCTGGTGGGCTAGGCGGTATCAGTTGGTCGAACTGGGAGCTTGGGAAGCCCTCATAGGGTAGCGTGGGCAGGGGTGGGGAAGTAAGAGGGGCTTTGGGCTGAAGCCCTGAACCAGGAGTAGGACTTTTACAGGCTGGGTGAACACGGGCAGAAGCAGCAGGAAGGAAAGCCCCAAGGACGCGACCTTACCTGGCTGTTTAAGGGATGCGGGGTCCTTTCCTAGAGCGCCGGTTTGGGAAGAGGTAGCGAAAGGAGGGGAAGCTGCAAAGGGAGGTTGGGGCCAGACATCCTTCCCCCACATGTGAGTACAGGGACGCGATCCAGGGACACAGCACGCGAGCCGAGCCGCGGGAACCTGGCTGGGAACCCCGCGAGGCCCCGGGGCGCTTTCTGAGGCCGGCCTCGGGCTCCCCCTGGTGGTGACGCCCCGCAGTGCGCTCGGGCCTCCGGAACCTTGCACCCCCGCGGTGACCCAAACTCTGAGCTGAAAAGACCTTTCCCGGCTTTTGCGCGACCGGCTCTTCCGCTTTGGCGCTTCACCCCAGGCAAGAGCGGCAGGCGAGAACGCCCCTCCAGTAAGGTTCTGGGCCTGCGAACCGCAATTACTGCGGGCGCTCGGCTCTTCAGCCTCAGATCGTGGGTCTGCCTGAGCCCGGCCGCCCCCGCGAGCCACGCCACCCACGCCCCGCACTCGCCCTGAGCTGGCGCTGGCAGCGCTGTTTAGACGTGGGGGCGCGAAGCCGCCGACCATTTGTTGAAATGGGCGCCCGGGGGACAGCCTCACACCCACCTCTGATGGGCTTCCTCAGGGAGTATCCGGGAAGACCCAGTCGAGGCCCCTGATGTGGGAAGACGCTGCCTGCGCTCTAAGAAAGCCACATCTCTCTTAAGAGGGGCCCGAGTTTCCTGTAAAATGGAGACAGGCAGCTTGAAATCCCACACACCATCTGAGCCCTTGGGTATGAGCACCCTCCCAGGCAGGGCCACACAGCCTGACCCAGAAGCTTGCCCTCCTGGGGTCTGGGGAAGAGGGCAGATGTATCAGAGAAGGTTTCCTGGACAGGAAGGAAAGAATGTTGGCGTGAAGAGGAAGGGGAGCGTTGTGGGCAAAGGCCTGGAGAGCAAGCAAGGGTCGGGCAAGTCTGGGGCGAGAAGAGGGCGCAGGGTGGCTCTCTGTGGCCCAGCATCCACTGGAATTGGAGACATCAACCAGGCCCAACGAAGGGCCTCAAATGTTCTACCTGACATTCGAGTCAAAAGTGTAGCATAAAGGGACGCCTGGGTGCCTCAGTCGGTTAAGCGTCTGCCTTTGGCTCAGGTCATGATCTCAGGGTCCTGGGATTGCGTCCTGCATTGGGCCCCCTGCTCAGTGGGGAGCCTGCTTCTCCCTCTTCCTGCCACTCCCCCGCTTGTGTGCACTCTCTCTCTCTCAAATAAATAAATATTTTTTAAAGGGTAACATAAAGGATAGAGTCAATAATATTGTAATAACGTTGTTAGTGTCAGATGGTAACTATACTTACCATGGTAAGCAAGGAGTAATGTATAGAACTGTCCATTCACTACATTGTACACCTGAAACTAATATAACATTGTGTGGTAACCATACTTCAATAAAAGGAAAACAAACACAAAACTCTGTGGAGGGTCTTCAGGGTTTAAGTAGGGGACATGGTTAGATTTTATTTTAGAATAATCAATCTGGGGGCACCTGGGTGGCTCAGTCAGTTGAGCGTCTGCCTTCTGCTGGGGTCAATATCCCCGGGGTCTTGGGATGGATTCCGGCATCTGGCTTCTCCCTCTGCCTCTGCCTGCCGCTCCCTGTGCCTTTACTCTCCCTCTGACAAATAAATAAAAAATCTTAAAAAAAAAAAAAAATCATTCTGAGGGGTGGTGTACTGATAGGAAA